>NC_080192.1:131370288-131674442 GCF_030028045.1 Hippopotamus amphibius kiboko | reverse complement strand
CTGAGACAATGAGATTCTGAAGGGATAGTGGGAGGATGCTGAATGTCAGGCATTCCTGAGGCTGGGGCTTCCAGAAGTAAAGAATACAATGAAAAAGAAAAATACTACTATATCTACAAACTTTGCATCTATTCTTGCTTATAAAAACATAAATGTGGCCATGATTCTTACGGCTGAAAAATCTATCTACATCCCCCCCCCCAAAAAAAATCAAGCTTTCATTCCCGAATAGGCATCATTTTAGAATCACTATTACATCAGCTAGGTAATTCTCCAAAAACCAAAGGCAAACAATAGTATTCATTCTTTCTTCTCCTCATAATATTTATTTTTTTAGAAACATAAATACTCTATAGAACAAATAGACAAAGAAAACATTCTCTGCTACTCTGGCTCCTACTTGAACCCAGCCTCTATATGAAGCCACAGCCTATGCCCAGAGCTCCTGCCACATCAGACAACCTACAGTATTCTAAGCTTTTTATTATCTCTTATGACATGCAATTTCCAAGAATTTTTAACCTCCCTGTTTCTGCCTAGTAAAGTCTTATTTTCCTCCAAAGTACAGTTTAAATGTTAAATATTCCATGAATATTTCTGTCCCCTCCCACAAAAAAACCTAGTCTCCAGGTAATCAATTGATGCTAACTTGGTTTCTCAAGAAAGATGGAGGTCATGCCTTCAGCTGGCTGAACAAAGAAGATTTATTGGGTACTTATTATTATTTGGCAGTACTGGCTTTAAATGTGCTATCTTATTTAATCTTCCAACCAAAAGTATGAACTAGGTACTATTATAGTTCCATTTTTCAGGTTAGAAGACTGAGGCTCAAAAGTTTACAGAATATGTCCATGGTCACAAAGCTTATAAGAGGTTAAATTCAGGTTATCTGGCTCTAAAGTCTGTGCATTTAACTAACACACATCACTGTCTCTCATATTCTAAGAAAACCCACATAAACCAAGGTTTATTAATAGAGTCGTGAAATAAAAAACATATTTCAGTACATCCTGGACCTCAATGAAGAAAAGATATCATCCACATGAAGAGCCAATCATCAATCACCTTGGAAGATAAAACCAGACAAGGATAAAAGAGAAAAAATATTCTAAGAGCTAACACACTGTGGTTTTCAATATATTTTTTTTGAGGTACACCAAGGTCAATCATCTGTATTTATACACATATCTCAATAAATTCTTAAAGTGACCAGATATGCATTTGAGAATCCACTGTATCTTTATAATTCTTTGTACATTTATTAATATAGTATATAGTTAACATTTAATACATACTAGCACTGTCCTTAGTGCTTTACATATTTTACCTTAATTAATACTTATAGTAATACTCTGAGATAGATACTATTATTATCCTTCAATTCCTACTGAGGAAGCTTGGTGAAAGAGAAATTGGAAAATAAATGTTAGAACAGGAGTTGAATTCAGCCAGTCTGCTTCCAGAGTCCAACCTGTAACTACCTTATCTAGGTTGTGATAACTGTATTGTACAGCACAAGCAGTACACTCCATAAGCATGTAGTTAGAGTATATTTCTCATTGAATCAGGCTTAGCCTTGCTCAACAAATGCTTTTGTCATTTCCATAAGTCCTCAATGTAATGAACATCTTGACATTTTATTAAATATACATATATTTATGTACATACACACACACACACACTAGGTGTCCCAGTTTTTTTTAAAGATTTATTTAGTTATTATTTATTTATTTATTTATTTTAGCTATGTTAGGTCTTCAGTGCTGTGCATGGACTTTCTCTAGTTGTGCCAAGCAGGGACTACTCTTCACTGCTAAGTGCTTGGGCTTCTCATTGTAGTGGCTTCTTTTGTTGTGCAGCACAGGCTCTAGGTGTGTGGGCTTCAGTTGTTGTGGCAAGCGGGCTCTAGAGCGCAGGCTCAGTAGTTGTGGCACACGGGCTTAGTCGCTCCGCAGCATGTGGGATCTTCCCAGAGCTGGGAACGAACCCATGTCCCCTGCGTTGGCAGACAGATTCTTAACCACTTAACCATTTAAATATCTAAGTCCCTTAGATATTTTTTGATACTCGAGTCAAGTTCAAAACCAGGTAATTTCTTAAATAGAATGTCATTAAAATGACATCATTTCAGACTTGATCATAAATTATGTTAATAAACACTACTAGCTGTCCTTTCCATTAATGGAGATTCCAAAATTTGAATATATTTCTGATAGGCAGAATAATGGGCCTCCCAGCATATATTCAGGGGGTTCATTACTCAGTGTAGGTTTTTTCTTAATCCCTTCAGTTTCTTGTTGGAGTTCTGCCTTCACATTTGTTTGGTGCCTCTATCACCTCTTTTTTTTTTAATTATTTTTTATTGGAGTATAGTTGCTTTACAATGTTGTGTTAGTTTCTACTGTACAGCAAAGTGAATCAGCTATACGTATACATATATCCCCTCTTTTTTGGATTTCCTTCCCATTTATGTGCCTCCATCACTTCTTTTGGTTTATTCTCTCTGTAGAGTTAAGCCTCCAGACCTCTAGTAGGTGGGGGAGAGGCAATCTCCAGGTTGTGAGAGGTGGGGAGGGAGGGATGTGTGTGTGTGTGTGTGTGTGTGTGTGTGTGTGTTTATACAGAGAGTGAGAGAGAGACAGAGAGAACCCTAAGGTCCTAAATCTTTATTAGGTTATAGCCCCAAATGTATTTTTAAATAATTGATGTGCTTTTATTTATCTCATAATTTTTGAAATGAGAGCATCCTGTAATTCAGCCGTAGCCTTTACTTCTGTGTAACTTCTTCATTGCATTTCAATTACCATTTAAATAATATATTCTTGTTCTAGAATACAGTGAGCTTTTCATCATTCTTTCTGTCTAGATAACATCCAAAGACAAATCCCACAGAGCTGAGTATATGAACCCAATGGTTACACACAACATGAAGTGAGCTGTGGCCCTGGTGCCAACAGTGACCCTCAGGACCAAAGGCAGAGGTGAACTCAGACCCCAGACTGAATTTAATCAGAGAAAATTCTTAAATTGTAGCATCACCTAAATGTGTATATTATCAAATTAGAAACAGAGGCAAAGTTATCCTGATATAGTTGATTAAAAAGCAATAAACTGGGAAAATTGCAGATGGAGAAACTGAAGATTCCCTGGAGGATGAAGATAAGCCTTTGGATTTCACAGAGACAATGCTCCTATCTGCATATGCCTTAAAATGCAGAATATCAGGTATCAGCAAACCTGAGTGCTGAAATACCCTCTGGGGTGGGGAGTAAGGAGTCAGTGTTAGGAAGACCTCTGTCTTTTACTAAAAGACTATCACACAAGTAGACTAAGCAGAAAACCAACACATAAGTAAAAACACAAGACAAAACAAACCAAAAAACCCTGTGAGTTAGGCCCACTGGGTGCATGCACGAATGGGGGCTGGCAGGGGAATGGGGGACCCAGCCCCTTATCTCATTTCAGTTCTGAGAAGAGTTTGCCACTTACCGTCTAGACTCAGATATCACAAAAGATGTTTCTAGTCTGTTTACTTCTCAGCTGATTCTCTTACTATGTATATGAAGTTATTAGACTTCAATTAGAAATATTCCTCAGCCTCACAAAAACACAAAATTCAGGGAAATCCTACAAGGATCTTTGATATTATTCATTCCGTATGTGCAAACATTTTACTAATGATTTATCAAGTCTGAGCAACATTACCAAAAGAATAAAATGAATGCGAGCAAAGATTTAGCTGCAGAATTTGTCACTTCCCTTCAAATTGCAACATAAGCTCTGTTTTAACCAAGAAATTGCCTTTTACTTAGATCATGAATGGTTTACGGTAGTGTTTTGTCATTTCCTTTAAAAGTGTTTTTCTTTAAAAATATAAGTACCAGGCCAAAGTATCTATTAAATTCATATTTAATTAATTGCACACTTCTACAGACTACTTACAGACAAAGGGCTTTTAACCAGCAGGTGCACTGCATAAAAGTTATTAAAAGTTTTAACTGTTGCACAGCATGTGTATCTCAAGTACCTGTTTAGATTTAAAACACTTTAGGGAAAGTACAGGACCAAGGGGTCATGAGATCTAGACTTTAGTCTCTAGTTAGTTGCTAATTATTTGTGAAAGCTTGGTGCTGTTATTCAAATTCTTGGGGAGGGTCTCAGTTTCAGAAAGGAATGAGGAAAACAGAGCAAATGGATCTAAGGAATGTTGCAATGGTAAATAGAGAAATGTCTGTTTAGGTCTTCCATACATTTTTTGATTGTGTTATTTGTTTTTTTGATACTGAGCTGCATAAGCTGCTTGTATATTTTTGAGATTAACCCATTGTCCATTCCTTTGTTTGCAAATATTTTCTCACATCCTGAGGGTTGTCTATTCGTCTTGTTTATGGTTTCCTTTGCCATGCAAAAGCTTTTAAGTTTCATTAGGTCCCATTTCTTAATTTTTGTTTTTATTTTCATTATTCTAGGAGGTGGCTCAAAAAAGATCTTGCTGCAACTTATGTCAAAGAGTGTTCTGCCTATGTTTTCCTCTAAGAGTTTTATAGCGTCTGGCCTTACATTTAGGTCTTTAATCCATTTTGAGTTTATTTTTGTGTATGGCGTTAGGGAGTGTTCTAATTTCATTCTTTTACATGCAGCTGTCCAGTTTTCCCAGCACCACTTACTGAAGAGAAGTTCTTCTTTTCTCCATTGTATATTCTTGCCTCTTTTGTCATAGATTAGTTGACCATAAGTGCATGGGTTTATCTCTGGCCTTTCTTTCCTATTCCATTGATGTATATTTCTGTTTTTGTGCCAGTATCATACTGTCTTGATTAATGTAGCTTTGAAGTATAGTTGGAAGGCATGGAACTTGATTCCTCCAGCTCCATTCTTCTTTCTCAAGATTGTTTTGGCTATTTTGTGTCTTTTGTGTTTCCATACAAATTGAAAAATTTTTTGTTCTAGTTCTGTGAAACATGCCGTTGGTAATTTGATAGGGATTGCATTGAATCTGTACATTGCTTTGGATATATTTTCACAATATTGATTCTTCCAATCCAAGAACATGGTATATCTCTCCATCTGTTTGTATCATCTTTAATTTCTTTCATCAGTGTCTTATAGTCTGCATACAGGTTTTTTGCCTCCTTAGGTAGGTTTATTCCTAGGTATTTTATTTTTTTGTTGCAATGGTAAATGGGATTGTTTCCTTAATTTCTCTTTCTGATCTTCTGTTGTTAGCATATAGGAATGCAAGAGATTTCTGTGTATTAATTTTGTATCCTGTGACTTTACTAAATAGAACTACCATATGACCCAGCAATCCCACTACTGGGCTTATGCCCAGAGAAAATCATAATATAAAAAGACACACGCACCTCAGTGTTCATAACAGCACTATTTACAACAGCCAGGACATGGAAGCTACCTAAAAATTCATCAACAGAGAAATGAATGGATAAAGAAGATATGGTACACAAATATAATGAAATATTACTCAGCCATAAAAAGGAACAAAATTGGTCATTTGTAGAGATGTGGATGGACCTAGAGAGTGTCATACATAGTGAAGTAAGTTGGAAAGAAAAAATATATATATATATTAACACATACATGTGGAATCTAGAAAAATAGTATAGATGATCTTATTTGCAGAGCAGAAATAGAGGCACAGATGTAGAGAACAAATGTGTTGATACCAGGGGGCATGAGGGGAGAGGAATTGGGTGATTGGGATTGACATATATACACTATTGATACTATGTGTAAAATAGATAACTAATGAGAACATACTGTATAGCACAGGGAACTCTACTTAATGCAATGTGGTGTCTTAAATGGGAAGCAAATCCAAAAGAGAGTGGATATGTGGATATGTATAGCTGATTCATTTTACTGTACAATAGAAACTAACACTACATTGTAACGCAACTATACTCCAACAATTTTTTTTTTTTTAAAAGGGGATCTAGAAAGAAATCCTAAACGTGTCCATCTGTTTCTCAAGAACTGTGAAGGGTCTGAGATGATATCCTATATTGGCAAGTTATCCTATATTGACAGTTTCGTGGATGCTGATGGAAAACACGAGATTCTTGGGTCAAGACGAAGGACAATTTATTACTTACAGCAATAATACTCAGTGGAATATCAGCATTTTTGTGCTGGTTATCTAAGCACCCGTTCTCTAGGACAGCACAATGAGATCCAAGAGAACTGTACACACTGTGGGTTGTGTTATAAGAAAAGACCCCGAACAGAGGAAACAGAGCTCTTACAATGGGCAGTGTGCATGACTGCCCTCTGCTCTAGTGAAAAACAATGTCTCCATTTTCCAAGATTTTTCCACATGTAAACATTCTTGAAAAGATAGTCCAAAACTATAAAGTTCCTCTCTTTCAAGACATGCAGAAGAAACATGAGAAACACATGGAGGAGTATCTCCCAGCAAACCCACCTCTTTTCTATCTCATCTCAGCATCTAGCAAATTTCCCCATGAATGTGCCACTGCCAGAGACTCTGAGTAATCTGAATGACAGAACTTGAAACCAAATCCTTCAATTTAACTCATACAGCATGTAATTAAGGCTACCATAAGGAGGACTACAGGCACAAGGATGAGGCCAACATGCCTTCAACCACGCCCACTTACAAAATTGTTTCCAATTACTTAGATGTGTCCTACTGTTAAAATTTAATAATACTACATAATATTAATATTGAAAGATGTATAATAATATTATTACTGTTAACAGTAATGTGTCTGATTTTTAGAAGGCAAATGTGAACAATGCATTGTCAGTACTCATTTCCCTTCTCAGAAAAGCTAGAGATGTTAGATGACATTTAGTAAATTCCTCCATTTACAGATAAGAAAAATAAGACCCTAACAGAAGAAATATTTGTTTAAGTTCACAAAATAGAGTACTAACCTGGATCTCTTAGCTCTCTGTGCACTTCATGGTTTAAAATATCTATCAGCTAGCAAAGTAAGGTTCCCCGGCACACTGTCTAACATTGTGTCTGGGGAACCCAGACGACATGCCAACAGACCTCATCACATAACCAATTAGCAAACAATTTAGTGCTAAACTGTATGTTACCAGATAATTCATAAAGATATTGTGATTAAATTCCATTGAATAAAGGAAGGAATGATGAGATATTGAAAGACAAGCGATCTCAGCTAATGAAAGGAAAAATAAAAAGGTGAACACACTAAGCTCAGGAAGGGTGATGGTCAGGGCTGGTAGTGGCCAAGTCACAAATGGTTGGGGAGGCACCACTGTGAAGTAGAAGACAAGAAGCCCTGCCTGGGTGGGGAAAGTGCAAGTCCAGGTAAGAGAGCGAGGCCACATCACAGAGGATCATGAAAGTCAGGGAGAAGAGTTTATGCCTGCAAAGATGGCAGCCAGGAACTCTTCTCCTGACCAACCCAGCCTTCAGGCAAAGTCAAGCCTCGATGTGGGTGCAAAAGAGGACTCAGTTGCTATATACGTACATAAAAATATATACACACACACTACATATATATATTATATATATGCACTATACATATCTGTATGTATACATACACTCACTACATATGCTCTAAGCCACAATAAAATTATTTGGGGGACAAGTGAGTTATATACCAATACAAAATAAATATGTATTTTTGTAGTATTCATAAATTAGTATTTTCTTTTTTTTGTTTATTGTTATAATTTCTGCCAGACCTTAGAAAATAAACTCTGTAATTACTGACAACCAATTTATCCAAAAGGTGTACTCATATCTAAGCAATAAAAGACATCAAATCATTCAAAAGAAAAATGAACATTTAGGACTGTGTGTGCGTACACATATTCTGATTTGCCAATACATCAGAATCTACCATTCACTAAATAATCATTCATTCCATCTGTACCAACTACAGATGGCCTCCTTTTCTAATAGTCGCTGAAAGAACGGCAAAGCAATGTACACAAAATTCTCTGACCCCAGAGTGTTTATATTTCAGCTGGGAAGTGAGATCTTTTCATGTATATAATATTCCTAACAAATTAGGTGTATTGGTATTATATGTATTAATATACAGTAATACCTAATATTGTTAGCTATAGTGCATATCATATCTATTACAATATACCTAACAATGCCAGTTTGCAAAAATGGAAGACAGAAACTCAGTATGTTCAGCAATTAAGAGCAGAGCTACAGATCCAAATCCTAACACCTCCACCAATTAGAGCAGTGACCTAGATTAAGTTACTCAGCTGTTGTGTACCTCAGCTGTTTCTTCTTTATTCCTTCTTTTCAAGTGTGTACCTCACAGGGTTTTTCTGAGGTTAAAATGAATTAACACGTGTAAAGTGCTTGTTCACTGCCTAGCACTGAGTAATCCCTCTGTAAGTACTAGATAGTATCACAGTAGAAGGTGGGAGAGCCAGATTACTAAATGCTGATCAAAATAGTTTAGATTCTGTTATTTTGCTCTTCAGGAGCCTTCCTCCCCTGTTTCTACAACTCGCCTTTGAAACCCTGAGGTCCAAACACACCAGGCTCTTCAGCTTTTTCTGAGCATGTCTCACCATCACACACACACACACACACACACACACACGCACACCTATGACAGTTCACAGGCTATCTTCCCTGAATGCCAACCCAATCATGTCTGCCAAGTTCTGCTGACTCTCCCTCCTTCAGGAAGCCTTCCCCAGTTACTCCAGGTGGAAATTATTGTCTGTTTAGCTCCCTGCATTCCCTGAGCTTTCCCTCTTTCTATGTCATTTCCTGTCCATATGGCTTTCAGCAAAACACTCCAGCCTATCCGTGTGTCAGTATCCTTATTGGTAAAGTGGGAGTAATAATAACGCCTGATCCTATGGAGTTACTGTGAGGACTGATGTATGTAAAGTGCTCATAAAAATGCTGGTACATAGTAAATGTTCATTAACATTATAGGCATTGTTTTCATTATTATTAAAAGCATGTACATAAAATGTTATAATTACTTATTTTTGTCTGCTCCTCACTGGAGTCTATGTTATTGATGTGAAGGAAAGGGACCACATCAAGCTTTCCTCATCTTTGCATCCTCAGTACCAAATGCCCAGAATAAAGAACCAAAGAAATATTAGGTAACTAATTCATTTTATAACACTAGCATAGTGGCCAAGGCAGAGTAGATGCTCAAATTTTTTTTTTCCAGAAAAGAATTTGAATGAATTCTTTGTCGAACTATAATTTGAGCGTGTCCATTCATGTACAATCTCTAGAATTATTTTGACTATTTCATGAAAAAAGTTTGTTTTGATTTATGTGATTTATGGGGAAGTAAATAAAAGACTATATATCACATTAAGTGTTTTGGTTGAGTCTTTGGGAAGTATTGATAATTAGGTCACAAGGGCCCTGTATGGTACATTTGATATCTCAATACAATTGGAAAAAAATACAGCAGTTAAGAATAAAGGGGAAAAATTGGTATAATACAGTAGAATCTACAAAAAAATAAAATAAAAAGCCTGGAGCAATAAGCCTAAGCGCTCTCCTCTAAAACTGGAAATAAAGAAAAAAGCTACTATCTCCACTCCTATTTAATATGATGCTGTAGGTCATACCCAGTGTAACAGGGCAAGAAAATATAAAAGATATAAGGTTTGGAAAGAGAGAAATAAAAACAATCATTAATTTGCAGATGATAAACAATATATAAAGATATGTAAGATAATGCAGTCAAACTACTAAAAATAAGAGTTGGATTTGACAAGTTCACTTTTTATAGTTATTATATAAAAACCAATTGTCTTTCTAAAAAACAAAACAATTAAATCGAAATAAAATGTTTCAAATGCCAACATTCACAAAGCAAATTCTTTAAATAGAACACAAAAAGCACTAATCATAAAAGAAAGGATTTGACTACTTTAAAATCAAGAACATCTCTTCCTTAAAAGACACAAACCATGGATCGAGAAAAGATATTTACAATGCATATATCAATAAGGGACTCCAGAATATATGAAGAATTTCTACATCAATAAGATAAAAGACCCCTAGCACAATAGAAATGTGGGCCAAAGCCCTAAATGGGTATTTCACACACACACACACACACACACACACACACACGCACACACGCACACTCAATTACACTATGCAAGTGGCCCAATAAACATGTGAGAGGTTGCTTAACCTCATTAACCACCAGATAACTGCAAATTAATGCCACAATTAGACGCCACTATGCAAAAATCACAATGGCCACAGTTTTAAAAACCTGAAAATACCAAGTGCAGCAGAGGACGTGAAACAACTAAAACCCACATTCAGCACTCGTGAGAATGTAAACTGGTAAACCACTTTAGAAAACGTTTTGATGGCATTTACTAAAGTTCAGCATCAGTTTACCTTTAGACACAGCAATTCCATCCCTAGCTGTATAGCCAGTAGAAATGTATACATTTGGGCACTAACAGACATATGCCAGAATATAGCAGCACTATTCCTAATAATTAAGTACAAAAAAATTCCATATTTTCATCAACAGGAGAATGGATAAATTGTGGTAGATTTGTAAAATTAAAAAGCATACAACAAGAATAAACAACTGTGACGTGCAACAACGTGCGTGAATTTCAAAGACAAATGTTAAGAGCAAGAAGGCAGTTACAAAATAATACATGATTCCACTTCCATAAATTTCAGAAATGGCCAAAATTAACTGATGGTGTTATAAGTTAAGATAGTGGTTAACTTTGGAGACAGCAGTGACTGGAAGGAGACACATGGAAAGTTTCCAGGTTGCTGATATTTTATTTTTTTATCTGAGTTGTGGTTACAGATGTTTTCACTTTTTGAAAAGTCTCTGAACTGTAGATTTATGAATAGTGTCCTATTCTTCATTACCTTATTTTTCAATAAAGCGTTTAGACATGTATGTATATATGAATGTATACATATAGATGAGGGGGGGGATATTAAAAGATTAACTACACTGAACCAGGTTTTATAAATGTGATGAGTTTGTGAGAAGGATAGCTCACCAGTACCATATGCCTTTCCTCCACAGTATGCAATCCATCAATGTCTGAAAGAGCTCATAATTAAAGTAATTCCAGAATTACATAGAGATTGTTGTGAGGTCTGAAATCACAGTACAATAAGACCTTTTTTATTAAACAGCTATGGAAATATTTTTGGATCAGTTGTTAAACAACTTCATAGATATAAACATGTTGAATCAAAGTTTGTTAAAAGAAAAAAAAAACCTAGTTTTAATAATAAACATTATCCTATCTCAAACAGATTGAAAATTCAGTTGGAAAGTAATGTATTTTCCCCTCTACCCAATGTATTGTTGGTTCGCAAATTGGCCCATGTATTCAGAGGGCAAGAAGAGGCCAAAGAAAGAGGCAGACCTCTCCAGATAGGTAGGTGCAGGTTTGAAAGGCAAGTGAACTTACACACGAGGCTTGCCTTCAGCGGTTGCAAAATGAATAGACCTAGGTACCTGCTGGACAGAATCTTAGAAGTTTATAGAAAGGCCTGAACTGGGTTTAGTCAAAGTATTCAGTCCAGAGGGTCTCAACCACACCTTACTCTCTCCAGGCTGCATCCTTGAACCCAGCTCCCACTGCAGTGAAATGCGGGGTGAAATGTACATTCTCAGGACAGGGGAGGGGTGAGAGCTTCCGATGGCCTGGGTTCAGCTCTCTGGTCATGTCCTCTCGATGACCTCCTCCAACACTCCACCCCTCCTGACCGGCCCTGACAAACTTTACACGCCCCTCCTCTTCTGCAAAGTGCGCAAAGAGCTCAGCGAGGGGGTTTCACTAGCACAGAGGTGGCTCGTTCGGTGGCTATCTGGCTGTGTTGATGGCAGATACCACAGCAACAGTATCTGCCAACATAAAACACAGATGAACATAATGATTTCCCAAACAAGTAACAATTGTTTCCATCAAGAGCCCCATGATCCGAACCACTGATTTCTTAAAACCTCTAGGCTGGGGGTGGGATCACTCCAGGAGTTCACTTGTGTCCTCATGTGATTTAATAAATTTGATACATTAGCAGACTCATCAGGTATGAAAATACAATATTCTGTTTGGATAATGGCATAGGTGTCTCCTTGCGAGGCAGTAATAATGTCCAAGGCCACCTGTTTTGGAGGACAGATTTTCTCATTAGAAACGTTTAGTGTTCGGTAAGGATAGACTTTGTCAGCTATCATTTAAACCTTGCTGGGTGAATTATTAAGGGGCCTGTATGTGGTAAGGCCAATAGAGGGAACAAAGACAGCAGCCACATGATTGTACTCGTGGAAAACAGACCGTGTCCACCTGGCCCTGAGGAGAGGGAGGTGGGCAGCTTTGGGAACTTGACCTGGTTGTACGCACCATACATGTTGGCCAGGGAAGGCCGAATTGTCAGGCAGGAGGAGATGGACCAGGGATAGGATATGCCAGACCGGGACCTCTGTTTTCTCTTCTTCCAATGGTGCCTGTTCCATTTCAAGCACAGTGCATTTTAACAGGTCCAGTTTGAAGCAGGACAATGAAATCCCAGGGGAGACTGAATAGTTCCCCAGCACCCAAGAGTGTGAAATAATTTATCCATCTCAGTGGGATGTCTCATTGCAAAATCCAGTGGACAAGACCTCTCCCAGGAGTGACTGGGCTTGGTGTTCTCAGCAGTATAGCACATTGATTCACAGTGGGGTCTGGGCAATGGCTGTCTCCTGCAATTTCCATACTGTTATGGTGTTGAATGTCTCGGTAGGGCTCCCCAGTCTAGCATGTGGAGCAACAGGCCCTACCAATTGATCATTCAAGTGTATTAGAGCCTGGGACAGTACTCTAGTCCACCTGGCCAAGATGGTTTTACCTGTTACTTATTTAATCTGCTGTTTTAACATTCCATTTTTTTCTACCAATCTTGCTGCTTGTGAGTTACAGACGACATGGAACACCCCCCTTCCACTCAATTGCATGCTCTTTTGTCTAGTTTTGCATGTCATGATTTTTGAAATATGACCCCCAATCCTTGCCTATTTGATGAGTATATCCGTACATGGTATTTAGCTTTTCTAATCCCCAGAATGATGGCAGCCTAGTTTGCATGGCAACAGGGGAAAGCTTGGGTTAGACCCAACAGAGTGTCCATACAAGCAAAGGTATATTTAGAACCTTTAGAGGGAGGGGACCAATATAATCAATTTGTCCATCTCTCACCTGTTGAGAACTCCAGTGAATGGTCCCAGACTCCTTAGGCAGTCACCTTGGCATTGTTTAGAACACACAGGACATGCTGTTACTGCATTAACCAAGTCTCTGTATTTCAAGGCAATCCAGCATCTTTGGCAATGCATCACCCCACCCAGGAGCTATGGTAGCTGCTTTTCCTCTGCACCCAATTTGTTGTATCTACCAAAGGGTCTGTTTCTAGAGTTTATATCCAGGCTAGGGCATCAGCTCCCTGATTGCCAGGTGTATCAGAACCTTATAAACCAGCACAAGAAAACAGTGAGGACTGCCTCAAGCTCTTGCAGAGGAACCAAAATGTCTTCCACATCTCCTGCCCCACAAAGGCTTATTCATAATCATCCGGCCCTTGGTTTCCCACTGTCCAAACCAGGTTATTCCCTTTAGGACAGCCCAACTGTCAGGGAGAGACCAAGAAAGAGGCAGACCACTCCAGATTAGTAGGCGGCAGACGTAACAAGCAAGGGAACTTACATATAAGGCCCGTCTTGGGCAGCCACAAGATGAGTAGGTCCCACACCTGCCCACTAGAATCTTAAAAATTTAGAGAGAGGCTGAACTGGCTTCAGTCATATATTCAGTCCAGATGGTCCAAACAACACCTTGCTTTCTCAAGGCTGCATCCTTGAAACAGCTCCTAGTTTGGGAACAGTTGGCAGAATGCACATTCCAAGAATATGCAACGGGGTGAGGAACCTCTGATTGCTTGGGTACAGCTCACAGGTCAACTGGCATCATGTCTTCTCGATGACCTCCTCCAGCACACACACACACACACACACCTTCCCTCTGTAGTAATAATGGGGCACAGACGAGGTGAACAGAGAGATCACCGAATATCCAGGCAGGGTCTCGGGTGAGATGCATGGAGTAAGCACAAGGCACAGACGAGGTAAACAGAGAGATCACTGAATATCCAGGCAGGGTCTTGGGTGAGATGCATGGAGTAAGCACAGGGAACAATCATATTATCAGAGCTTCCTAGATACCTCATCTTATCAAGGGACCTAGAGATTACTGAACTTCAAGACATGAGTCAAGGAACTTCACTGGTGGCACAGTGGTTAAGAATCCACCTGCCAATGCAGGGCACATGGGTTTGAGCCCTGGGCCAGGAAGATCCCACATGCCAAGGAGCAACTAAGCCCATGTGCCACAACTATTGAGCTCGCATGCTGCAACTACTGAAGCCCATGCACCTAGAGCCTGTGCTCTGCAACAAGAGAATCCACTGCAGTGAGAATCCTGCACACTGCAATGAAGAGTAGTCCCAGCTCCACAACTAGAGAAAACCCGCTTGTAGCAATAAAGACCCAATGCAGCCAAAAAAAAGACATGAGTCAATTCACTGAAATCATAATAAACTTATGCTTTGATGCTGTATCATTGATTAATGAAAAAAGAAAACTAAGTGAGAATGTTCTCATTGGCCTATCAGTATATACTCTCACTGTCCTATACAGGAACATGAAAAGTCAGGATATGCTCAGACTTTGGCAAGAGACATGGTGGCTCATTTTGATGCCAGTGGCATTGACCTCTGAGTGACTAATGGAGCCATCTCCACTGGACTATATGCAGCTGCCTGTGGAACTAGACACTCATGCAGGTGCCTTCCCCCTAGAGTAATGAGAGGGGAACACAGATAATTCTAGGCTCTCATCAATTTTCTAAGCTTCACACAGTTCTGTCCTTGTTGAGTCACTCAGCCGCCTCTAAACATAATAATAGTGTTGGTCAAGGCTGTTTACGTGTGAATATTAGTAGTTGAATCCACCAAAAACTGAGTTCCAAGGTCTAGGGATATTTTAATCTAATTCTCTATGAATTAACCTCAAGATTCTATCAGAAAGGAGAAATATAATGCAGCAAATATATATATATTTAATTAATAATTCTCATTAATATATGAGAAAACAGAAGTTCCATTAGAATGATCATTGGATATCTAGTTTTAAAATAATGCAAAAGTACACATCCAATAAAAGTATTCTCATAGCAGAGGATAAATATGCTATACTTACTTAAAATGAGGCTTTTGCCAAAACTTGAAAACTCCAAATCTCCATCAAGGGAAACTTGCACCAACCCTGCCAATAGGTCTGGGAGACTCTAACCTGGCACAGACTACAATGGGCCTCCTCCTTTCAGGGTGGGAATCACTGGATGCATTTTATCCTGTGAATTGATTAGAAGTTAATTAGGAATATGATACCTAATTAAATATATAATCAGAAATCCCATTCTAAAATTCTACAAGCCAGGACGTCCCTGGCGCAGCGGTTAAGAATCCACCTGCCAATGCAGGGGACACAGGTTCGAGCCCTGGTCTGGGAAGATTCCACATGCTATGGAGCAACTAAGCTTGTGAGCCACAACTACTGAGCCCACATGCTGCAACTACTGAAGCCCACATGCCTACAGCCTGTGTTCTGCAACAAGAGAAGCTACTGCAATGAGAAGCCCACACAGCACAACGAAGAGTAGCCCCTCACCACAACTAGAGAAAGCCCACATGCAGCAATGAAGACCCAATGCAGCCAATAAATAAAATAAATTAAAAATAAAATTAAAAAAATAAAAGGCATCACAGGGTAAATTAAAAAAAAAAATTCTACAAGCCAAACATAGGAGATATCTACAATGTTCAGTACTTCCAGAAAAACTGTCAGCAAATCATCCAGATTATGGTCTTTCTAACCCAACGTATTTGAATATTTATATTATTCATAGTAAATGATTGTTTGACATAGCCCAGTTGCACACTTTGTTCATTCTAGATGCTGTAAGGTCATGCAAATATCACTGGACACTGGGGAGCACCCTGAGATAGTGCACATTTTATTTAAGATTAAGGCAGTAAAGTCTTGAGGGCATCCACTACACAACTCCAGGAGGCGCCATCTGTGCAGACTATGAAAGGATTATGTAAATGGAGCCCTGGAAGCTGTACAAAGTGGCAGTCTTAAAATATTCTTAATCTAATGAGAAAAGAAAATGTTTTTCCTAAAGATTGGTATATGGCCACATTACAAAAATAGAAAGAAAATTATAGTACAATTTTATTAATTGACTGATATTTCTGACAATTCACTTGGAATACCACGTGTCACTAGCTTTATATCTTGTAGAACACTAAGCTAGGAGACGGTATCATAGGACCTGTGTCTTATCTGAGGACTCCTTTGTTTGCAATTATATTTTCCTATAGACATAACTGTTTTGTATATTTCTGAAATATCTTTGTTTTCTCTTCCATTCATATTTATAATGTCTACAGCTCTATTTGTATTATTTGCATGTCTTCCCTAATATTTTTAACGCCTTCCAATTTAGCATCACTGAAAAAGACATTATTATGCTTTCAGTGCTGCTCCCTGATCATTAATAAAGACATTACATTTTAAAAAAATCCACCCTTGTTAAACACATTTTTGCAACTTCAAATTATATAAAGCCTAAAATATGAGTAATTTGAAGACATTGCCACATATTATTATTCTTTGTTTACCATCTTTCAGCTCATTTTCAGTTCTTGAGGCTGAATTTTTCTGGTTTGATTTGAATCAATTTTGCCAGTAAAATCTCACTGATGTTATATCAATTACTGTAAGCGTAGAATATAGGATGAGCACTGTACTTAATCCTCTCTATTCATCTCTGAATTTAGTTATTCTAACAAGAATGTTGTTTAGTTGTGTGTGAGTGTGTGTGTGCGCGCGCGTGCCTGCGCACATGCATTGAGGGAGATGGAGAGTGCTTTTTTAAAATGTACAATTTACAAAAATAGCTTTACTATTCTCGGAGAGAGCAGAATTAAAGTAAAAAAGAAATGAGCTCCAGCTCTGACCATCATGTGAACTGAAAGAAAAAACTGTGGACATCAAGACAGTACGCCTCTTAGATCTAGGCAAGCATGGCCCTTGCCTCAGGGGACCTGGTGCTATGATGCTCCTTTCTTGAAATTTTCTAATTTCAACTCTGGCCACATTCTGGTGGCTGGGACGAGCTGGAGTGGGCAGTGCCCTGGAGTAGAGTACCCTGAGTCCAGACCAGGACCCACAGGGGCCCCAGTCTCCGTGTCCCTCCTTTAGATCATTCTGCCATCTTCTTCCCACCCACCTCTCACCACACAGGGTCAACCAGTTGCACAGATGTGCTCAGGGCTTGGCGAATATGGGGTCATTCCAGGCTCCATGGTTGCACCCTAGTCCCAGAAAGGTGACTTAGCAAAGTAATCATTCCCATTGTGGGCTCAGTATTCCTTTCACAGGTCTGTGAGAGACTAGCCCATGAGAATGGTGCTGACATGCCGATTTGGGGTGACACGAATTGTTTATATAGACAGGAGTCTTGCAAAAAAAATATTTACCACACTCTACAGTAATGCTAGGGGTTGCCCTGCATGACTATTTAGATGACAGGAAATCCCTGTTAGTCACAGAAAATTCTACACAAAAGAGAGTCATTGGAAACTCCATCCAGATAATTTTTTTTAACAGATTTTAAAAGAATCTGGCTACAGAGTATCTACACTTGGTTTGAAATCATAACAAGAAGTCTTGGCACTGACTGGTTATATGAAAAGGTTCCTACACATTTTCTTTTCTTTGAAGAAGTTTGGACAATGTTCACACAGTTGATACCTAAAAAGCAAGTTCAAGGGAAGACGTGGTTAACATCTGCAATCAGTTGACTTTAAAAGGACAGTTTCAAGGACATAATCCTCAGTAATGTGGGTGGGCCTCATCTGAGCAGTTGAAGGACCTCAAAAGCAAAACAGAGATTTTCTTGAGGTAGAAGAAATTCTGACTCTGTACTGCAGTAGCAGCTCACGTCTGAGGGTTTCCAGCTTCCCACCTGCCCTACAGTTTCTGGACTGTTCAGCTGCCATAACCAATTTATTGAGATCTATATCAATCTGTCTATCCATCCTACTGGTTCTATTCCTCTGGTAGAAACCTAATTGATACAAAGCACGTGTATCTCTTCAAATGTTCAAGCATATTCCTTTTGATTTTTTTTTAAGTTTATTTATTTATTATTTTTTAGGGGGTACACCAAGTTCAATCATCTGTTTTTATACACATATCCCCGTATTCCCTCCCTCCCTTGACTCCCCCCACCCCCCCTCGAGTCCCCCCCACCCTCCCCGTCCCAGTCCTCTAAGGCATCTTCCATCCTCGAGTTGAACTCCCTTTGTTATACAACAACTTCCCACTGGCTATCTATTTTACAGTTGGTAGTATATATATGTCTGTGCTACTCTCTCGCTTTGTCTCAGCTTCCCCTTCACCCCCCGCCCCCTCCCAAACCTCGAATTCTCCAGTCCATTCTTTGCATCTGCATCCTTGTTCTTGTCACTGAGTTCATCAGTACCATTTTTAAATTCCGTATATGTGAGTTAGCATACAATATTTGTCTTTCTCTTTCTGACTTACTTCACTCTGTATGACAGACTCTAGGTCTATCCACCTCATCACATATAGCTCCATCTCATCCCCAAGCATATTTCTTGACATTGAATCTCCTTCACTCAATGGGGTGGATGCCCTGCCTTCACTCAACCAATCGCTGTGCTCAGAGGAATTGTAAGACACTGGTTGGCCAAACTGGGTCACAAGTCCATCCCTGAAATCAGAGGTTAAGTCATCTCCCTCAATAGCATGAACAGAGAGTGAGGATAAACACCTCAGCGAAGAAAATGTCCATTCTTTTACCAGGCAGGTGATGCTAGATAGGCATTCACACTAAAAGTCCAATAAAGAGGACTTACACACTTGCCTTGTCTCAAAACTGGCATTAAGAGGCGCCAATCAGGTTCACATTGATAAAACTTCTAAATGTTTTAGGATCTTACCAACCTGGTTCATATGTTCTGGTAGGAGTTAAAATTTCCTCTTAGAATATAATTCACTCATATGCTAGATAACATAAAGCGGATATATCAGAATCTTTAAATATATGTACCCCTTGAAATCACTTTTTTCAGCAGACCAATATAGAGCCATGACACTTGACGTTTCCCTCTAGTTTTGTTACCATCTCTTTTTCAGCATCTGGATATATGTCCTGTTTCCCTCATTGTCACCTTGACCTTTGCTATCTCATAACTGCACTGTGTTTTCTCGTGCTCTTGAATCTCTTAAAACTAGCAGCTGGTAAATTAGCATTTTATTGGTGGGGTTGTTGCTGTTCACGGTGATGTTACACTAGTTAGGAAATGAAGACTTGAGCCCAGGGTGAAGGAGGAAGGCCCCAGCATGGCCTGAGGATCGAACTGGACCTGACCTTTGCACTGATGACACCATCACCCTAAAGGAAGCATCATCCCAGAAAGCAAGAGGTCTCCCAGGCAGTGTGTTCCAAAGGTCCAGTTTTACCAAAGAGAGAGGTCACTACAGCTGGAGTAACCCGTAAGATCTTGAGTACTGAGTTGGAGCTTGGGTTTAAGTTGGATTCTATGCAGTGGATCAAACTGGTTATGGAAAAAATGAAATATAGGCATTCTGAATAAGGTCAGAATGAGCAAAAATACCATTGAAAATAATCTTGTGTGTGAGATTGTGAGGTGCTGGAAAAAAGGGGTATATCCTAAAACAGAGAGAAGTAAGGAAAGAAAGGCTATAGCCGAACCACGAAGAGCTCTGGCTGTCACTCGTAATAATACAAGCTGGGAAAGAGGAACACCTTTTTATCTAGGAAGGAATACGATGAAATAGATATTTGAGGAAGAATTGTTGTGTCTCTTGTTATAGGGACAGAGGGGGAACCAGGAGGAGCTGCACAACATTGTAACAAATGCAGCTTGAAATCGAAACAAATCGTCTTTACCATTCATTTGGGATTTGTGTTACTTTGCTCAAAGAATCCTTTCAAAAATACGGGATAATAATGGAAAAGTAATGGGAAAATTGAAATATATTATGAAAGCATCAGAAACATGCACAGGTTTTCAGCACAGTAATGTTGGTGCAGTTATATGTATTGATTCCTCATTCAAATACAATTAAGCTTTGAAATCAACTGCATACGGATTCAGACAGTTGAAAATGATATATTTCTTCAGTACTTAATAGATGTCCAAACTGTGTCTAGGAATGATGGAAAAGTGAGTAAATTGTTATATTTTAACTTTAGGCTAAATTAACTCTTTCTGGTTCAGTCTTTTGCTTGCATTGTTCTCTATAGTTTCCACAGCATTTCCAAGCTTAATCTCTTTGGATCTTTATACTACGCCATTTTACAGATAAGAAAAATAAAGTTCAGAGACGGCAAAGCATTTACCCCACGTATCCATTGTGAATTAGTGGCAGAGCTAGATTAGAGCTTGGACCTAGGCACCGTTCAGCACAGAAGGAGCTGTGAGTCTGGGAGGTAACAAGGTTAGGCAAATCAAGACAAATACAAACCATTTCAGAGAGTCGGACGATGAGTGCCAGAACTAAGAAAGAACACAGAACAGGTCTAGGTTTGGAAATGGGCAGAAAGGACTATTTAGACTCTGCCTATTTTTTTTTGCAAATTAAATGTACTTTCCAATCCGTAAAGATAGACAAGCTCCACCTGGAGTAATTGATCCTATGTGGTACAGTCAGAGGAGCCCAGTGCAGCTGACTCACTGGCTCTTATCCCATTTGACTGGGGAGGGGTGATTCAACTTGCACTGTGCCAGGTAATCAGGGCTTCCACCATGGCCGTGTGGTAAGTTAGGCCCTGCAGAGTGCATCCAGCTGATGGCTGAATAGGCTCATATCCAATCTGTGTTCCTCCCCCCAAGCCAGGCTTCCCCTGGTGCAGGGCTGGGTCCACCCTTTTTTCTAAGATGCACAAAGATGCTTTAACTATGGGATTAAAGTGGCCCTGATATAAGGCAATGCCTATAAAAGGCGTGGCCATAGTCCATCACAGAACAGGACTCGAGTGTATTCTAACGTGTATGCGTGCGTGTGTGTGTGTGTGTGTGTGTGTGTGTGTGTTCTGTGAGCAAGACAGAATATAAGCTAACGAATACATGCTATCCTTTTAGAAAAATGCTTCCTTGTTTTATTGGAGAATCTGAAAGTGTGTATAGTGAAGTCACCTGTATTACATAGAGACACAGGGAGAAAACCAAAAGAAGAGAATGAAATAGCTCCATGTCCTTGACAACTTTCTTCCCACGCTGGGTGAAGCTACCAAAACACGTTGCATATTCTAGAACCTAAGGGAATCATGGCCGGTTCTTCCACCTGCCCGTCTGAAACTGCTTACTCTAGTTTGTACCCTGCACTCAGTCTCCCTCTCTCTTTATGGTCACTTTGTACTCGCTCGTTGTCAACTCTGGCATTACTCCTAGATACTGCTTAATGGATTACATTTGGGCAAACGTCTCTGGCCTACAAAGCATCTCCACTCCTACCCGGCACTCAGCCTCTGCTCCCACAATCCTCGCAAATCCTCAGGGCATGAATGCAAACACTGAACACTGTCCCACTGGAGGCAACTAGACTTGACATGGATTAAATGTTCAAAGGTGTGCACTGAGCCATACATATTTTATACTTGGAGAAATGAAAAGCTGCTGTCATGGGACGAAGATAATTAATATGGAAGGACAGGGATGGTAGAATATTTTAGAGGAAAGGCTCCCCATCAAACTAAAGCCCTCCCCTCATCACCTCCCTTGTGGGGTCTGACCACCAGGGTGTGTGGACTATGCATGGCAATTACCTGAATGAGTGTGCATAGTTAGCGCGAGTCAATAAATGTCCACTTCGGTACACATTGTCAGTTGCAATTTGCATCAACCCTCCTTCTTTATCGCAGGATGATCTGGGTTGGGAGGTAAGGAGAGGCTCAGGAATTTCCAGGCTTAATTAGCTGGTATTTGAATGGAAGATGCTGTGAGCCAAGGGCAAGAGGTCCACGAATGGGAGTCAAGAAATCAATTGAGGGGAATCAACAAGACATGTAATTAAATGAAAGACAGACTTCAGGACAGATGCTTGGGATGGTCTGACTTAATCCTGGGGAAAGGTAATCAGGCTTAAAGCTAAATTTTAAAGAGCAGAAAATAGATCTTCCTACTCACTTGGTGCCTTGCCTTGCTAGACATGTGAGCTCAGGTGGTAATAACAGCAAAGTGACACTCATTACATCTCAAGTACTGTTTTAAATGTTTTATGTGATTTAACTAATTTAACTCTCATATCTATACGGGAGGTACTATGACTGTCATCTCCATTTTGCAGGTTAGAAAATTGTGATACAAAGTGGTTAAGCTAATATGCCCAAGATCACCTTGCAAGTAAAGTTAGTATTTGGTTCCAAAGTGTATGGTATTAACTACTATACTATCCTACATTCCCAAATTAGGAAGGCATGTCTTTCTTCTTTGAAAATCATGAGAAATATATCAGAGATAGTGAAAGCTAACAAAGTGAGAGTCCCAAAAATCTGCCACAAGGAAATGAAAGTAGACAGACATTAGCCTTAAATATGGAGAACGGCTTGAGGGAAGCCTGCCTCTCAACCTTAAATTATTCTCCTTGCTCTGTCTTTCTGCCTGGAGTAGCATCATTGGCTCCTCCTCCAGGTCAACTTTGCAATCTCTGTGTTTTTCTTTTAAATTTTAGTTAATCCCAGCATTGGTGATCAGGTTCATCTTTTCTAATAGCATCTCCTTATTCAGCATGGGCCTGGCTTCAGGAAAAAGGAGATGCTGAAATGGGTGGCCAGGGTAAAAGAGCTAGGCAGGAAGGCCTGAAAGAAAAGGGGAGGATCCTGGTTACAAAGTCTGTAAAGGAAAGAAGGTGGAAGTTTAAAAAAAAAAAAATTGGAGTCATCGTACCGTGAATCCAGAAATCAATTGACTTTCATCCTGAAAAATGTAGAATGAATCCCCAGATTGAGAAACAGTGATTTCTATGTTTCAAATGCAAAGGAGAAAGTGTATGAGTACAATGGATTTCCATAAATAGTATTTTTTTCTTTAAATACTAAGGAAATAGACAAAATAAGGAATGCTCTTGGATATATGCAATTGTTCTCCACATTCTCTAGGTCAGAAAACTGAAGTTCAGAAAGGTTAAGTAATTTATCCAAAGGCACTCAGCGAGGGAGTGGCAGAACCCCAATGTGTACTTGGGCAACACAACTCCAAAGTTTATCCTTTTAACGTTTATAACGTACTGCCTTTTATGCGATGCAGGTGGGCGAATCGCTGGCCAAGTCGAGTCCACAGACTGTGACTGCGGCCATAGCACTGTGTTTGGTTCAGGGTTAACTCAACACAATTAAAACAGAGCAACCCTTTTCAATTCAACAAACACATACTCCTGTGTCTCAGCATTTTGCTGCATACTCCTGGGAAAACAAATATAAGACTCAGCTCTCAAAGCAGGAGACACTTGGCATCTCAGAGCATGGGAGGAAACACGGAAGCATTTCTGTACAAAGCAATGCATCCTAAGCTCCATTAGAGGAAGGCATGAAAGGCCCAGAGGATTTACATGGGATCCAGGTGAAAGTGACTGGGTAATGGGTATTTCTGGCAAAGGGAGAAATCAAACAAAGATCCACAGGAGAGCCTGTGGCTGGATGTGTGCAGGAATCACTGTTCTGGCTGGAACACTGAGGCAAGAAGGGAGATACGAGATATGACTGCAGATTACATTTGGTTTGGCAGGCCTGGCTAAGGAGTCTCTGATTCTGGAAGGAACACCTTTTGAAGAAAGGGCTGACAGGACACCTAAAGATATATCAAAATGGATAAATGGTTGTAAGTGAAAGATGCAGACACATTTCAAAAATCATCAGGAGGAGTAAAGGCAAGAAAATCATGAATATAAATACACTGTCTATGTAGTTAAATGTGGATATCTCTGTGCTATTTCATCTTTTAAAAGTAATCATTTACATAGAGTCATAGAAATTTAATACAAAGGCATATACACAGGTGAGTAAAGAAAGGATGGATTATATAATGAAGACAGAATAAGATTCAGAGGCCAGTTCAAGATGGGTACAGGGAGAAGGCTTCAGGTCAGAATTCAGATCATTAGAGAAGCTAAAACTGCGCAGTTTTTATTCAGCGTAAAAACTCTGATCTCCAAGTGGAAGTCTCCTACCATGGCTATTAGAAGAACCCCTGAAGAATCACTCATGCAAAAAACACTTCATTGCCATTGTCATCAGGCTCCTAAGTTTGCACAGCTAGATAAGTAGACACACGCTCCACTGCATCTTGTGAATATCATAACTTTTGTTCAAATATCACATTGAAATCCTAGGACGATGTCATTTACCCTACCATATATTTTTTATTCAATTTAAAAATACAACAAAAAAGATATGCATGATGGCAAAACCACCACTTTCAAAGATTGAAATTTAGTTTAAAAATGGAAATTGGGAGGTACCCAAGGTGCACAGCTGATATCCACCATGAGATGTGGGATGCATAATAATTTTGAATTAAATACTCACAAAATGATAGTTTTGTAGAGTGTTCCTTTTTCCTTCCCAACGTGAGGTAAAATCAATAAATTCACACCCCTTTGTTACACAATTTGGGACATATATGCAAAGCAGAAAATACATGCTTTTGCCTTCAAGGATTTTATAGCTTTATTGGAAAAACTGGACCTGTCAGCAGTGGCCCTGTATTGAGAGACAGAGAAAAGGATGTGTGGTCCTCACAGTTTCATAGAATTGTATACTTACAGGGCAAATACATTCTTCTAAAATGCTTCAAAATAACTTCATTCAATAAAGAATTTTCCCTGCATTTTTTTTTTTTTTTTGAGTGTCTGGTATGTCCTAGTTACTGGAGAAACAGAGAAGACGGAGAATGTTTCCTGCCCTTGAGCAGCCCATCAAGTAAAAGAGATGACATGTATACCCCCCCCCAAAAAAAAGAGACGACATGTAAACAATTTGAGTACCACAAAAAGCTACAGAGAAACCATGTGCTTAGTAACACAAAGGAAGGGTGATGACCTCTCTCTTTTCCCATGTGTGATTTTATTACTCAGAAGTTCCTTCCCCAAAGACAGGTGCCAGGACATGTCTATCTAGCTTTTGCTGCCATGATCACAAAATTCGTATTAGAGATGTAACCCCACAGACTATATTTGGATGAGCAATGTACCCAGTGCTCATCTTATTAATTTTAGCCTAATGTGTATTAGAGGGTAAGAATCATGCCCAGTTTTAATTTAATCCCTGAACAATTCTGATGACCATTAGACATGATGATTTATAGAAGCGTAAAAGCCCACAGCGAAATCAAAGCCTAGACTTTCGAGATGTAGATTCTTCCAAGGAGTGAGAATCAGGGTGGAGAACAGGAGGAGGCCGCAAGGCAGCCAAGGTGCAACATTTAAAGAAGCACTCACTCTTCCTGATTAATTCTGACAGTGAGCACCTCCTTAACACGTGTGCCCCAGGTACCCAGCTGGCTTCACCCTAGTCTCAGCCCTTGAGCTGAGAAGGGAAGTTGTTAAAAGAAGCCTACAGCTGCCAGAGAAATGGACCCAGACTATCCATTTCAGAAAGGCCTTTCTCTGTGCCATACTACCCTCTATAGAATAGCCCAATAGTAAGACTCAATGATTTCCTGCTGCAGGCACAAGGCTCAGAATACACAATGGGTCTTTTTCTTCTTCTCTTTTCTTCCAGTTTGATTGAAATATAATTGACTTATAGCACTGGAGAAGTGTAAAGTTGTACAACGTGATGATCTGACTTACACACATCATGAAATGACGGCCACAGTAAGTGTAGAGAACATCCATCATCTCATATAGATATAGAACTAAAGACACAGAAAAAAAATTTTTTCCTTGTGATGAGAACACTTAGGATTTACTCTCTTAACAACTTTCATATATAACAGGCAGCAGTGTCAGCTATGTTCATCATGTTGTGCCCTAGTTCTTATTTATCTTATAACTGAAGTCCGTACCTTCTTAACTCCCTTCCGTGAATTCCCCTGCCCCCCACCTGCTGCCTCTGGTAACCACAAATCTGATCTTTTCTCCGTCAGTGTGTTCATTTATGAAATATAATTGACCTACGACATTATGTAAGTTCCTAGTACACGATGTAGTGATTATATATTTCTATACATTCCAAAATAAGTTGTCCATCGTAAGTTATGATATTGCCACATACAAAGACATTACATAATTTTTTCTATGTTCCCCACACTGTACACTTCATACCTGTGACTCCCTTATCTTGCAACCAAAAGTTCAATTCCCTCACCTATTTCTCTCCTGCCTCTACCCAACTCCCTTCAGGCAATCAACTGTTTGTTCTCAGTAGCTATGACTCTGTTTCTGTGTTCATTGTTCGTTTGTTTTGTATTTTAGATTCCATATATATATATATATATATATAAAACATACAGTCTTTGTCTTTCTCTATTTGACTAGTTTCACTTAGCATAATACCTTCTAGGTCCATCCGTGTTGTTACAAGTGATAAGATTTATTTATGGCTGAGTAAAATTAAAAATAATTAAAAATTTTAAAATAATTTTAAAAATTAAAAATGGAACTACCATGTGATATAGCAATTCTACTTCTGGGTATTTAATCGAAGAAAAAGAAAACACTAATTCAAAAAGACATATGCACCCCTATGTTCATTGCAGCATTATTTACAATAGCCAAGATAAGGAAGCAACCTCATTCTTCTGAGATAGTTTGGTCAAAATCACTCTTGACCATCACTGAGTTGGCTATGAGCAATGAAAGACACTTCGAATTGATTAGAGCAATTTTTGAGTCAATCTTTATGTCCTCTGATTTAAAATGTCCTTGGGATTTGTTCTAATCAGGTATGGAAACACATACAGACACTTAATTGAAGGAAGAAGTTTTTATACTCAGAGATTCCTAGAACAGGAGGTGCAGCATGCCATGCAGGGCCATGCAGTGAAGTGCCAAGGTTGGTCAGGAGGCAGAGCGGAAAATTTGGGCAAGAGCCTTTATTGTGGATTTCTGTTGAAAGAAATGGGCAAGGCAGGATAAGCAGTTAGAGGATTTTAGGATTGCCAAGTTTGTTGGTTGGTTGGTTGGTTGGTTGGTTGGTTGGTTGGTTGGTTGGTTTTTGGCCACAACTCCCAGCACGTGGGATCTTAGTTCCCCGACCAGGGATCCAACCTGTGTCCCCTGCAGTGGAAGCATGAAGTTTCAACCCTTGGACAACCAGGGAAGTCCCTAGGATTGCCAAGTTTAAATAATTTCAGCAGGCTCCATCCAGCATGCAGGGCTGCCCCTGGTTATCAAATACCTGATCTTGGGATGATTAGGGCCAGGGATAGTGGCTTCCAGGGTGAGAGAAGGATAGAGGGGGTATGGGCTCTAGATTGGTTGGTTTGGATATGAAAGGCCAACTTTCTGGTGGGCAAGTAATTTGCTTCCTCTAGGAATTAGCTAACTTTGGGAGGCAAGTCCCTTCCAGTGTCAGGGAGACTCAAGGATGTCAAAGCATCATGATAAAAAGAGATGCTTAATATATATCTATATTTTAATCGTTACTGTTCACTAAATTTCCAATATTCCTGAGGCCTGTAGGAGAGCTGAGCTTTCTTCTTCTCTTACTCAGAAATTATACGGAGGCATTAATGCAGCAAAGTTTGGGAAAACTTACAATATCACCACATGGGCTGTAATCAGAGGGTCCTGGTTTCCCAGTTGTGAATAATGCTTTCAATCCAGCATTATTCACAACTCTTTTGAAAAATGCATAGAGAAAAAGCTCTTACTGTACTCTAGGTACACATTTTTAACATTTACACTAACTTAACACCCTAGGGTTTTAATCACCAAAAAGCTTATATAAAAGGTGCAAAAACTGTGGGCTTCTTTCCACGTTGTGTTTTGTGAAAGAAATGGAAAAACAAAGTGTACGATACAAGGAAAAGCTATAAAGACAAAACTCAGGTTTCCCCGGAGCCACTTTGAACAAAGGTGCTGACACGGACACTCAGCTGCCAGATGAAATTAAATGTGTCTGAAGTTCCTTCACAAACCACGTAGGTGGCCACATCTTTGTTCCCACTCTGTGAGGTACAAGGTGAGACTTTTAGTGCTAGGAAAGCTGCCAGCCGAGGAGAGGACTGAAGAAAAGAGCAGCTTACAATTATTAAGCTATTGTAGGATCTGACGAACCAAAAAGGCCGAAAAGAACGGAATTTCGTTCAGCCTGTGTTAACGATGTTGAAAGTGTGAGAAATGGAAATGAACTCAGTTTGAAGATATTTGAGAGGTGCAAACATCAAAGGGGCATAATTAGAAACAAGTGTTTAGAGCAAAAAATGACAACAGACTCAGGGTTGATAGTCAGGCATTAATTTCAGGTCTGTGATTTCTCCGGAGCGACACATCCTGTCTCCCAGAACATGGAGCATTCCCTTTTTTTCCCCAGGAATTCTCCCTATCAATGATGGCATTCTTGCTTGTAAAGACTGCCCAAGAAACTGCCCATTCTAGGGTGTGGTTTGCGTCACAATGTATCAATGCTGTGGGTTAAATGGTATCCTCCAAAACAAGATGCTCAAGTCCTAACCCCCAGGACCTCAAAATGTCACCTTATTTGAAAATAGGGTCATTGCAGATGTTTAGTTCAGATGAGGTCATACTGGAACTAAGTCCAATATGACTGGTGCCCTTAATAAGAAGACAGCCATATGAAGACATAGGAACACAAGGAAAATGGCATGTGATGGTAAAG
The DNA here is from genome assembly GCF_030028045.1 of Hippopotamus amphibius kiboko. NCBI lineage: Eukaryota > Metazoa > Chordata > Mammalia > Artiodactyla > Hippopotamidae > Hippopotamus > Hippopotamus amphibius. The sequence goes on along the minus strand of NC_080192.1, from coordinate 131,645,477 downwards.
GCAGAGACTGGAGTTATGTAGCTACAAGCCAAGGAACACTGAGGATTGCAGGCAAACTACCAGAAACTAGGAAGTGGTCTAAAATGATTCCCTCTAGGTTTCAGAGGGTGCATGTCCCTGTGGACACCTTGATCTCAGACTTTTAGTCAGTCCCCAGAATTGTGAGACAATAAATGCCTGTGGTTTTAAAGTAATTTAGGTCACGGTACTTTTGTTACAGCAGCCATAGGAAACACAGTCTCTAACTGCCGACCAGAAATTTTTAGTGCATCCTAAATTCCTAATTTTGAACACTGAATCTAGTCCTCTTTTTTCCAGAAAGCTAATTCCTACCTCTGATTTTGTTACATTGTTCTGTGGCACCATGAGTAATCCCCTAAAGAGCAGAGGGTTAGTCCATAGAGTAATACTAAGAACTTGTTCTTTGAGAGCTGAGATTTGGACACTTTGGGGACTATTCAGGACCTTCCGCTCTAACAACAGTTACCAAGACTGAGCTTCTGTAAAAGATGAAGGCCAGAGCAGAATCGTAAGTGGCCAAGGAGTAAGACATAACATCAAATGATTTTTGAGATGAATCCGAAATCAATAAAGTATCTCTGACACCCTAGAGAATGTAGTGATCCCCCAGCACTGGGAAAGAAAGATAATGAAAAATTTCATCCAGACACCCACTAGAAACAAAACAAAATAAAGCAAACAGAACCACTGAAGAAACACAAAGTGAGAGTTTGAGTAATCTCTGTAGGAGGTGACCAGTAAACATTACTCAATGTTTGCAAGGTTAGGATGAAAAGAGCATTCCCTACTTGCTTGCCCATGGGAGGATAAACTAGTTTGGCTTTCTGGAACACTGCCTGATAATGTGTACCCAGAGTCTTTAAAACAAGCATGCATTTCTCATCACCAAAATGCAGGTTCCATCTGATTTCATGGGCCTACTCCATCTCCAATACACTCTGCAGTGTGTGCAGCAGGCCACGTAGTGCTCTAGCAAGTCTGAGGCTGGCATTTTCTTTATTCCCAACACAAGCAGGTATTCAACCATGGAATAGTGCTCTTTCTTGCAGCAGCCTCCAAATGCCCTCTAAGAGATCAAGACATGTCACACTGGCAAATAATGGTAAGGCCACATCTTCCTGAGGAGTTCTATAGTCTGTCTCTGAGCAGTCATACAGGGCCACCATCTCATGTCATCTGCCTACCAGAAGTAAGAGAAATCCCAGCTATTCAGGGGTGTGTCCCAGAGTGAGCCATAACTCTATCAGTAGAAGTCTGTCAAGATCAGGCACCATTCTGAGCATAGTTCTTTCAATGGGACTGCACAATAAAGATAATCACAGTGGTCTTTCCAGGGCAATTAGAATGCCTGTGGGACTGAGGTCATTAATGAAATAAGTAGCAAGAATACGAGTTTACTCAAGTAAACAGATTCAGGAGGGGCACTCAGTCACTTCCAGGCAATTCCGCCTCCTACTCTGTGATTAGTCCTACTTTTGTCGTGATGTTATGATGCTGCCTCTGTGCCACTGTGTATGTTGGTCCAAATCATCCTCCTATCCTGGAATACCTCACTCTCTCCACCTTTACAACCTTTACAACTCCTGTGTCCCCTTCAAAAACAATTGCTGTATATGACCTGGCAATTCCACTCATAGCAATGAAAAGACATGTCCACAAAAGTCTTGTACAAGAATGTTTAGAGCAGCTTGATTCATAACAGCCAAAAACTGAAAATAAGCCATATGTCTACCAACAAACTGTAGTGCAGTCATACAATGGAATACTACTCCACAGTAAGATGGGACAAATCGCTGATACGTGCAACAATGTGAGTTCATCTGAAAACAAAACACAACAAAAACAAAAACAAACCATTATAGTGAATGAAAGAAGCCACATATGATCTTACTTACATAGAGTTCTAGTATAGGCAAAACTAACCTAAGGTGAAATAAATCACAGGCTGCATCCTGTGGGAAGGGGTTGAAGATTGCCTGGGAAAGGAATTCAAATGGTCAATCTATTGCACAAGATAATTTAAATGTTCGCTATATTGTTGGGGGTGTGGGTTACACAGGTGTAGGCATTTATCAAAACTGAATAACTTGCACACTTAGAATATCTGCACTTCACTGCAGGAAAATTATATCCTAATAAAAAATCAATAAATGAATGAAAATCCCACAGTAATCCCCTATGCTAGAGATACATGCAGACTTTTGAATAAAATAGAGATTTCTTTGTAGGTCAGGAAAAGTGAGAAGGCTCCTAGTCCACGTGTAGGAGAATAGGATGTTTATTTTAAGGTTCCCTGGCAGCTCTGACCCAAGTACTGCATGTGGAATGAAAAAGATTTTCTCACCGCTACCCAGCTCTCAAGACCCAGGGGTACCTTAATTCTCCCCAGAATCCCCACTGGCATTGATGTAGGGCTCAGCTGACTCAGTTACACAGCAAAGACCTGTGATGTTCACAGAGTTCTGTGTCCCCAGTGAGGACAGGCACCACTTTCTCCCACTCACTATCAGAATTGTACCAGATAATTTCCTTTAATACTCTTGAGAGGAGTTGGCCTGTAGAACTCACCTCTTGAAGACCCAAGATGCTATATAGGTTCCTGTGCTTTCTGACAGTGTCCATAGGATCTAAAGCAAAGTGGAGAAAATTTTTCAGGATGGGACTGGACAGAGGCAAACACCAGTGAGGCCATTAGGAATGCATTGATGACCTCAGGCTGACAGGTTATATAAATACAGATTCAAGAGAGTGAGACAGTGGGTCAGATAAAACTGAAGCTGTACTGGAAGGACAGTGTGTGACTGTAGAAGTTTCATTGTCCTGAGGTTCCCCATTCACTCTGTGGCTAACCAGTGCTTACAATGGCCTCAGTCATCTGGCTCTTTATGCAACTTAACCATTGGTTAGAAGGAGCAGAGAGGTAATGCCAACTCCTACGTCCCCACTGAGAAGAGGTATCTTGTCTCCAAGATCTGATGAAGAAGCAGTGTAGTAAAGTAGCTAACAGCACAGACTAGAGCCAGAACACTTAAATCTCAGCGTCACCTTTTCCAGTTGTTTGAACTTGGGCAATTAATCTCTTCTTGAGTTTTCTCATCTGTAAACATGGAGATGATGTTTATGTGTAGGGTTGTTGGGAGAATTAAAAGAGTTAGCTAAATGGGTAGACTGCTCCAAAAAATGTCAGGCAAATGGTGAGCAAACGATAAACATTAGTCATTATTATTAAAGTTTGTCTTCTTGTTCTTGCATGTTGTACACAAGTGTATCAGTTCTTTTGCTATGAGAAATATAGATTTTATCAGATACTCAGAAATTTAGAGAGATTAAGGACTAAGGAGGATACCTCTGAGATCAGGAAAATTTCCTGATCTCATAGGTATTCTGCTAAGACTAATAGTATTCCAAATACCTAGGTCAGATTTCCAGACAACAGTAGCCATGGCTTGAAAATTCCCACCCAAATCAAGTCCCCCCACCCGCTACAGCACTCAGCGTTACCCAGTTATACGCAAATCCATATCTTTCAAAACATTCCAAGATGCACTTCCCTCTGCAGGAAGCATATACTGAAGAACGCCTCTTTTAATATATGTTTCCATTTTTTTCTTTTGGTTAAAATTTCTCGAGTCTGAATTTCTGCCTAAATATTTACTTCTCAATTTTGGGGTTTGTTTGCTTACACGTTTCATTGACTTTAGCTAGTCCAATATACAACATCTGTGTAAGAATGAAATCTATCTCACTGATTAAAGAAAAGTCTGTATTCTTCCCACCAGGTGAACAAAAGCAGAGCAGGATTAAAGCAAATAGCATTAAAAATATAATTAAAGAGAGGAGAAAGTTTTTTTTTAAAAAATCTATAATTTTAACTAGTTAGGATTATTCTCTGCCCTTTGTGTTTAATTCTGTATAGTCTTTAGAAAATCTGAAACTTAATTCTTTAGCTCTTATTTTCACATGTTTATCCAGGGACAAAGATATCGAAGTGGAGAATTTGTTTAGCCCAGAGACTTATTTCATTTATGAAATTTTATTTTTATATTTCCGTTTCTTTTTTATAAACCATGAGGCAATCGACTCCAAAGTTTCACAAATGTTGAAGTTACAAGTGGGCCACTTGATCCTGATAGTCGTAATAATTTCTGCTCTATAGATTCAGCTTGATAAGATATAAAAATTCCAGACATTTTATTTTAGTGAGAGAATAAATTGGATTCATGACTTTTGGCCTGCTGTGATGGCCTCCACAGTCCGTGTGGCTTTCTCAGAACTAATAATTTAATTATGGTAAGTACAGGGTTCTTTTGAATTCATTCAAATGGCATATATGTACACTCATTTGCCAACTGCTTCTGTAATGTTATTAATAACTATGTGTTAATTATGTCAATAAATTAATTGAACCTGTACTCCTGTTGGTATGGCCTCTTTGTCCTTCTGCTGCTCCTCTTCCTTTGGACTTTTAACCCTGGGCTCTAATAAACTGCCAGTTTGCTCCTCATGTATACATTTTCCCTGAGTTGCTATATTTTAATGCATGCTCTGTTCAGCATTAACTATCTTCTCCTTTAATTCATTTATTGGCTTCTGGATGTTTTGCAAGAAACACTGCAGCGGTTTAGAAATTTATTTGGTAAATCATTGATTGACCCTTTCAATCACCTAATTAACCATGAATGAAAGATTTAAATGGGTTTATTTTTCTTTTTAAAAGAGAAGAAGTTGTAAACCAGAGTAATACAAATTAGCAATGTGGCTATATTATTATTAAATCTGCATTATTAGAATCATAAAATATCAGGAATTGGGGCTGAGGTTTGGCACCTCTCTCTAATATATATGTAATATTTTCCTCTTTTCTCTCAAATAGCATTCAGATCATTGCACACAGAATGTAATTACCAAAACACAGTAAAGGCATGACTTTTAAAGGACTGTGATGCCCCAAGAAAAACAGTCGCTGTATGAGATGGAATGAAATGCTATGCCTGCCAGTTAAACTCAGGGAACTTCAGGAGCAATTTCTATGAAAGGCACTGTTCATCTCACAAGGATATTTTCTTTAGCATCAATTTATAAGGTGCTACTGTCAGAGAACTTTCTGGTTTTCTGACTTTTTGCATGCGTTATATATAATGTCTGGTATGTATCTTTACCAAAGTGGATTACAGAGAAAATAATAGCAGCAGTTTGCCTTGCCCTGAAAAGGCAGGCACTTAAAGAAAAGAGCATCCTTTTCTCTTCTTCTAGCCTTCTCATCCTTGGAACAAAGCACTTTGGCAAAAGAGCAAATCCCTTTGTCCCCTTCTCTTCCTTGAAATAGCCGTGCTGACAGCAGAGTTAGCCATAGATGACTTCTTAAGCTTCAGGTGGAATTCAAGTCTGCCAGCGTTAACTGTTGAGCAGCTTCTGGAGGCAACAAGGAAAGACAGCAAGGAGGAAGGATACCATGTATCCCTCATGGAGTTTACTGTCTAACAGGAGCATTATTTTCTATGCCCTTAGCACATCCAGGGCAGAAATCCACCGGATAGTTTAGAGGGTCAAAGGACTGAAATAAAATGCTCATCTCGTGTCCTTGTTTTTGCTTTTGTTAGTGAATTTTCCATGATTCTGGCTAAAGCACCACTCAGGGCAGAAGACATACAGGGTGAAAGTTACAGGCCAGTAATCCCAGGAGGACCAGGGAGGGTTTAGTCAGCTTTTGAAGCAGAGATTGACCTAAAATGGAAAGCGAGAGGATTCTTGTCAAAGTCCCAGGCTCTTGTATGAGCTTCAACACTCATTTCCGGGTGTGTCACCAGAGCGGCCAAATGAAACATTTCCATTTCTAAGATTTCCTATCTGTAAGATAAAGCAACCATTTTTCCTGGTTATAATTCACATTCAAGGAAGAGACACTCTGTAAGTACCAACTATTATTTTAAGTGCATGATCATTTTAATCATTAAGATATTTTATTTCCTTGTGAAAGTACTTATAGAAGAATTATTTTTTAAAAAACAGTTCTCAAAGCTTCCAAGTTCTGCTCCTCCCACCCCATCCTTTGGCCTGTGAATCCAGAAATGAAGATAGGTACACTAGCTTGGAAACTAAAAAATCTGCTAGATAGTCAAAGACTCATAACTCTAAAGTAATTTTACACTGGGACAAAAACTGTTATGTGTTTTCCAATCACTTATATGACATAAGTCCAAAAGATCTGAAACATACCATATAGGTTATTTACTTTCTTCATATTAGTGTCTGACCTGTAATTATCATTTGACCATATTGTAAACATGGCTATTTTTGCCTTTCACTTCAAAAGGGATTGACACACAATAAATTCTAACAGGCACTTAATGGCCAATTCTGGTCATATTTTTTGCACTTTCATAATTCGAAGTGTCATGGGAAAACTTTCAGATGTTATAATATTTACAAGTAATATATCTGGTGACATAGCAATTTTAAGATAGTTTGTAAGGCAATATGGTGTTATAATCTCTTACAGGGATGGAGGAAGTTCCCTTTGATTAGATTATTTTAAAATGTTTTCCCATTAAAAAATTTAAAGAGGTAATTGCATTCATCATGGAAAATTATGGTATAACAGGGGCTAAATATGATTTATGTACATCATTATTTATATAAAAAATGTCCAAAAGTCAAAGTTAGGATTAAAATAAACTTCCAAATTCCAATCCCAATAGCTTCAAGTTTTAAAATTATCCCCCTCTAGCAAAGTAATGATAAAGTATAAGATAAATAAGTTTTAAAAATGGCTCTAGTTTAAAACAAGTTAAACAATTCCATGGGTCAGAAAGAGAATAATAAATCAAAGACGAAAGCTATTTTTCTGACAGTTGGCAAGTCTGGAACCCAGCAAAACTGGCCAGAGTTCCAATCAGGTGAGAGGAACAAAGGGTCTCTTACAAAAATGGGGATCAGAACTGGAATTAGTGACTGAGTGGGGCTTCCATCCACTGGAGGGTACTTAAACACACACACGCAGCCCGTAATCAAATACTTTCCAGAATAATAAAGTAAATTTTAAAATGACTTAAAAATTTTAGCTCTGACATGTAAAGAGCTTAGAAGTTGTCACGTCCATCCTTACAACAAGAAAGCGGAAGCAACAGAAAATCAACACTTTTCTTGGACCCATCAATTGAGGTTGAGGACAAATCTCCACCCTGAGATCTGTAGAGCGAAATCAATCCACAGTCATAGGAACTGAGTGAGATCTGCTTACCTAGGACAGAAGCCCCCAGAGTGATACACTGGCAGGACTATGCAAATGACTATGCAAATGACTATTACTATGTAATACTGAAGAAGAGCTGAAGACCAAATGTGGACTGGTGTGAGAGTGAGAAATTCCGGGGCCAGGGGCCCAGCCTAAAGAGGAGCAGCCCATAGTATCATAGGCTTCATCTCCAGGAGCCCACCAGGTGCTCATGGTGAGAGTCTAGAAAGATCCCTGCTGGCTCTGTCGGCGGGGGGAAAGGAAGATTAATCATTGTGAAAGCACCAACAACATTCTCCAAAGTCTATATTCTAGGGGAAACATTTTTTACCAGTCATAGCCCACCTCTGGAAAGGGCATTTCTGATACTCCAACTCCTTTTACCCTTCCTGTTTTACCTAAGGGGGGGAGGGGGAGCTAAGAAACACTGGTGACAGTCACAGCCCAGGGACACAGGCCCATTAAAAGACTGAGATTTAATCATTATACTAGAGAATGCCCCACTTTACCACATCAATAGGGCTCCAGTAATAATAGTGGATTACAACTGAAAGAGCTGTAAGACACAGATTCTATCAAAGGACGACTCAGCAAATCCCGAAGTCATGAGCAGAAACAAAAAACAAGGACGCAAGAGTAATTTGAACCTCAGGCACCTGCAGCCACAGCAAACATTAAACACAGCCAATTCCTGGCCAGATTAACATAAAACCTCATACTACAGGCCCATACCTCAGTTCCCATTACCCAATACATCATGTCCAGCTTTCAACAAAAAATTACAAGGCATGCAGAAAAGCAAACATACACATATGTCGTCTGAGGAGGCAAAGCAAATATCAGAACCATAATGAGATATGACTAAAACTTTGGGATTACCAGGCAGGGAATCTCAAATAACTAAGATTAATATGTTAAGGGCTCTAAAAGAAAAATCAGACAACATACAATATAAGAAGAGAGATGGAAACCCTAAGGATAAATGAAAATGAATCCACACCCAAATATTTCTTGGTGAAACTTTAGACTATTAAAGAGAATATTAAAAGGTATTAGAGGGAAAGACATTTTTAACTCAATAGAAAGACAAAGCCATAGCAGAGTTTAGCTATACTGGATGCCAGAACACAAAGGAATCAGAAAGAAGTAACCTGAAGAAAAATAACTATCAATCTAAAATTTCATGTCCAGCCAAACTTTTCTTCAGGAGTTGGGGTTAAATAAGAACTTTCTGATGCATACAAATACAAAAGGAAACATCCCACCCACAGATTTTCATAGAAACCACGATGAATCGATGCTTTTTAGTAAAAAGCATAGGAGTAGGGATTAGAAGGAAAACAATGACTGGCACAGAAATGGTAAACTATGCAAGTAATTCTAATTAATGTCTGAGGGTAAGCATTATAATAGTGGCAATTTTATGATAAAAATGTGGATATTGTAATATTCTGTGTTGCAACGATAAGGATGATGAAGGTTATTCAATGGGTAAAATGGACTGTTTTCGCCTTATTTGGAGGAAGATGACGATATATACCTATAATAGACACAATTTTTAAGTGTACATTAGACACAAACATAATAGGAAAAATACAGAAAAGTTAGTAACATTTGAATTAAAAATAGGAAAAAGAAAAAATAAAGTAGAAAAAAAGACAAAAGACAAAAAAAAAAGAAAGGAATGATAGAAATAGAAATATATATTTAATTGCAATAAATAAAATAATTATTGTCACATTAAGGCAATGAATCACTAAGACAAAAACATTTTTGTAAAACAAAATGACATAGAAAGACTGAAAATAGGTAGATATAAATATATCAGAAAAATACTGACCAAAATAAAACTTGTGTAGCAATATTATATGAGCGAGAACTTAAGGAAAACATCATTAGAGATAAGGAAGAACACTTATTCATAATGAATGGAAAACACAAGTATTTAACAATCAGGAAATTAGGTGCTAGGGAACCCTTGTACACTGTTGGTGGGAATGTAAATCAGTCCAGCCACTGTAGAAAATAGTACGGAGATTTCTCAAAAAACTAAAAATAGAACTACCATATGATCCAGCAATTCTACTTCTGGGTGTATATCAGAAGAAAAGGAAAAAACTAATTTGAAAAGATACATGCACCCCAATATTCATAGCAGCATTATTTATAATAGCCGAGACATGGAAGCAACCTAAGTGTCCGTTAACAGATGAATGAATAAAGGTGTGGTATATACATACAATGGAATACTACACATCCATAGAAAAGAATGAGATTTTGCCATCTGCAACATGAATGCACCTGGAGGGTATTATGCTTAGAGAAAAAAGTCAGAGAAAGATGAATACTGCATGTTATTACTTATATGTGGAATCTAAAAAATAAAACAAATTATTGAATATAACAAAAAAAGAAACAGACTCACAGATATAGAAAACAAACTAGTGGTTACCAGTGGGGAGAGGGATGAGGGGAAAGACAAGATAGAGGTCGAGGATTAAGAGGTACAAACTACTAGGTATAAAATAAATGAACTACAAGGATAACTGTACAGCACAGGAAACATAGCCAAAATTTTATATCTATAAAAAATTTAAAATAATAAAAAAATTTTAAAGAACTTAGTTGCTTTTTTCAGCATCTCCTAAATATTACTAGGAAAAAACTGACAGAGTTAAAGATGAAATTGACAAAAAATTATGACAGGTTTTTTACATTTCTATTAGAATTTTTTCTACCAGAAAGACCAGAAATAAAGAGCAATAGAATTAGCAAGAATGATCTACAAAGAACATGGAGAAATATTTTAAAAATTTGAATAAGTAGTAGACCACAAAATAATTCTTAAAACATTTCAAATAACTGAAATCATACTGGATATGGGCTCTGTCCACAGTACAAAAAAAATTAGGAATCAGTAGTAAGTGATAGTCCCCGAAAAACCTTATATACTCTTAAATAACTAATGGATTTAAGAGGCAAACACAATGAAACTTATAAAATATTTAGAGCCCAATGACAATGCATGAACTACACATCAACACCCGTGGGATATAGCATAAGCGGAACTAGAGATCCATTTTAGTATTAAAAGCACTTTTTAAAAAGAACTATTAAAAATAAATGAGTTAAGTATTCAATTCACAAAGCTAGAAAAATAGTAGGAACCAAAAGAATGAAGAAGAAAGGAAATAATATGGATAAAAGCATGAATTAATAAAAGGAAAGAAAATTTGAGATGAGCAAATTTGAAGCTGATTCTTCGAAAATAGTCACAAAATAGACTACTTTGAAATAAAATTGATCAAAAAATGGGCACAGGAGAGACATTAGGAATGAAAGAAGCAGGATATGACTGTATATATTTTAAAAGTCTTATGAAATTAATTTTAACAACATTTTCCAATGCATTTCACAACGTAGAGGAATGGCAATATCACAGAAAAATACAAATTACAAGAATTGACTTAAGAAGGAAAAGAAAACCTAATTCCTGCACCACAGGATGCTAATAAGTTTTATTTTTTTTAAAGGTATACACCATAGCAGTTTAATAAAGATATACATTGTGAAATGATTACCACAGTCAAGATAAAGTAACACATCTATTATCTCACACAGTTACCATGTGTTTTGTGTTTTGTGTGTGTGTGTGTGGTGAGAATACTTAGCAAATTTCAAATATATAGTACAATAATATTAAGAATAATCACCATGTTGTACATCAGATCCCCAGAAAGTATTCATCTTATAACTGAAAGTTTGTACTTTTTGACCAATATCTTCCCATTTCCTACACATCCAGCAACCACAACACACCCCATTTCCTACACATCCAGCAACCACTGTTGTATTCTCTGGTTCTGAGTTCAATATTTTTAGTTTCCACATGTAAGTGAGATTCTATAGTATTTGTCCTTCTGTGCCTGGCTTATTTCATTTGATATAACATCCTCCAGATTCATCTACACTGTCACAAATAATACAATGCCCTTCTTTTTTGCGGCTGGATAATATTCCACTACACATGTACAATCACATTTTCTTTATCCATTCATCCATCAACAAGCACTTAGTTTGTTTCCATAACTTGGGTATTGTGAATATTACAATGAACATTGGACTGCAGATACTTCTTTGAGATACTGCATTCATGTCTTTTGGATATATAGCCAAATTTTTTGATCAACCTCCGTACTATTTTTCATAATGGCTATATCAAATTTACATTCCCACCAACAGTGCTTAAGTGTTTCTTTTCTCCACACGCTCATAAACACTTGTTACCTATTGTCTTTTTGATAATAACCATACTACCAGGTGGGAGATAATATCCCAGAGTGGTTTTGCTTGCATTTCCCTGATGATTAGTGATGTTGAGCCCATATACCTGTTGGCCATTTGCATGTCTTCTTTGAAAAGAATCTATTAAGATCCTTGGCTCGTTTTAATTGGGTTATTTTATTGCTACTGAGTTTTATGAGTTCTTTATATATAATGGATATTAACCCTTTATCTGCTATGTAGTTTGCAAATATTTTTTCCCATTCCATAGATAACCTTTCCATTTTGATTTTTTTTTTCTTTTGCTGTATAGAGGCTATTTAGTTTGATACAGTCCCACTTGTTTATTGTTGTTTTTATTGCCTGTGCTTTTGGTGTTCTATCCAAAAAAATAATTTCCAAGACAAAAGTCAAGGAGCTTTGTCCCTATGTATTCTTCTAGGAGTTTTATGATTTCGGATCTTTTTTTTTTTTTGGGGTGTATTCTTTTATTTATTTATTTATTTTTAAATTTTATTTATTTATTTATTATTTTTGGGGGGTACACCAAATTCAATCATCTGTTTTTATACACATATCCCCGTATTTCCTCCCTCCCTCGACTCCCCCCCACCCTCCCCGTTCCAGTCCTCTAAGGCATCATCCATCCTCGAGTTGAACTCCTTTTGTTATACAACAACTTCCCACTGGCTATCTATTTTACAGTTGGTAGTATACATATGTCTATGCTACTCTCTCACTTCATCTCAGCTTCCCCTTCATCCCCTGCCCCCCCAAACCTCGAGTTCTCCAGTCCATTCTCTGCATCTGCGTCCTTGTTCTTGTCTTGTCACTGAGTTCATCAGTACAATTTTTAGATTCCGTATATGTGAGTTAGCATACAATATTTGTCTTTCTCGTTCTGACTTACTTCACTCTGTATGACAGACTCTAGGTCTATCCACCTTGTAACATATAGCTCCATCTCATCCCTTTTTACAGCTGAGTAATATTCCATTGTATATATATGCCACATCTTCTTTATCCATTCATCTGTTGATGGGCATTTAGGTTGCTTCCATGTCCTGGCTATTGTAAATAGTGCTGCAATAAACATTACGATACATGTTTCTTTTGGGATTATGGTTTTCTTTGGGTATATGCCCAGGAGTGGGATTACTGGATCATATGGTAGTCCTATTTTTAGTTTTTTAAGGAACCTCCAAATTGTTTTCCATAGTGGCTGTACCAACTTACAGTCCCACCAACAGTGCAGGAGAGTTCCCTTTTCTCCACACCCTCTCCAACATTTGTGGTTTCCAGATTTTGTGATGATGGCCATTCTGATCGGTGTGAGGTGATACCTCATTGTGGCTTTGACTTGCATTTCTCTGATGATTAGTGATGTTGAGCATCTTTTCATGTGTTTGTTGGCCATCTGTATGTCTTCTTTGGAGAAATGTCTATTTAGGTCTTCTGCCCATTTGTGGATTGGGTTATTTGCTTTTTTGGTATGAAGCTGCATGAGCTGCTTGTATATTTTGGAGGTTAATCCTTTGTCCGTTGTTTCATAGGCAACTATTTTTTTCCCATTCTGAGGGTTGCCTCCTAGTCTTGTTTATGGTTTCTTTCACTGTGCAAAAGCTTTTAAGTTTCATGAGGTCCCATTTGTTTCTTCTTGATTTTATTTCCATGATTCTAGGAGGTGGGTCAAAAAGGATCTTGCTTTGATGGATGTCATAGAATATTCTGCCTATGTTTTCCTCTAGGAGTTTTATAATGTCTGGCCTTACATGGAGGTCTTTAATCCATTTGGAGTTTATTTTTGTGTATGGTGTTAGGAAGTGTTCGAATTTCATTCTTTTACATGTAGCTGTCCAATGTTCCCAGCACCACTTATTGAAGAAGCTGTCTTTTTTCCATTGTATATTCGTGCCTCCTTTGTCAAAGGTAAGGTGCCCATATGTGTTTGGGTTTACTTCTGAGTTCTCTCTTCTATTCCATTGATCTTCCTTTCTATTTTTGTGCCAGTACCATACTGTCTTGATCACTATGGCCTTGTAGTATAGTTTGAAGTCAGGAAGCCTGATTCCACCAACTCCATTTTTCCTTCTCAAGATTGCTTTGGCTATTCGGGGTCTTTTGCGTTTCCATACAAATTGTAAGATTTCTTGCTCTAGTTCTGTGAAAAATGCCATTGGTAATTTGATCGGGATTGCATTGAATCTGTAAATTGCTTTGGGTAGTACAGTCATTTTCACGATGTTGATTCTTCCAATCCAGGAACATGGTATGTCCCTCCATCTGTTTGTGTCATCTTTGATTTCTTTCATCAATGTCTTAAAGTTTTCTGCATACAGATCTTTTGCCTCCTTAGGCAGGTTTATTCCTAGGTATTTTATTCTTTGTGTTGCAATGGTGAATGGGAGAGTTTCCTTCATTTCTCTTTCTGCTCTTCCGTTGTTAGTGTATAGGAATGCAAGAGATTTCTGTGCATTAATTTTGTATCCTGCTACTTGACTAAACTCATCAATTAGTGCTAGCAGTTTTCTGGTAGAGTCTTTTGGGTTTTCTATATATAATATCATGTCATCTGCAAAGAGTGACAATTTTACTTCTTCTTTTACAATTCGGATCTTAAATTTAAGTCTTTAAACGATTTTGGGTTAATTTTTGTGTATGGGGTAAGTTAAGGATCAATTTCATTCTTTTGCATGTGAATAACCAGTTTTCCCAAAGCCATTTATTAAAGAGAATATCCTCATTGTGTAAAATCTAAATTGTTTACAAACAAAAACTATCTCAGAAATTAGATTCATTACAAAATTTCCATCCTCTCTTAAGGTCACTAGCACCATTTATTTAACAAATCATTCATTCAACAAATATTTACTGAGACCCTACTATTTGTCAGACACTTTTCTAGGCATTTGGGCTCATCAGTGAACAAAACCAAACAAGAAAAAATGCTGTCTTTATGGAGTTGAAATTCTAGTGGGGGGCACAAAAATAAACCATAAAAATAATAAGAATTGTATGAAGGAAATAAAGACTCTGAACAAAAGTAGAACAGGATAAGAGAGATAAAGTCCTGGACAAAGGTAGCAAGAAGCAAGATGAGTGTGATGGAGTGGTTTTCCTCATTTGAGTGATTTGCCTTACATTGAAGGTCAGGGTAGGTGTTTCTGAGAAGACAAGTTCAGAGGGAAGGAAATCAGCTGTGTTGATATCTGGGGAAAGAGAATTCAAAGCAGAGGAAAGAGCTAGAGCAGAATGTCCAGTGTGTTCCAGGTACACCCAAGGGGCTGGTCACATAGGAGCAGAAGGAACTGAAGGCGGATGGGGAGTAGAGGATGAGGTCAGATTGGTAAAAGAATTTTACTGGTAAATTTTCTCTAAACTGCTATGAAGAGATAATCCTTCAAACGAGTTTCAAAGAATAGAAAAAGGTTAAAAAAAATACCCAACTTCTTTTATGAGACTGACTTAATCTTGACACCAAAATTAGATAAGTAGAGAACTAGATAATTATAGCCCTATCACACTTATGAACATAGATGGAAAAATCCTAATACAATATTGGCAAATCAAATCTAGCGACGTGTCTAGATTTAATCTTGCCCAAGAAAAGATTTTCTTAAGACTGTAAGGCTGGTACAACATCAGAAAAAAAAAATTGTCAATGCATATAATATCAATAAGTTAAAGAATAAAAAATATAATCATCTTAGCTGATTATCAACGGTGGCCACATGGAAGTCCTACATGCCCTGAATAATGTGGACTTCCCCACATCTTGGCTAGAATGGCTACTGCCCAGCTGAGTGGCCGCTTTTATGAGCAGCCGTGATAAACATACCTGCAGATACTAGAAGCCAGTAAGGGGCAGGCTGATTATGCGGCACCCTCTCATCATAGAAGTGAGGAGTAGCAATTTGTCTTCACTCAAATAAGATTTGCTTATTCTGGATTGCATTTTTTTACATCTTTATTGGAGTATAATTGCTTTACAATGTTGTATAGTTTCTGCTGTATACCAAAGTGAATCAGCTACATGTATATATATATCCCCATATCCCCTCCCTCCTGAGCCTCCCTCCCACCCTCCCTATCCCACTCCTCTAAGTCATCACAAAGCACAGAGCTGGTCTCCCTGTGCTCTGCAGCAGCCTCCCACTAGCCTTCTAGTTTACATTTGGTTGTGTGTATATGCCAACGCTACTCTCTCACTTCGTCCCAGCCTCCCCTTCCCCCTCTGTGTCCTCAAGTCTGTCCTCTATGTCTGCATCTTTATTCCTACCCTACCACTGGGTTCATCAGTACCATTTTTCTATATTCCATATATATACATTAGCATGTGGTATATTTTTTTACTCTTTCTGACTTACTTCATTCTGTATGATAGACGCTAGGTCCATCCACCTCACTACAAATAACTCAGTTTTCTTCCTTTATATGGCTGAGTAATATTCCATTGCATATATGTGCCACATCTTCTTTATCTGGATTGCCTTTGCTTTCCCTGCCCATCCTGTTTCTCCCCACTATACCACATAGGATCTTACTGAATGTCACGGGAATGCTCCTGTGAGCTGACGGAGGGCTCTTTCCCCCAGCTCATGGAGGGTTGGCTATTGTCAGCTCACAGCTAACAATCTTTCTAGAAATTGGTTCTAGCCAAAAGATCTGCCTTGTTTGAGTTATACCTCTTCCTCGGTGTCACCCGCATCCAAGGACAGGTTGAGGCAGAGGTACAAAGGCCAAGCCCTCTCGTTCCTCCAGTTTTGGAACTCCCTGAAGAAGAGGGTGAGGCCTCTGTTGCATTTCAGTTGAATTTCTCTCTATGTGTCATCCTCCTTCCTCCCTCCCTTACAAGAGTTATTGCAGAGAAGAGACATCAGGAAAACTCCTGAACAGATCTGTCTCAAAGTCTGTTTCCCAGGAGACGTGCTGAAAGAAAAATGCCCCTTTTTTGCATCTTACTACTCCATACTATAGTCCATTTGGAAAAGACCCTATTTCATGGAAGACAAAGCCAGGTGATGGGCTAGAACTCACGGTGTTCTCTGGCCCTACCATGTGTCCCAACATGCACCAGTAATTGGCCTTAAAGAACAGTAGAGCGGGCCTTTGCACACTCATTTACCTCATCAGCTGAAAGATACCACCTTGTAAAACAGTCCCTCTCTCCTACAAGATGTACAGTGCTGCTTCTCCCAAGGTTTGAATACAGGAATCTGAGAACCAGGGATGGAAATGGGAGGGACACCTCTCAGTACTGCACATAGTGACTGGGCACAAATTTTCTGCTTTACATTCAATGGTTCTAGGTGCTGCAGTTTTAGAGAACTTAGTACCTAAAGGAAGAATGCTTTTGCCAGGGGGCACAATGATTTTTCCAGGGCAGAACACGTTGGAGATGTCACCTTACCTATTTAGATCTGCATGTCATTGACAAGAAAGAAAAAAAGGAATTGTTGACTGGGTTAAGTAATTGTGATTTATCAAGGTAAAATAAGGTTGTTGCTTATGGTAATCCTTACATAAGTCCATTCCCAAATATGTTTCTCCTCCTCCTAGGCATACGTTAGGATTGCATTTCCCTACATCTATGACTTAGTCATGGCCTTGCTGGCCTAGTGACTTGGCCAAAGCCAATGAAATGCAAGCAGAAGTGTCAAGATATATTACATTATTTGCCTTGTTCTCCTTTTCATGCTTTAGCCATCGTGGAAGTTTGTGTCAAGTTGAAGCCTCCAGCAGCCTGGATCCCTGAAAGATGACAATGGGCAGAGCCCCCTGCTGTCTCAGGTTGGTCATATAAAACAATCCACAAATAAATTTTCTTTTTATGATTGTTTCTATAGTCTATTTTTCTAAAATTGGAGCAGGGAGACAATGGAAACAGGGAGGAGAACCTACGCAACCAGGGAGATAAATCTGTGCACTTCTCATTAGTAAAAAGAGGAGGCTATGGCAATACGATCTAGGTATGACTGCCAAGGACTCAGAGCTCTAAGAACAGAGTTCAATTATTCAAATAGGTAAAGAACTCATGCCATGTACATTGCTGGCTGAGGGCAAATGGAACATGTGGTAGAGAACAGGAATCACATGGCCTCACTGTAGTTGCAGAAGCAAGGTCTAAGGTCTAACCTTGTTTTCTTTCTTATTGTGCGAAACACGTTTTATATAGTGTGTAATAGTTAAGCCTATAATGTAGTCCATAGTTATAAAATATCAAGACAATATTATTTTAGAGCCAAAGCTGACTTAGTATTCCTCAGAAATCTTGAACTCTGAGCAGGATATAGTAACTGATCAGATTTTAGGGAAAAGATGACTGTGGTTTCTATTTCCAGGAGGGGTAGTTACAACATTTAAGGAGAAATATTTTATTATGTTTATTTTTGATGCTGTTGGGAAACTTAAGTAAGAAGAGGGATTTGTCATGAAGTTAGGTCACCCAAGGGGCATGATTTAGTAGATATTTTTGTTTGTGGCTAGTTTGTGTATATGTGTGTGTTAATTAATATCCTTTTTATACTTGGGAAAATTCCTACAACAGGAGTCCTGCATCTTCAAAACGGAATCCAGATGCCCGTTTTCCAGTCTCTTTTGAGGTGTCTGGCTTGAATACATGGTAAAGATTCTGGAGTTCGATCATCAGTATCATTGTATTGAAACCATATTTTCTGGAGTGAGATACTCCATTGGGAAGAGAAGCTAAAGAAGTAGTATTTTCAGTGGAGTGGACCCCATGATGTGGAAGACCCATTGTTAGTGATGGTATACCATCCACATCTAATTCTCTGGATTTCTAGGACACCTAATGAACAGCTTAAAATTCTTTAATAAATTTATTTTCTGCTTAACCTAACTAGAGTTGATTGTAGATAAGAATGTTCGGCTGAACCGGATGTATATGTGCATTTTACATAAAAGGAAACCAAAATACACAATACACATATTGAAAGATGCTCACCTTTACTAGTAGTGAGAGAAATGGAACTTAAAATAACCATGATACATCTTTTCACACATAGCAGTAGATTAAAATGTTGGATAATTCCAAGTGTTGGTAAGAACTTGTGGAAACAGCAAGTTTTAGAACCTACTCGTGTGAACACAAATGGTGCCATCACTTTGGAGAAAAGTTTTGACAACATCCAATAAAGCTGAAGATGACTTGGTAATTCCACTTCTAGGTATATATGTTCTAGATAAACTTTTACACATATTCCCAGTGGGTAAGTACAAGTAAGCTCTGCTCATCAATGCATTCTTTTTAACAGAGGAAAACAAGGAAGATCATGGTTAAATAAATGGTGCTAAATTCATTATAAAACTAACGAATAAGAGCTACATAAATTCTGAAAGCATATTTTGAGTTAAAAAATGTACTTTGGAGATCATATGATTTCATGAATATAAAAAAAAACTATACTTTACCTTTGATTCATATGTAAAAACATTATTACAATATGACTGGGAAAGATATACAGCAATTTCAATGTAACATGTAAAATACAAACTTTTTAATGTGGGGTATCTATATGGAAGTTGGTTATAGATTTCTTCTTTTCTATATGTTAGATATTTTTGATATCTTTAAATTTTAATAAAAAGAAACTAAAGTTGTTTCTGTAATGTCCTCATATTGCTAATAAATTCCTTTTCCTTTGTGATTAATGTTATGCATCTTTTAATAATCTAAAAAAAAATACTGGAATTTGGCATTCATAGATTTCACCTGAATAAGACAATATTCTTAGCTAAAAACTTACAAACACAATTTTCTCTTTTCATATGTCAGTTTTGCAATGGACCACGCTGTGAAAAATTAAGTGCCTTAGCCTGAGCACTTATCTGTGAATTAGACAATCAAGAGGGTCACCCAAATGTGGAAATTTAGATACAGTCAACATCCCGGTAGAGTGGCTAAACTAGAGCTTTGTACTTTAAGGATTTACTCAAAATTACAAACAAACATTATGAATAAAAATCAAATAACAACCCCAACAAACTTTAACTTAAATCACTGAATTAATCATATTCTTTTTATTCTGAAAATAGCCATGGTGTAGTAGAGGAAAAGACAAACATTGAACTCACAATTAAGAAACCCACATTTGAGTTCTCTTTGGAAGTTGTGTGATTTAGATCAGGTTAACCTTTTTAATCATCGGTGTACTTATCTAAATTGAGGAGGTAATGATGCCACAGGGGTACTCCGAAGAAAAAATGTGTGGTAAGGATATAAATATTTGTAAATACAACAAAAACAATTAACATTTACTGATTGATCATTATGTGCTTAGCGTTTTATGTGAATTTCTTAATTTTATCCCCATGATATCTTTAGGGAAACATCAGTGGTACAAACAGTACCCCATTTCATAGATGGATTAGCTGAGAACTTAAGTCCCTGCCCACAGTTCCATATTTTGGTGATGGATGAAGATGCCCAAGATCTCAACAGTGGGTTGTATATTTGCACAGTATAGGGCACTGTAAAAATATCAAGGTTGCTATACAAGCATGTTTCCTTTGCGAGTTTCCACTTGGAAGTCCTTCTTCCCCTTGCTGTCTTTGTTGTTTCCTGATGCGTTTGGTCCATTTCATGCAGAAGGTTCTGAGCCATAAGAAGCCAGGAGAAGAGTCTGTGCTTCACTGTTCCTTCCTGGTTCCTCATCATCCGTAATCTTGTACAGTCTCTTCCTGCATCTGTCTTTCCCTTTTTCTTTCCTATTGAAGATTCAGGGTACTTCTCTCCCCACCTTATCTTCAGTGGATTTTGTCTTCTGATTTCATTCATGATTTAATAACTATGTTTTCCCTAAGGAAACTCTGAAATTTCTAAAGAAAAGCCAACTTTCTCACAGTATCCCGAAGAGAGAGCATCTCTTGTACTCTCTTGCTCTTGGGAACAGGTACCAGCAGGTCACTTCATTTTCAAATTCCAGCTACAGCTTTGTCATGGGGACCTAAGACTCTAAAACATAGACCCACAGCATGACTGATGATTCCTTCTAAACCAAACCAGTACTGTCCACATTCTGAAAAAATATTCATAAATGTTTCCATTAAAGTAAATAACAGTTCCTTGGGTTTAGCAAATTTGTCATTTTTACTTGAAGTGTCCCATGCAGGCTGAAATTCCACAAGGGGTAGGGTGGGTGGATTAACCAAACTGACGCTCATGGCTCCTTTTATACGGAAGGTGTAATCTGTAGTCATAGATGGCTCAGAGAAGAGATTTCAGCTTCTGCCAGTGCTGGGCATCGGTCTGAGAAAGTTTGGCTGTATCCCAGGGACAGGGGAGTGAGCATAAAAGTGTCCTGAGAAGGGGGCAGGATTAGCATTAGGTACTTTTAGCTCACTGCAAGCCAGAGTATCTGGGCACGGCATCACTATTTTGTTTAAAGCAGCAATGCATACCCTATATTATGGAGCATATTGGTCCCATTACACATTCTGCAGGAAAGGAGTCTCTCCTGAAGACACACAGCATAGATTAACATATAGGAAACTGTAAAAAGCCCTCCCTTAAAGAAGTTTATTCAGCTTGATTTATGCAGTATTCTCTACTTATTTGACCTAGGAATATATCTCTTTATTCCATACCTTTTAGCATTCCCAAGGGAAGTATTTTGGAAACCCCCGTTGCTCTCAGTGCCCAGATATCAAATAGTCATATTAAAATATTAAATATTAAAAAATTACTTCTTTCTCAGTAAGCTACTAATTATATGTATCTCTGATTCTATTCATGAATAACTAAACAATAAAACAAATAATTATGCAGCCATATATATGGCTATATAATTATGCATTATCTCTTTATAAAACATTTTATACCTATGCCTGGTTTTTATTGTTCCTCTTTGGACATACACTTAGGCAGATTTCCTTTGCCTCTTGCCTCTTTGGATATTGTCTTCAATAGAGTCACTTATTTTAAAATGACATGACTGATTACAGAGACTTGTGAAATGGTTATTTGAATTACAATAAAAACTAGGCTGCTTTTACTTTTTAAATTGTATACAAAGACACATCAAAATTACTTGCTCAAATGAGGTAGAATTTTTTCCCCTCTCTCATTGAACTATCCAGGGCAGATAGGATGTCTCTGCTCCAGGAGGTCGAACAAGCACCCAAGCTAGCGAGGCAGCTCTTCTCCTCTCAATTTAGAGCTTTCATAGGTGTTCTAGTCTCCTCTTTTCCAGTTAGAGGGAAGGAAAGGTAGCAGAAAACCCAGAAGGCTTTAATAAGGTAACCCAGAAGCTGCATATAGTATTTATCCACATATCATATTAGTTAGAATTTAGTAACATGACTACACCTAGCTTCAAAGAAACTTAGAAAATGTGATTTCTTGCTGGTGCCCAGGGGACTAAGGAGAAAGAGAGAATAGAATTAAAAGTGGGCAACAACCTGCAACCTGTTACTCTGGCCTGCTGTATAATAATCTGTGCTCTCCTCCCATAAATAGCCTTTTTGCCTTAAGGGAGACAATACAAGGTCCCCTCTAGTTGTAACCTCTATTCCAAAATCCTGGACTTTAGGTGATATCCTGTCCTCTTCATCAAGACTGGAGATATCCCATGTTGGGACATCATCTTGTGATCTAAAAAGTAATCTGCCCCCTCTCTCTTCACAGTATACAACAGAAGAACTCCAGTAAAATCTCCCATTCAGAAAAGGAAATAATTGCAAGTGCATGCAGTCACCGATTATAGCAATGAATAAACACAGCTGGACAGGAACTGAACAGTCTCCCCGCCCTGGGCAGTGGAGTCGTTAGTAGGTGAGACACTGGCTGTGTCTCTGGGATGAACTGCCTTGTCCATTACCCTCCATGCTACGTATCCATGACCCCTGGGATCATGGAGACTTTCTGGTCTTTATTCTTGTGCCCACATCTGAAATAGGTGCTGGAGGGGCATGCCCTCCTTGGCGGTTACATAGTTTTCTCAGTAGGCTTTCAGCTAATGCCATTTCGAGAGCCTGGGAGCTTTGGTAGACCAGTCCTATGGCCTAAAATTTCCCCCACACGTAATAGGTTTCTGCTTTATTTGGTACCAGTCACTTCCATGTTCAAATAACCTCACCCAAAGTTCCTATCAGGATAGCTTCTAGAGTCTGACTTGTATGGCAAAATCAGTTTTCGGCCCATTTCTCTCTCCCTCATTTTAATGAGGATACCCTATGGAAATTGAAGACAAACCATATTAGTTGCATACCAGTACAAATCTGATTTTCTGGCATGAGGCTATATCCATTAATTTGGCTGAAACTCTTCATGGCAGGCCTTTGTGAAAAGTTTTACATACATAGTCTTAGCTCTTGTTCTTTGTGATACAGAAGCACCTATGTTTTCAAACACGATTTACAAATTTTCCAGTTCTTGCTTAAGTTCATTATTTTCTGCTTATGTCTTACTAAAAGCAACAAGGAGTGGTCACTATACCATAACATGATAGCTTCGTCCAGCTACTTTCCACAGAGTTATCATCTCCATAGGCATGTGGTCAGCTTTCTAGGTTGTTACGGATGACAGTTTTCCTGAAAAGTTTGCTACGGCACACTAAGTATCATCAGCTTCCCAGCCTGCAGTCTCTGTTCCTTCACTGTCTAACAGCTAGCCTCTGAGTCAATGAAACATATTTTAGCTTTCTGCTATGTCAGAAGCCAACTTCAGGTACGAAGTTTTATTTTAGTTAGGGTCAATTTTAAGCTTCTATAGCAATACTAAGTGGCCCCAACAAGATACAAGTTTATTTCACTTTAATAAAGCAACCGGTATGAACAGGCAATCTCTGTTCTATGAATTCCTCCAGGTATATCTGGATGACTGGCTAGTGGGACAGTTTTGGCAAACATCAGGTATATCTAAGCTTTCAACAGTGGCTGCCTTGTCTTTCCAGAAAAAAGGAAAGATGAGAATAAACAGAGGAATATTGAGAAATGTAATATCTAGCTGAGTGGCCACATGTTTGAGAAGAAAGGGTAAACTGATTTGAGAGGAAGACCTGAGGTCTACTATGGCTTTAGAGCACATGGTCAAAATCATATAAACAATATGATTTGACATATGATATGGTATATCATACAACATGCTATGCAATGATATATGTTCAAATAAGCAAATCCTATTGAGATTTAACACAAGATTAATAAATCTAGGTTTATAACACAGATAATTAGTTCTCTGATGTTACAAATAATACTGTGGCATTTAAAAATGTAGTACCTCTTAGCATGCATAACCCAGGAAATTATGTTTTTGGACACTAATAAAAGGTAAAACAGTAACAGCTTAATAAATCTCAAAATAAAATGAGCAACTTCATTCAATTATAGAAGTTTCCTATTTTATAGTTTCAGAACAAAAGGGATGAAAAAATTAGATATTTTGGCATCACTTCAGCAAACAAGGGTCTGGATGCTTGTCCTATGACCCAACAATAGATGTTTATGGTGCCTGTGGCTAATATGGCGTGAAAAGAGTAATCAAAGCTACAAAATTCAGAATGTTATCATTAGCATTGCAAAGCTCTCAGATTTCTGGATGTAAGACCAAATGGAAAAACTTTGGTAGTAGGGACTAACAAGTCACACTTCAGTGAATCAAAATAAAAAGATACGTTTAAGTAATTCATTTAACTGATATATATTATCTGCATCTTCACATACCTTTTGTTCCCTCCTATTACCCTATAGGTGGCCAATTCCTCTAGCTCTGCTGTTGCTCCTTTCAATGAATCTTCAACTATCTGTTTCTTCCTCCATATCCTCCACTCAGTCTCTCCCTCTGCCCGGACCCCTCCTATGAGCTGAGTCCAGCTACTACTAGAGCATCTATCATCTCCCAATTACAGACAGGGTTCTTGAAAGAGTAGTCTTTATTCCCTGTGCCCATCCTTAATTTCTATTCTCCTCTCAGCTTTCTGAAATTTTGCCTCCATCCATTGCACCCCTTGAAACTGCTCTCACTAGATCAACAAAAAGTTCTGTTTTCTTAAGTCCTATGTATACTTTTCTGTTCTCATCTTACCCAATCCCTTAGTAACTTTAATCATAGTTGACCCATGACCTACTCACTGGCTGCTGTGCCACCTCGTGTTCCCTCTTTTTTTTTTTTTTCTACTTTCTGATCATCACTTCTCCCCAGTTCCTTTTGCTGGCTCATCTTTATCTATTTTTGGATGTTGATATTCTTTAGGAATCAGTCCTTGGGCATCTTAAGTTCTCAGGCAGCACATCCTCCCTGGGCAATCCCATTCTTCCCCACTGTTCAAATTTCTTTCTGTGCCTTGATGACCAACAAATATATACATCAGGCCCAAGCTTTTCTTCCAAGTTTCAGGGTCTTATATCCATTAGCCCACATGATATCTTCTAAAGGATCTTTCTATGACACCTCAAACCTCAGGAGGTCCAACAATATGGTCATCTCACCTAAGCCTGGTTCTCTCTCAGAGCTCCTCACTTTAGTCAATGGCATCCTCCTTTACCAAGCTGTTCACCTCATAAAACTAGAAATGAACTTGGCAGTCCCATACTCAGGATAGTTGACACCCAGAATAACATCACCCTTCTCAATATGAAAAAGATTATTTTCAGTAATAATCATGAAATGGAATGAATAATGACAAAGAAGATTACAACAGAAAAATACTGAAAAATGTTTTTATTGAAATTTGCATATATAGAAATGCTAGATATATAAAATTTAAAATTAAATTACGCTTATAGTAAAAAAATACAAAATTGCTTCATACTTTTAAAATAGAATACTGTATTTTTTGTAAAAATGATGAAAACTACACCTATATGTTGGTTGTTGCATTAATGAATGATATAGTCTCTGTTTCTGAGCCTTAAATTCTGCAAATTTGTCAAAGTCAAAATTGATCTTCACATATTCATGCTTAATAGATAGTACAGCAGATTTGTCAATCTTTCTCCACTCATAGTTAAAGAACTTTTTAATTCACTTTAATTTTCAGATTTTTCAATAGATATACAAATAGTTGAGAATAGTCCTAAACAAAAGATAGATTTGGCAGAGATTCATAAAAATCACATTTCACACACACACAAAAAAAAATCCAGGGAAGTGCAACATTGTGCATGTCATTTTTTCTTCAGAATCTGTTCTAGCAGGTTTCAGTTGTTCCACAGTCAAAAAATTTTAAACACAAATAAAACCTCCAAGTGGTCACTTCAAATGACAGAACCGCAATAACTCAAGTTATTGATTTTCATCTTTACAATCACTATGCTGTCATTCTTTATTTTACATCTACTGTTTAAATGCAGGCATATGTAGTATAACCAGGATTAGAAATGTGAAATGTACCCAAATGAATTAAAAGAATCCTGGACCTTTAGGAACGTACTGCCCAAATGAACTCATAATTTAATTCACACATGTGAGGTGCAGGGAGCCAGATGTATAACTGAGAAAATTATAAATTAACTTCCTTGAAGACAGACTATAAAGGACAAATTACAAATGTGCTGATTTGAAGTTACATATGTATTATTAACTCAACAGTAATTATAGGAGTTTCTAGAACTTAGACCAAAAAAAGATTTTTTCTGAGAAAAATGTTTTATCACTAACACTGATTATTGATGTGATGAAATTATCTGCATCCTGATTGTAGTGATGGATCCCTGAGTTGATGCGGGTCTAAAAGTTCATAGAATTCTACAAGAAACAAAAATAATATCCTTTTGTATATATATAAAATACATATATATATGTATTATAATTATACATATATAAATTATAGCGGTCATTACACAGGTATATGCATTTGTCAAAACTCGTAGAACACTTAAAATGAGTGAATTTTATATGTAAATATTATCTAAAAATTCTTAATTAAAAAATTTCTGGAGTTATACTCCAGAAGTATGATAAAACTCACATAAGATACGATACATAAGATTTATCTTTAATGATGAAGAAGAATAGATCACCTTTAGCGGATTTTATCATCCTTTTAAATGCTCTGCAGACAATACTCTTCCTTATCGTCTAAACCCAGGGTAGATGGTTCTTACAGGAAAGACCTGTGGGAATCATTGCTGTATACACTCGCTGTGGCATTGCCGGGTCCTTCCTGAGGAATTGCTGGCCTTTCCGTCCATTAATGGACTTTCATTCGGAGAGCTACGTCAGACACAAACACTATTTAGGAAGCCGTGACTTATCA
This sequence comes from Hippopotamus amphibius kiboko, assembly GCF_030028045.1. Classification (NCBI taxonomy): domain Eukaryota; kingdom Metazoa; phylum Chordata; class Mammalia; order Artiodactyla; family Hippopotamidae; genus Hippopotamus; species Hippopotamus amphibius. The sequence continues at coordinate 131,618,723 of NC_080192.1, read as the reverse complement.
TGGAAGCAACTGACATCAGCCCTCTGCTCATCCATTCATACACACATATACACATCGGCGCACACACACATACATGGTGTTGTTTGTTAGTAGACCATCATCTCATGTTGCCTCCAAGCATCATATGATCTTTTCATTTGTTATTATTTGTTATTGCCATAGATCTCTGCAGGCCAGGACTTCTGGTTGATGGCAATTCTGACCTTGATGTCACGTATAAAATGTATTCCACCTTGCCTCTGATGGTTAAATGCTGCCACTGCCACTGGCCGCTATATACTCAAAACCCTATAATCTTTATTGACTTCAGGGAGCCCAGAGCTAGACGAGGCCACAGAAAACAATACTGAACTTATCGGAGTCGCTGGTGCCCCCCTCACCAGACATTTCTCATTGCCTTAGTGAAGGCAATGTCATCTGGGCTCACCCAAGGAACACAGCTATCTAGTGTGTTCCTGAGTCATAAAATTAATAGTTTTGACATGTTTACCTCTTCTAGTATTTTGATTCCTTCCTTAACATCTGCTTAGGCAGTTTTTGCACCTCCACTTCATTTAATGAGGGCCTCCTGTTTGCCAAGTTTCACCAGGATAGTTCCAGGTACCCCCACCATTGTGTTAAATTCTCAGTCCCCGTAGAGTAGTAGTTCTCAAACTGCAGTGCGCATTATAGTCATCTGGAGAGTGTGCTAAATTATAAATGTTCGGGACTCATCTCCAGAGCTTCTGATCCAGGTTTGGGTGGGGCCTAACAATCTGTATTTCTCACAACTTCCCAGATGATGCTGATCCTGCTTATGTGGGGACCAATCCTGAGAACTACCATATAGAGCGACATCATATCAACAAAGTCTTCCTTTTCCAGCCTTACACTGTCCACCACCCCAGCTAGTACCTGTAAGATCCATTCCCAGTTCCTGCCAGTATATGCCATAAGTTTCAGTGAAATCTGGGGCAATATTACTAAGCACTTAAGTATCAGAATAAAGGGATAAAGCAAGTATGTCATGATTCCAAATTTTTTGCCTTGGGCCTCTAAACAGAGACTGGTGCTACTCCTAAGGGGAGAAGAAAAAGTCAGTGTCTGGGATTGAGAATGAATGTGGCAAGTTCAGTTTTGCACCTTCAGAGTATCAACTTAAAGATGTGTAATAAGTAGTAAGACAGATGAGACTTGAGCTAAGCAAGAAATACGTCCAGGAGGACACAGAGTAAGGAGATGGAATAAATGGGTCCAGTATGATTAAAGTCATAAGAGTGAACGGCATCACCCAAAGAGACTCTATTCATAGAGAGAGGGGGGAAGAATAAAGTCCAGGGAGAGAACACTGGGGAAAACACCCAAAGTTAAGATGAGTGTTTCCACAAAGGGGAATCTTGCAGATTAACCAGAGCAAAAACCTGGATAGCGAGGAAGGAGTTTATGAAAAAGGAATTAGCCAACAATATTAAAAGCTGAAGAACAGTCAAGGAATATGCATACTTTGAAGAGTCACTGGCTTCATAAGAAATTATAACACTTTGATTAAATTTACCAATACAGTTTCAGAAAGTCTGAATGTTTGGGGAAGAGGGTTATTGAATCCTGATTCCAGGGATAGGTAATGCAAGATATTGAACATTGTTTTTGTTTTGTTTTGTGTTTTGTTTTCATTTTTGTTTTTGAGATGCTTGGCTGCTAAGCAAACTACAGGGAAATGAGAATATTTAGAAAATATCTTTTATTCTGAAGTCAGACGTTAGAGGAAAAGAATCCCACGGATGGAGTAGATGGTAAGAGTTGAAGAAAGCAGACCAACTCCTCAGAATCAACAGAAAGAAAAGAAAAGGAGAAACTGGGAACCCACTGGAGCATTAGAAGTAGTTCTAAGAACAGAGCAACTCACAGCCTCAAGGAGTTCCCCAATAGTTCTTCAACATAAAAATAAATAAAATTTTTTAAAGGTTGTGAGAAATATGTAAATATAATGTTTTAGCCATATCTTAGTGGTTAATATTATACAGAAAATTTCAACTTACTACAAAACACCAGTGATAACTTCCCTTTGAAAAATGCCAAATACAAACCTACACTGAATTTTCAAGAAATTGCAGTGGTCTAAATTTCACTGCTTGCATGTCTGTGGCCTATGAGAGCTATCCTTCTTCTCAGCACTCTTGATTTGGTCCTTTTATCAATGCGTGGCCTGAAAGCAACTTAGCTAGATCCTATTAGTCTAGCCCCATACAGAACATTTTTACAGAACATTATTTAATACCATATCTATGTGGGTTTTTTTGTCAAAGGCCAATAAAAATTAGCCATATAACTATATGTCACTATAACCTGCAAAATCACCATTGAAGACAGTGTACATTATATCCTGATGCGAGGGCTCAAACACTACCATCCAACCTTTATTTCTAGAAGAGTTTCTCTGCCCTGAAGACATTGCATCTCTTATAATCAGACAGTTAAGATTAAAGTGCAACTCCTCCTGTTCTTTTAGTTACAGTTCCAAATAGTTCACTGTTAGTGTTCGACATGTCATTTCTCCTCCTTCTTTTTTTCCTACTTCAACTGTTACTTTAAATGTTTCTTTCACTGTGAGCTCCTTCAAATACTTTAAAAGTAGAGAAAATATAAATAATACATACATAAATGCATTAAGGATAAATATGGTGTTAAACTTAAGTCTGAGAGAGGGCTACCTGTCACAGTCTGGAAGACTTTGATAAAATACAATTTGATAGGGGTTGCTAGATTCTTTGGGTGTACAATGGGAAACTACAGAAATTAAGACCAGTCTATCTTCAACCATGCAAAATAAATTCACCCCAAAGATCAGAATCATAACACTTAGGAGTTCTTAAGAACCAGGAATATTCCTTCCACACAGACGTGAGTGCAGTGAATGTACACATTCACTCCCTAGTGACCAGGAGCACAGAAATCCATAGAGGTCTTCTATGTACAGAAAGAAAAAGAAGAGAAATAAAATAAAATAAAATAAAATAATAAAATAAAATAAAATAAAATAAAATAAAATAAAATAAAATTACTAAGTATACTCAAATGTGAATTCAGATAGAGACCTCTGATTACACCTATCTCCTCTTCAAAGCAATGTTGTAATGTCCATTTTCCTTATATGTGCCTAGAGGGCTCAGATAAAGGACATGCCTCCTACTATTTTAAAAATAATTTCAAGGACTTCAGATGGTAGAGAGAGAAAAACTAATTGTGTAAAGATAAAGCCTCTAGAGAGTTTTTGTTGATATTGCCTTCATGGAAGAGGAGTTTAAGACACAGTGATTATTAAAACAGGAAAACTCATCCACGCTCTCATTAAAGTAGATAACAAAATGATTTTGCTTAGAGCAACAAATGTGAAATCTCTTAATTTTCTTCCTAAACCATGTGACTCTTTAGCAGCTTAGATAAAAGAAGCAGTTAGAGAGATGAGCATCAGATCTCCCGTTAATGCAAAGTAAATTGAATTCTAGAGAATCTTGGTTCTTTCAAGTTGGCTGAGGGTGCCACAGTTCAATACAAAAACCATTATACTTACTTACCACGCTACAAAGTCCTCCAAATCATTTATAAGGGCTGAGCCCTAACGAATGGCCCCAAGCTTGCCAGCTTCATTGCCAATAAATCCAAGCCCTCCTCAGACATTATTGAATTGTTCTGGCAGTCATACACAGCGCATATCTCCTTCCTCCTCTTTTTTCAAAGATTATAGTTGACTTTTCAAGCTAATTTTTTTTTCCTTTTCCTTTACCTGCAACACTCCTCATTCTGGCCATCAATGTTCACATTGCTACAATGCTTGGTGCGTACCCTGGGGTCGAGGCATGCTACCCTGTAATCCACAGTGGTCTGTTGGGAAGACCCAGCAGTAGATCTTAATGGAACCCCACTGCATCCCACTACCTTCTCCTCATTTCACAGCTGGCAAACTCCACATCAGAATGATTTAAGATTTCACTCCATCCTGAGCACTCGTACTATAGGACTGGTTCTCCACTCTAGTGCCAGGAGAGTGGACATGCCTGGAGCACTTTCATTTCCACTTACAGAAGCTAACCAACTAGAATGATACCAAAAGAAATCCAAATAGAGAATAACCCACAAGTCACTTAAATTTAGTTTTGGGGATTGTTATAAAGTTTCTTCTATCATCAAAGGGCATACGGGGATATATGTATAAATACAGCTGATTCACTTTGGTGTACCTCAAAAACTGGTACAAACGTGTAAAGCAAATATATTCCAATAAAGAGTTTTAAAAAAATTATGGTTATTTTAAATGTGAATTAACTCTATGTCATAATCCTTAACGGGACTCCCAATGGGATGGAAGCACACTGATGAGAAGATGCATAGTTTAGATACGGCCATCCCAAGTCTTTGAAATGGGATACAGCTGGTACACTGGATTACCTGGGTCAACTTGGTATTACTGCACCTTCTTAAGGCTGAGAATTATGTTTCCCTGAATTCCTCTTCTATGCTGTTTTGGCTTAGAGCTGGTCAATGAGATGAATTCACATGAGATTTTAAGGTTTTAGGGTGATTGACCACTCCAGCTTGCCCAGGATGGAAGGGTTGCCAGGGACATAGGACTTTCACTGCTAAAACTGGGAATGTTTTGAACAAACCAGGATGGTTGGTGACCCTTGATCTGAAAAACAGAAGTGATGCCAAGATCATTACTCTTGTAAAATTGTGGGGGTCAGAGTGATGAAGAGATGCAGGGATTTCATCAGGCCCAGCCTGTCCCTGTGCCTCTCCACTCCTGATTCCAGCTTCTCCACTCACCTCTGGCCTTACTGACCAACTCTTATTAGGAGTTGCAAGCCCAGCAGAAGATGCTGGGCTGCAAACTCACAGAGGTAGCGTTCCCTTTGAGTCGGGGTTGTCATAGAGGCAGCACTTTCTAGAGAGCTGACTGCTACTCCAGACCTCTTCACATGCCTCCCTTCTGTGGTTCTGCTTCAAGAGGCAGACAGGGTAATGCTCCCTATATTCCCACAAGCTCTGACTTGCTTCAAACAGCATGAGTTACTGTTTGATCCTCTCGCGTAACTGCTTTTTCCTCAGAGAATTTAATCCCACCTCTTCCCCACTGCCAGTTTTTCTTTTCCATAATAACTCAATCCTTTTAATTTTCGCATCTATCACAAGTTGTAAATTTTGTATTTATTTGTGTGATTATTAATTGAAGCCTGCTCTTCCTTACTACCCCACTGAAGACTGGAATTGCATTTGTGCTTTTCAATACCACACACAGTGTCTACCTAGAGACTACAAAATGTCTGGCACATAGTAGGTGTGCAACAAAGTACAAATGAATATGTTTAAGTGGATAAATTTAAAGAACTGTGATTTGGAACCTAGGACACTTAAAGGAACACACACATAAATTTGTCCTTCAAGTCTTAACCAAATATGCGTCTTAAAAGAAGGAAACAAACAATTTTCCAGCTCTAACTATTGAGAGCCTTTTTACATTCCATCAGTAACATAACCCATGACCAGGTAAATACTTGTCTTCTTCATTTCCCCCAACAAAGAGAATCAATTACAAACTTCTCTGTTAATCCCCAAAGTACAATGTGAAGTCCATTAAAGGCTCAGAAGTTAGCAACCCTGAAATAGAGAGTAATGTTTATAGTATTAAATGAATAATGGCTCCACGTTGTCTCGAGCAGGAGAATTTTCCTGGGTTGCCATTTGGTTTGTTTGTTAGTTGGTTTTAAATCATTTAACGGGTCAGAAAGATGCTCTGCCCGGCCTGAATACTAATGTTACAACAAGAATACAGAGGAGCAGAGGGCTGCAGTAAAAGTTAGTAACAATTTGCTTTCTGGCTGTCACATTGGGATTTTGCCCTCAATAAAGTTTTGGAAGTCACTGCAATTCTGTAACATTAACGTGTGTTAGGTGGACCTAAAGTGCTGTCTATTCCCCAATAAATAGGACACCAGGTAAATGCTCCAGCCTAGCCCAAACTTGCCTTTATGATGAGAAGTGCAAATCTTGAGGCTGAACATTTTCTAAGTCCAATTTCTACTTCACTTTCAGGACCAGTCCATTTTGGATATCACTCATAGGTTTTTACAACCAACATTGATAATTACTTTCTGAGTATTAGCCAGAAGTAGAGTTTTCTATGTCCTAGGACCTGTGCGCCATCCCAATCTCCAAGACGTCTCCCCTCTCATCGGAAGTCCCAGAAGAGGCAGGTAGACACCCAGGATGCTGACAGAGATGCTACAAGAGTCTCAAGCAACCAGCCAAGTTCATCAGCCACCACACTTTCTCTACTGAGACGGGGAAGGTAACAAATGCTCTTTTCCACAGAAAGTTACCAACAAGCCACGGTGAGTGGGTCTAGGAGGAAACCATGTAGCATTAGAGGAAGGGTGGCCCACCGAGAGGCCATCCAAACACCACATTTATTTTCCAGGCGGGAGAATAGGGACATAAGCAAAGAGAGGGACAGGTACAGATTTTTCTTTCAAAACAAAAAGAGCAAAAATGAGAGCAGTACCACTTCTCAGGTCAATGTCCTTGGTGCCTAAAGGAAACCTGCTTTGTGTGAACCACAAGTCACCTGGGGGGTGGAGGCACTGAAGACCAAAAGATGAAGTGAATGGAAACTTGGCAAGGTTTTGTTTGTTTTACGGCTACCCAGCACCTGGACCTCTTTGCTAGACTAAGTTCTGGTCACACCTGCCTCACATAGTAGAAACCAGGATGAGCCAGATAGCCTCCCTCTTCCTGCCCCTGGCATCCAGGTTTCAGGTCTATTATTCAGGTCTATTGGCCTCAGCTGAGCCAATGAGATGTTCCTGCCTGGGATACTGGATCATAAAGGAGTAAAAAAATAAATAAATAAAATGCAGAGACAGTTGAGAAATTATTCAGTAGAAAAGCAGAGTGGTGCCAGGACTGTGAGCCAATGGGCAGGAATCTGAGGTCCAGGGGCAGCGACAGTGAGTGTCCAGTGCCAGGGCTGCATCCTAGTTCCAAGGCATGACTTGTTTCAGACTGGGATCTATTCCAGCCTGTCCTTCCAAATGCCTCACCATTCTTAGTCCCTGCTCTTTTTCCAAATCTGGTTCTCCAGCCTTCATTGGAGTCAGAGATAACCTATTCCTCATGTTTGATTTTACCAGAGAAGATTTGTGACTTCACAGTCTGGCAGTGGCGGGTAAGGTGAGGAAGAAAAAGCCATCTAGAGAAGATAAGTGGGGTCTAGTGCTGGCTTAACTGCTCAATGGCTGCGTGGCCTTGGGCAAGTCAATCCCCTTAACTAGAACTCAACTTCCTTATTCTATCACCAAAGCACATTGGACTAGATAGTTCTGCCATGACTAGAGTATTAGTGCCACCTTTTGTTTAGTACATTGTTAGTGATGCCTAAGATGATGTCCTTAAAGTTCTTAATCCTTTCAATGAATTAATTCAATTTAACAAATCTGTTGAACACATATTTTGTGTCAGGCAGCATACTAAATGCTGGAGATGTAACAATGAATAGATCAGCCATGGTTTCTGTCCTCTTGGGGCTTACAAGGAAGACACAAACAATTGCCAGCCTGTTGCCATGGGGTCGGGTAAGCATTTTGCTCTAACAAGGACAGGAGTGTGCTTAGACAATGCTGAATGGGGCCCTACCCAGACTTTGGGAATCAGGGAAGTTTCCCCAGCAATTGTGACTTCTAAGTTTCTCTGGCAAAACATGAAGGATGAGTTAGAAAGGGTGGGGAGATAAACTGTTTCATTCCTAAGGGACAGCACTGACATCAACGGCCAGGGGGAGCTAAGATGGGGTCATAGTCAATGGGATGAAGATGCGATGTGGATGATGTTAAAGTGGTTAATAGGCTCCAGATCAGACTGCACTAGGCAGACCGTATGCCGACTTTATTCCTAAAATGAGGAGAATGTTTTAGAGATTCAACTTGCCTTGCTCCCTTCCCCCCTTCCCTCCTTTCCTCCTTTCCTCCTTCCCTTCACAGAGACAAGAAAGTAAACAAATGTGTTTTAGAATGATTTGCAGCAACAAGGGTTGAATGAAAACATATTTTCAGAGTTAACCAGAAAATTAAATCAAATTAAATCGCCCATTCCTTGAGCCTCTGATTCCCTGAAGTTTTTCTGAGGGTATGTGTTGAATCTGTTCCTTGGGAAACACACATCTGGCCCTCACTACTAAGCTTCTCAGCAGGGCAGAAAGCTTACCTTTCTGCTTACCTATTTCACACTTGGGTTATTTGATGCAGATTTTCAAAAATGGTTCATAGGTTACAAAGGCATGAAACTGACAAGGGAACCCGCTGGAACAAAGCACTTTCAACACATTTCCCTGGGTTCCCTGGAGCATCTTTAACCCAGAGAGTGCTGCATGTTAACAAACTTCCACTCACCCTTTGATCCTCAGAGCATATAAGAGTTTTGCTACTAGAGAAGTAGAAGTAGGTTCAATAGGAATTAATTTTGTCAGTTTCCCCCACAATGTGCTCTTCCAAAGGACATGGAACCCCTAAATCAGATTTAAGTGCTTCTAATCTTTATTTTCTTAATTAATCTCCGTGTTTTTAGGTTTCCTCGTTACTCATCGAGTCTTCTTCTTTGACCAAGACAGAGTCTATCCACCTCCCTCCAAACATCTGATGCTCAGAACCACACCCATGTAAGATCTGACCTGGCTCACTGCTACAGCACAGCTGCCTCCCTCACCCTGGACTCTGCCTTTGCAGTGATGGAGTTGGTTCACTCTGGCGTCTTTGACATTCACATCACACTGTGGACTCCCACTGAGCCTGCTGTCAGTGAAATCTCTAAAGCTTCATCCCATGTATTGCAGTTTAGCCACTTCTCCCCCATCTCATGTACAATTTGACTTTTGAACCCAAGTGCAGGACCCTCCATTTATCCCTATTAAATTTCATCTTGTTAGATTCAGGCTATTGTTCCAGCCTGTCGAAATCATTTTAGATCTTGGCCCTGTCGGCTGTCTCCCTCTTTGCTTTATGTCATCTGCAAATTTGATCAGCATGCTTTCATCTAAGTCATCGATGGGAAGGTTGAGGAGCACAGAGGCAAGGACATAGCCCTCTAGGTCACTGGAGATTGCTCTGCAGGTTGCTGGTGATCAATCTATCAGCATTTACTGAGCATTGTCTTTTATCCAGGTTTCAGTTCACTGAGCTATATTATCATCCAGCCCATGTTTCTCCATCACGTCCACCACAGTATCAGGAGCTACTCTGTCAAACGTCTTGCTGATATCCAGATACATCTTGCTAGATCATCCCTTGGTCTAAGAGTATAGCGATACTGGGTGCAGAAAATCTACGAGTACTGAAAACATTGATAAATATGGTTTATGTAGAGCCAGGTTTCTACAAGAGGGTAGTGACAGAGTTCTGTCATTCCACTAGAAAATGAGTTCCTTAAAGCTAGGAACTCCATTTTGTCTGTTTGTCCACACCTGTTTCTCCAGCACTGAGGGCAGTGGCTGACTGACAGTAGACACTCAAATATCTATAAAATTATTTAATCAGTGAACATAGTCTGTCACCTAACCAATTCAAAAAGTAAAGCATCTGTGGATTTCTAAATGAAGAAATAATAAAATAGGATGCTGGATTTATACCCTGTCAACTAGACCAGGGTTTGGTAAACTACAGCCCACAGGACAAATCAGGCCCACTGCTTGGATTTGTAAATAAAGTTTTATCAGAACACAGACATGCTCATTCACTAACATAGTGTCGATAGCTGCTCTTATTCTATCATGGCAGAGTCCAATATTTGTGACAGAACTGTGGGGTTCCCCCAGGTGAAAATACTTACTATCTGGCTTTGTACAGAAAAAGTTTGCTGACCACTGACCTAAGGAATTAAATCTAAACTCCTTATATCTAAGACTCTCCGTGATCTAACTTTTAGCTAATTTTCTTACTGATCAGGATTAATGCTCTGGAAAAAAATATTCCCAAATTTATCACGCTTGTTATTTTCTCTGTGCCTTTTCCCCACCATTGGATGTAATCAGAATGTCCTGTGCTCCTGTCCAGGTCTTTTTCAACATTGCACATCTACACACATAAGAACTGTATGCGAAATAAACATAACTGGGTAGCAAACCTTTACTGAATGTCTACCACAGACTGAGCACTAGATTAGATGCTTTATAATTATCTTCACAATAGCATATGGTATCTCCTTTTGTTTATTGAGAAAACCAAGGAATTAAGCAACTTACCCAGAGCGTTTGACTGAAGTTTGAGCTAAGATTTGTCAGAATCCACTTGTAATTTGATTTGCTTTTGCTCATTGCCTGTCCAGAAATAAGCCAGTTTACAAAAGGGGAGATGGAACACATCCAAATTTCTAGAAATCTTGATTTGGGGATTATATAATCAAATTAATTTTTTTAGATCTTCCATTGATGTTTGTCAGCCACAGTCAATTTTATTTTGAAAAGCCATTAACTAGCATGACTTTAAACAATGAAACCAATTGAGAAACTATTCATTCAGTTAAAATTCTGAGACAGCAATATTAAGGCATTTGTATTTGAACTACTGTCCTAAGTATAGTCCATTCATATCCAGCCCTAAATCGTACTGTGCTCTTCACTCGGACAGCTCCCATCCCATCTGCCAATGCACAGATGGGCTGGTTTGTGCACAGGAGCTTCTCTTCATGTGCTGCATGTAATAGCAACAATGAGGAACCTTGTGTGTCTGTCAGGAATCTAGCATGTAGCCCAGTTCTTCCTCACAGCATCTTTGAGTAGCAGGGAAGCGGCTGGCATTATCTAATCACAGTTTCTATTTATGTCTCTCCACTTCAAATCACTTCTCTAGCCCAGGCCGGTTCTTTCCCTCCACTAATAACTAGATTTGAGCTTTCCCTTAAGATCATATTTCATCAGCTGCTGGCACATCTCTTCTGCTGCTAATGCCACACTGATCTGCTCTGGCAAGTTTCCAGACCTTCTTTTATCACCTTAGGGGCTACATCCTAGGCAAGCTTTTCTCTCTACACTGACCCTTCCATATGCCCCTCTCCCCTACAAGCCCCAGCATCAACCCCATGGCCAGATTTAATTTCTTATCCATGTCTACTCAAGCAGACTCAAAAACAAAAATAGTATTTCCCTGGAAAGAGCTCTATTTCCCATGGCCAAACTTAGCACAGCTCTCACCATCAGGAAGCACTTTCCACAGTTAGGCTGAATCCCTTGAGTGGGCCTAGAGAAACAGTGAGACAGATGTAAAGAAAGGGGGAGAAAATGTCTTATGTGAAAGCACGTTTAGGATCTTCTGGGTATTTTGTTAAATAAACACCACAGGGTAATTTGGTATTTATAGAAGGATAAAACCCAACCTTAAAGATGATAGGGCATCAGCAAAATTTAATTACTCCCTCAGGCCTCTGCTGTGAAAGGAAGTGTTCACATAACGACTTGGGTGGCTTGTTTTATATGGTATTGCTTCTCTCCTCCCATGAAGACATTGACAGAAATGGCTTGTAGATGACGGTGAGTGCACATCATGAATTGAAAGCATCTCCCAACCACAGCAGTTCTCAGCAAAAGGGAATCTGGGTCAGGTTCATGTGCTTAGCCAAGGGGCACTAGGGAGAACTGACCAGGAGGCCAGTTGTTACAGGGTACTGATGCCAGCACAGACTCTTGCAGAGTTCCTAAGTTTCTTAAGAAATAAGAGTGAGGGCTTCTTGTTTCTTAAGAAAATTAAGAAACAAAAAGGGGGATTCCACAATCTGAAGCTCCCTTCTCCTGATATTGCAGTGTTGTTTGATGAGGACTGAAAGGATGGGTAAGGTAGGAAGAATTCTCTCTCTCCCTAACAAGGAGAACAGAAGAACATCTATAGATTCTCAGAAATCCTTGGGATGATTTCCAGGCTATAAGACTGACTGAAGGACTGGAAAAGGTCTGTAGCCTTGGCATGTACACACTCTTCTGTTTGAAGTCTCTACTAACTGACTCCAATTAGGAATCCACAAGCAAGCCTGCCTATGACACTGCAATCTGGATAGAGCCTGCTAGAGCCAAAGTCTCAATAAACATTCCACACCACATTCACCGGGGACACCTCCTCCGGACAGAGCCCTGTGTTTTTTGAGTGGATTCACAATGACCATGATATTCTCTCTGCTTCCCCAAAAGATAGTTGCAGTAATGTGATTATATGGACAGCTGCTTACATTTAATTTTATAAGTAGGTCAAGAAATAGATCTCTTCTAGGGATGATGAAAGTTCTGGACAATTAGTATGTTATTTCTTTGAGAATTCAAGTTCATAGGGTTAGGAAATTAAGATTTGTAAACTAGACCAGTGACTTTACATTCTAGACCACAGTTTCCCCAGTAGAAAGATAATGGGGCGGGGGAGGGGGGAGCATGTGAAATGACTGGGCACTAAACAATGGACTCTTCTTCCTAGAGGCCCCCTACCCCTAGTAAATGTCTTCCTGCAACCCAATCACGAAAAAGCACCACCATGCTTCTAGTCACTGAACACGCTGACAATGGCCCTTGACTCACGTTCTTCTTTCCCCAGGCCAAGCCTCAAAATCACAGCAACCGCTACAAGCTATTGATCCACTACCTATATATTTCTTGTGTTTCCCCCTCCTCACCATCCCCAAAGCTTCTGCCTTGGTAGGCCAGTGCCTTACCACGCTCTCCTGCTTGGATAGAGCAATTATCCTCTGTCTCATCACACTCTCTCTAATCTCCCCACCCAAGTCCTAAACACACCACCACTGCAAATCCATATCACAGAGAAAAATCATGACTTTTCTTAAATACAAACTTTACCATGGTATTCCTCTGCTTAAAATAATTCAAGTTCATTTTTTTCATTGTTTTATTTTACTTTTTTAACTTTTTATTTTATATTGGAATATGATTAACAATGTTGTGTTAGTTTCAGGTGTATAGCAAAGTGATTCAGTTATACATATATATGTATCTATTCTTTTTCAAATTCTTTTCCCATTTAGGTTGTTACAGAATATTGAGCAGAGTTTCCTGTGTTATACAGTAGGTCCTTGGTGATTATCCATTTTAAATATAGTAGTGTGTACATATTTACACCTAGAAAATAAAGTTCAAATGCTTCCTCAGCCCCACTGCTCTCTGTATCCCTGGAATCTAGCTAACTTACACCTGATTTGCACAAAGGGAAGGAGATGGAATACATACATTTTTTTAACTTTATGCACCATCAGGCACATTTTCTAAATTGAACTTTTAGTTTTGTGATAATTGTATATTCACATGCAGTTTTAAGAAATACTACAAAAAGACCTCCTGTAACCTTAACAGTTTTCCCCAAAGGTAACGTCTTGCAAACTGTAGTACAGTAAGTTTCAGAATCAAGATATTGGCAATTACACAGTCACGATACAGAACATTTCTATCAGCACAAGGATCCCTTTTATCTCCCTTTAATAGCCATGCTTAACTCACCTCTTCCTCCCCCAGCCCTTGTCTCTAATTTCTAGCAAACACGAATCTGCTCTCTATTATTAAATTTTATAATTTCAAGATTGTTGTATATATAAAATCATAACAATATGCAACCATTTAGAATCTTTTTTCACGAAGCATAATTCTCTGGAGATTTTTCCAAGGTGTTGCAGATATTAATAATTTGTTCCTTTTCATTGCTGAGTTGTATTCCATAGTATGGATATACCACTGTTTTGTGGGGGTTTTTTAAGCTCTTTATTGGAATATAATTGCTTTACACTCTTGTACTACCTTTTGAGGTACACCAAAGTGAATCAGCTATACTTATACATATATCCCCAAATCCCCTCCCTCCCATGACTCTCTCCCACCCTCCCTGCCCTGGCCCTCTAAGGCATCACCCATCATTGAATTGATCTCCCTTTGTTATACAGCAGCTTCCCACTAGCTATCTATTTTACAGTTGGTAGTGTAAATATGTCTATGCTACTCTCTCACTTTGTACCAGCTTCCCCTTCGCCCCTCCGCCCACCCAATCCCGTGTCCTGCAGTCCATTCTCTGCATCTGCATCCTTATTCTTGCCCTGTCACTGGGTTCACTGGTACCATTTTTTTTTTTAGATTCTGTATATGAGTTAGCATACAGTATTTGTTTTTCTCTTTCTGGCTTACTTCACTCTGTATGACAGACTCTAGGTCTATCCACCATGTTACATATAGCTCCATTTCATTCCGTTTTATGGCTGAGTAATACTCCATTGTATATTTGTGCCACATCTTCTTTATCCATTCATTTGTTGATGGGCATTTAGGTTGCTTCCATGTCCTGGCTATTGCAAGTAGTGCTGCAACGAACATTATGGTACATGTTTCTTTCTTGATTATGGTTTTCTCTGGGTATATGCCCAGGAGTGGGATTACTGGATCATATAGTAGTTCCACTTTCAGTTTTTTAAGGAACCTCCCAACTGTTTTTCATAGTGGCTGTACCAACTTACAGTCCCACCAACAATGCAGGAGGGTTCCCTTTTCTCCACACCCTCTCCAACATTTGTTGTTTCTAGATTTTGTGATGATGGCCATTCTGACTGGTGCAAGGTGATACCTCATTGTGGCTTTGCTTGCATTTCTCTGATGATTAGTGATGTTGAGCATCTTTTCATGTGTTTGTTGGCCATCTGTATGTCTTCTTTGGAAAAATGTCTATTTAGGTCTTCCGCCCATTTGTGGATTGGGTTATTTGCTTTTTTGGTATTAAGCTGCATGAGCTGCTTGTATATTTTGGAGATTAATCCTTTGTCCGTTGCTTCGTTGGCAAGGATTTTCTCCCATTCTGAGGGTTGTATTCCTGTCTTGTTTATGGTTTCTTTCACTGTGCAAAAGCTTTTAAGTTTTATGAGGTCCCATTTGTTTATTCTTGATTTTATTTCCATGATTCTAGGAGGTGGGTCCAAAAGGATCTTGCTTTGATGGATGTCATAGAGTGTTCTGCCTATGTTTCCCTCTAGGAGTTTTAGAGTGTCTGGCCTTCCATGTAGGTCTTTAATCCATTTGGAGTTTATTTTTGTGTATGGTGTTAGGAAGTGTTCTAATTTCATTCTTTTACATGTTGCTGTCCAATGTTCCCAGCACCACTTATTGAAGAGGCTGTCTTTTTTCCATTGTATATTCGTGCCTCCTTTGTCAAAGGTAAGGTGCCCATATGTGCTTGGGTTTACCTCTGAGTTCTCTATTCTGTTCCACTGATCTTCCTTTCTATTTTTGTGCCAGTACCATACTGTCTTGATCACTATGGCCTTGTAGTATAGTTTGAAGTCTGGAAGCCTAATTCCACCAACTCCATCTTTCCTTCTCAAGAGTGCTTTGGCTTTTCAGGGTCTTTTGCATTTCCATACAAATCGTAAGATTTCTTGTTCTAGTTCTATGAAAAATGCCATTGGTAATTTGATAGGGATTGCACTGAATCTGTAAATTGCTTTAAGATAGTCATTTTCACAATATTGATTCTTCCAATCCAAGAATATGGTATGTCTCTCCATCTGTTTGTATGGTCTTTGATTTCTTTCAACAGTGTCTTATAGTTTTCAGCATACAGGTCTTCTGCCTCCTTAGGCAAGTTTATTCCTAGGTATTTTATTCTTTTTGTTGCAATGGTAAATGGGAGAGTTTCCTTAATTTCTCTTTCTGCTTTTTCATTGTTAGTGTATAGGAATGTAAGAGTTTTCTACACATTAATTTTGTATCCTGCTACCTTAATAAATTCATCAGCTAGGGCTAGCAGTTTTCTGGTAGAATCTTTATGGTTTTCTATGTATAGTATCATGTCATCTGCAAAGAGTGACAATTTTACTTCTTCTTTTCCAATTTGGATTCCTTGTATTTCCTTTTCTTCTCTGATTGCTGTGGCTAAACCTTCCAAAACTATGTTGAATAATAATGGTGAGAGTGGACACCCTTGTCTTGTTCCTGTTCTTAGAGGGAATTCTTTCAGTTTTTCACCATTTAGAATGATGTTGGCTTTTGGTTTCTTAAATATGGCTTTTATTATGTTGAGGTAATTTCCTTCTATGCCCACTTTCTGGAGAGTTTTTATCATAAATGGATGTTGAATTTTGTCAAAAGCTTTTCCTGCATCTATTATCATATGGTTTTTATCCTTCAATTTGTTGATATGATGTATCACATTGATTGATTTGCATATATTGATGAATCCTTGCATCCCAGGGATAAACCCCACTTGATCATGGTGTATGATCTTTTTAATGTGCTGTTGGATTCTGTTAGCTAGTATTTTGTTGAGGACTTTTGCATCTATATTCATCAGGGATATTGGCCTGTAATTTTCTTTTTCTGTGACATCTTTGCCTGGTTTTGGGATCATGTGGCCTCATAGAATGAGTTTAAGAGTGTTCCTCCTTCTGCTATATTTTAGAAGAGTTTGAGAAGCATAGGTGTTAGCTCTTCTCTAAATGTTTGATAGTATTTGCCTGTGAAGCCATATGGCCCTGGGCTTTTGTTTGTTGGGAGATTTTTAATCACTGCCTCAATTTCCGTACTTGTGATTGGTCTGTTCATAGTTTCTATTTCTTCCTGGTTCAGTCTTGGAAGACTGTACTTTTCTAAGAATTTACCCATTTCTTCCAGGTTATCCAATGTATTGGCAGATAGTTGCTTGTAGTAGGCTCTCATGATCTTTTGTATTTCTGTGGTGTCATTTGTTACTTCTACTTTTTCATATCTGATTGTGTTGATTTGCATCTTCTCCCTTTTTTTCCTGATGAGTCGGCCTAATGGTTTATCAATTTAGTTTATCTTCTCAAAGAACCAGCTTTTAGTTTCATTGACATTTGCTATTTTTTCCTTCCTTTCTTTTCCATTTATTTCTGACCTGATCTTTATGATTTCTTTCCTTCTGCTCACTTTGGGGTTTTTTCCTTTGTTCTTTCTCTAATTGTTTTAGATGTAACATTAGGTTGTTCTTTCGATAATGTTTCTTGAGGTAGGATTGTATTGCTATAAACATCCCTCTTAGAACTGCATTTGCTGCATTTCATAGGTTTTGGGTTGTTTTGTTTTCACTGTCATTTGTTTCTAGATATTTTTTGATTTCCTCTTTGATTTCTTCAGTGATTTCTTGGTTATTTAATAGTGTATTGTTTAGCCTCCATGTGTTTGTATTTTTTACATTTTTTTCAGGTAATTGATATCTAGTCTCATGACGCTGTGGTCAGAGAAGATGCTTGATATGATTTCAATTTTCTTGAATTTACCGAGGCTTGATTTGTGACCCAAGATGTGATCTATCCTGGAAAATCTCCCATGTGCACTTGAGAAAAAAGTGTATTCCATGCTTTTTTGGATGGAATGTCCAAAAAATATCAATCAAGTCGAGATGGTCTAATGTATCATTTAAAGCTTGTGTGACCTTATTTATTTTGTTTGGATGATCTGTCCATTGATATAAGTGGGGTGTTAAAGTCTCCTACTATTATTGTGTAACTGTTGACTTCCCATTTCATAGCTGTTAGCATTTGCCTTATGTATTGAGGTGCTCCTATGTTGGGGGCATAGATATTTACCATTGTGACATGTTCTTCTTGGATGGATCCCTTGATCATTATGTAGCGTCCTTCCTTGTCTCTTTTAATAGTCTTTACTTTAAAGCCTAATGTGTCTGATATGAGCATTGCTACTCCAGCTTTCTTTTGACTTCCATTTGCATGGAATATCTTTTTCCATCCCTTTACTTTCAGTCTATATGTATCCCTTGGTCTGAAGTGGGTTTCTTGTAGACAGCATATAGAAGGGTCTTGTTTTTGAATCCATTCAGCCAGTCTGTGTCTTTTGGTTGGAGCATTTAATCCATTTACATTTAAGGTGATTATTGACATGTGTGTTCCAATTACCATTTTCTTAATTGTTTTGGGTTTGTTTTTGTAGGTCTTTTCCTTTTCTTGAGTTTCCTACTTAGAAAAGTTCCTTAAGCAATCATTGTATGGCTGGTTTGATGGTGCTGAATTCTCTTAATTTTTGCTTGTCTTTAGAGCTTTTGATTTCTCCGTCGAATCTCAATGACATTCTTGGTGGGTAGAGTGTTCTTGGCTGTAGGTTTTTCTCTCTCAGGACTTTCAGTATATCCTGCCATTCCATTCTGGCCGGCAGAGTTTCTGCAAAATGATTAGCTGTTATCCTTATGGTTTTTCCCATATATGTTATTTGTTGCTTTTCTCTTGCTGCTTTTAATAGTTTTTCTTTGTGTTTAATTGTTGTTAGTTTGATTAATATGTGCCTTGGTTTATTTTTCCTTGGGTTTATTTTGTATGGGACTCTCTGCACTTTTTGGACTTAATTAATTATTTCCTTTCCCATGTTGGGGAAGTTTTCCACTATAACCTCTTGAAATATTTACTCAGACCCTTTCTTTTTTTCTTCTTCTTCTGGGATGCCTATGATTCAAATGTTGGTGCGCTTAATGTTGTCACCAAAGTCTCTGAGACTGTCTTCCATTCTTTTCATTCTTTTTTCTCTTTCCTGCTCTGTGGCAGTTACTTCCCCGATTCTATCTTCCAACTCACTTATTCGTTCTTCTGCCTCAGTTATTCTGCTGTTTATACCATCTAGAGTATTTTTAATTTCAGTTATTTTGTTGTCCATTACTGTTGGTTTGCTCTTTAGTTCTTCTGAGTCCTTATTAACTGTTTCTTGTATTTTCTCTATTTTGTTGAGATTTTGGATCATCTTTACTGTCATTACTCTCAATTCTTTTTCAGGCAATTTTCCTATTTCCTCTTCATTTATTTGGTCTTCTGGGTTTTTTTCCTGCTTCTTTGCCTGCATGGTATTTCTTTGTTTTCTTATTTTGTCTAATTTATAGTATTTACTGTCTCCTTTCCCTATGCTGCCTAGTAGTAATTCCTCTTGTTTCTGCCCTCTGCCCCCTGTGGTAGGATTTCTCCAGAGTCTTGAGTAGGCTTCCTGATGGGGGGGTCTGGTGTCTGCTTTCTGGTGTCTGGCTCTGTGTCTTTTCTCTCTGATGAGCAGGACCATGTCTGGTGGTGTGTTTTAGGGTATCTGTGAGGTTAATATGGCTTTAGGTAGTCTGTGTGCTGATGAGTGGGTTTGTGTTCCTGTCTTGTTCGTGGTTTGGTGTGACATGTCCAGCACTGGCAGTTGTAGACAGTCGGATGAAGCCGGGTCTTAGACTCTGATACAGGGCTCCTTGAACATTCTCTGCAGTTAATCCTCCCTGTGGCTGAGGACTCCCTAGTAGTCTAGCATCCTGGATTCAGTGCTCCCTCCCCAGAGCCTCCTACTTGACTTCTGATGGAGTAGTGCAGACTTCAGAGGTTGCTTGTCCTGGCAATAAAGGGGTTTAAAGAAGACTGTCCAAGCCCCAGACTAATGGCAGAGGGTTG
Organism: Hippopotamus amphibius kiboko; assembly: GCF_030028045.1. Classification (NCBI taxonomy): domain Eukaryota; kingdom Metazoa; phylum Chordata; class Mammalia; order Artiodactyla; family Hippopotamidae; genus Hippopotamus; species Hippopotamus amphibius. The sequence continues at coordinate 131,599,298 of NC_080192.1, read as the reverse complement.
AGTCAAACAAATACTAAATCAAGGAAACATATACATGTACAAGACACACAAATACTGAATCCAATAGAACATAAGGCACTAGAAAGATCTGACAGAAGAACCCCAATATGCAATGACAATCAAAGAAAAAAACAACAGAAATTCAAAACAAACAAAAAAACAAAACAAAACAACAACAACAAAAAAATCCACACACACACAAACACAAATCCAGGGAAATTTTGATAGCTAGGATCAAATATAATAAAGAGCAAGAGTACCACCAGACAGACTGAAGATTATCAGAATGAAATCAGACAATTATACTTAGAACTAAGATAAAGACAAACCTAATAATAAAAACCAAAGCAGTGTGTCACCTGGAGAATAAAGCAAGGAAACAGAGCAGACTGATAATATAGCTTATAAGTATATATTAAGATAAAATAAACCAAAAAAGGATAGAAGACAGGGCAACAGAAGAGCACAGTATGACTGGAAATATGAAAAGAAAAAGAAAGAAAAAAATAGAAATGTATAAAAGAGAAGGAAAGAAGTTACGAGAGAGAAACATCACTACAAAAACTTAGCTAGAAATAGAAATATATAAAAAGTCTAAAAATAAAAATAGAAGAAAAAATAGAATAAAAGAATAAAAAATTATGTTATAATACATGTAGATCCCTTAGGATTAAGATCATAATTAATTAAACACACACACACACACACACACACACACACACACAGAAACACATATCCAGGGAATTTTGAAAGCTAGGATCAAATATAATAAAGAGTGAGAGTACAATCAAACAGACTGAAGATTCCCAAAGCAAAATCAGACATTATAATCAGAACCAAGATAAAGACCAAACTTAATCATAAAAAGCAAAGCAGTGTGTCATCTGGAGAATAAAGCAAGGAAACAGAGCCGAGTGATAATATTGATTATAAGTATATTAAGATAAAATAAACTATAAAACGATAGAAGACAGAAGAGCATAGTGTGACTGGAAATATGAAAAGAAAAAGAAAAAAATAGATGTATATAAAAAATAGAGAAGAAAAGAAGGTAGGAGAGATACAGTCAGCACTACAAAAAAACTTATCTAGAAATAGAAATATATAAAAAGGCTAAAAATAGAATAAAAACTAGAATAAAAAATGTGTTATAAAACATGTAGCTCCCTTAAGACTAAGATCATAATTAATAAAAGAAAAAAAAAAAAAAGCTAGAACTGACCCCAGAATGGACCAGATCAGTAAAATTAATAATAGTATTTCTGTTTGTTGGGGGTCTCAGTTGTAAGTGTCCTTCTACCTACCTTGGGCTTTTTGTATTACTCTGCGAGCAGCAGAGCTTCCTTTATTGTTCATCTGTAAGTGCCAGTGTGTCGAGAGAGAGAGGGTACAATAGTGGCTCCTTCCCCTAGGGGTGAGTGAGCAGTGGTGCCCTGCCTGGGTCACGGCAGCCTGGGCGGCTCAGGCCGAGAGAGCAACTCCAACCATGGCTCCTCCCCCCCGCTATGACTCCACTGGGGCGCCCTGCCTGTGTCACAGCAGCTTAGTTGGTCGTGGTGGTGCCTGTTGCAGAGGGATGCCGGTGGCTCAGGTGTAAACAGAATGTCTCCAGAGCTGGGCCACTCTGCGGACTTTTGGCTCTCGGCTGCAGGCACTCTAGGCCAGCCCCATCCAGTGGCCTTTGGTATCCCTGACTGTTATTAGCCAGGCCCAGAGGGGTCCTTCCTTTGTCCATCGCAGGCTCCGAGAGAGAGGCTACACTCGCGGGTCCTCCACCCTTCATGTGAGTCAGCAGTATCCAGCCACTGCCATGGCCACCCAGCTTTCCACAGCAGGCATTCTCCAATGCGTATTTCTTCCCTCCTGTCCTCTCAGTCTGTCTCCCCACTGCCAACAATGTTTCTCACCCTGAACCAGTTCTCTGGTTCCCACTTTCCAGCTCCCAGAGCCCCTATTCAGCTGTGAACCAACATCTCAGTCCGGACACTCTGAGCCATGGTGCAGACCCTCCATGTGTTTCTCATCCTTTCCCGTCTGCCACAGATCAGCCGCTTCACCCTCTTTGGACAGTCCCAAATGCCTCCCTTCTGACCCAGGGAAATTCCCCATTGGAGAAGGGGTTTCCCCATCAGATAAGGGATGTTTCCCGGAATTCAGCAATCTCCCCTCTGTTTCAGATCCCCCCACCCCTGGGTGTGGTACCCGTCCCTTTCCTTTCTTCTCCTCTTTCTCCTTCCCTCTCCCCATCCTACTCAGTTATGCCGGGGTCTTTTCAGTCCTTTCTGGTGTCTGAGGTCTTCTGCTAGTGTTCAGCTTGTTCTCTGTGGGAATTATTGTGTCCTTTGATGTATTCCTAATGCATCTGTGGAGAGGGATGCATTCCACATCCTTCTACTGCACTGCCATCTTTCTTCTCTCCACAGATTTTTTTAAATCATGCATTTGGTGAAGGATATCTGGGTTGTTTCCAAATTTTGGCTATTACAAATAAAACTGCTATGCACATCTATGATTGAGTGTTAACATAAATTTTATCTCTGGGATAACTGGCCCCAAGTGTAATTTTTGAGCTGTATGAGAGTTACATGTTTACTTTTATAAGAAACTGCCAAACTTTTTTCCTGGGTAGTTGGACTATTTTATCTTGACACCAGCAATGTACAAGTAAACCAGTTTCTCTATAGCCTTGAGAGCATTTGGTGTTGCCACTGTATTTTATTTTTAATTTTAGCTATTCTAATAGATATGTAGTGATATCTCACTGTGGATTTCATCTGTATTTCCCTAATGACAAATACTGGTGAACATCTTTTCATATGCTTGTTTGTTATTTTATATCCTCTTTGATAAAATACCTGTTCATGTTTTTGGCTCATTTTTTCTTGAACTGTTTTTTTAATGGATGAGTCTGTGTTATTTATATACTAAATAACAAATCTTTATAGGATATGTGGTTTGCAAATATTTTCTCCCAGACTGTAGCTTATCTTTTAATCCTGTTAACAGAGTTTTTACAAAACAAAAAAAATTAATTTCGATGAGATCTAATTAATCAATTTTTCCTTTTATGCATTGTGATGTGGGGGTCACATCTTGAGTTCATTGCCTAGCCCTAGATTTCAATATTGTCTTTTTTTTCAAAACGTTTTACAGCTTTAAATTTTACAATTATGTCCATGATTCATTGTGAGTTTTTTTATATGGTGTGAAGTTTAGATCAAAGACCTTTTATTCTTTTCCCTTCCTGCTTCCCTCATTTTCTTTTTCCCAGTTGCCCTAGCACCATTTATTGAGAAGGCATAGCAGGTGCTTTTAAATGGTAGCCTCTTCATTTGGTCTTCTCCCTCAATTCTCTAGCAGTTGAGGCCTCCGTTCCCTGGCTTTCATGATGCTTTGCCCCCTCCCTTTTCACCCAGACCTCCAAAAGTCTTAATTGTGGCCTTCTACCAAGGCCATGGTCTCTGGATCCTCCCAAATGCTGAGTGCTTCTTCAAGGAAAAGGTAAGTGCATTCATAGCGGCAGCTTGCTAGATTGCCTTGCCTTCTCTCCCACTCCCCTTCAACAACCCTGGTCTCAGAGAACTAAAGAAACACCACCCTTCCTTAGCTATGACAACTCACTTGTAGAAACAGGATTTTTAATCTAACATTTCTGGATGTCCTTGGACTTGATTCCCCAATTTCACAGCACATCACACTGTGTCCTGGTTCCTTGTTTACTACCTCATTTTATGGCTGCCATATTGAAAGAATTTGTCATGCTCAGATACCTGGCCCATGTAATAGACAAAGACTTGTTTATGTGCTAATGGAAGAGATGATAGGAAACCACATGGGCTCTCCTCTGCCTTCTCCATATCCTAACGTATCATGTAGGTCACAGCTGTATTCCCTCACAGAATACAAACAGCCCTGATTTAAAATCATCTAAATCTACGTGTGCTTGAGGTAACATTTCCACATAAGGATGTCAAGGGCCATTCCTTCCCTGACACATTCTTGAAGGAAACTGTTTAAGCCGAGAAGGAAACAGTTCAAGCTGAGAAGGAAACAGTTTAAGCTGAAATACCATGTGGAGACAAGGTGATTATTCAACACTCCTCTGGCATTTCTTGGTCTGGTCACAGCACAATTCAGTCTCTTAGGCTGTAAAAACATGGTCTCAGAGGTCAATCTTGAATCAGTCTATGATTGTTTCTGGTTTCATTTCACTAAACCCTGGATGTGTAGAGCACAGAGCTGAGAGGGCTCTTTATCCACGGGTCCATTTTAATGGGCCCTGATATTTCTGTCCCTGTCTATTCTGATTCAATGTCACTATCACCAATGAATCTGATCATACTTTGCCTAAGGCACTTTAAGCAAATTGGACTTTTTTAAATAAAAAGCTGACAAATGAAATGTTTAAAAATAGGATGGTGCTGATTCTGAGAACTATCTGGAGTGGATGTATGAAGAGTGGAATGGTCTCTGTAAGGCTTTTTTTATGTTTTTTCATGACCTTAAACATTCTATAACTATTAAGAGGTTCCATCCTCCATTTTTTTCTACCTATTCAAACACTATTTAGCACAACTATGTGGAAGATTCTGCTGTGGGCACTAGTTGGGTGGAGGAGGAAAGTACATACATGAGATAGTCCCCACCCCTAAATTTCAACCTCTTGAGACTCTTACCATCCTTTGATACTTTTCCTAGGAGGTCTCCCCTGATCCCTATTACACATAAGTTTTTTGTCTTCAAGGTCGCCATAAATTTGTACCCATAACAATTATCTGGCCTAAGCAAAGACTTTTCTGGAACTCCTCTTGCACAATGTTTGTGTGGCATTTGTGAAACCTTGTTATTTAGCATCCCTGGGGGGATTTCCATCTCTGTCTTCCACCCCCAAACCCTCCAATCACAAGTTTTCCATCAGTAGAGGGTAGTTTTAGCTCCTCTACAATCGACAATATGAATTTGAGGCATAAAGTTTTATCTGCATTGACTATCTGGTCAATCTTTTGGTTAGTTTACTTAGATTTCTTAATTCATTATGTATTACTGGAAGTTAAACAGCTTTGTTTCCAAAGCTACCTGGAAGCTTGGAACAAAACAGAAGTTCAGAGCCCAGGTGAGAGTCCTTCCCCAGGCATCACTTGGTCACATCAGCCTCTCAAGCTTTCAAAATTGTATGACCTATTTAAAAATATTTAGCAATTTCCATTGCCTTCAGTTGCACTTTCTGGCACTTGGTAAGGAATCTACCATAGTTACAATAACTTTTTTCAATGTTACATCATAATATAATCTTGTAAAGTTATTAAAAACAACCATTAGGGGTCCAAATTTACATTCAGATCAAAGGAGTATAATGCTACCAATGCAAGTTATATAACTGAGGTGCAAATCAGATAAACTGTCATTTCTAATATAGAGCTAAGTTTTCATTTATTTAGCCAATAAAAGAAAATCATCACAACTTACCCCTCTGCTTGGCTGTTGGACAGTTTCTCCAGACACAGTGATAAGATACATCTCAGCTTCCAAACTGTTAAAATTTGAAGGCAAAATATGAATCTTAGAATCAAGAAATCATTGCATAATATTTATTATTCTGGCTACTTGGTGATGCTCCAGACATGGGTGTGAAAAACCACAACACCAATTAATTCTGGTAGAAAATAAAGTATAGGAATTTCCTGACAGGCCCTTGCAAATAGTCTCATCCTTCTTTACACAGAAAATACTTATATTTAAATAGTGTTTAGATAGAAAACACCCAAGTAAAGTACCTTCAATAACTGTGTCAAAAGACCTTTTCCTCTGTTCCAGGGCGCACTTCTGTTTTTCTCTGTTATTCTAAACTTTGCCATGTTTTGAGATTATATGAAACAACATAGTATAGTGGAATAAGCAGTAGCTTTGGAGAATGGAGTTGAAAAACAAGACAAACAAACGAGTTTGTATGGGATAGGTACCTCTTACCAACTCTGTACATTTATTTATTTCTCTGGGTTTCTGCTTCCTCAAGAATAAAATGAAGGTTCTAAAAAACCTACCTGGAAGGGGCACTGTGAGTTTTACAGGAGATACAGTATAGAACAGAGCTCAAAACTAATTGGTATTTGATAAATGGTCATTCATGATAATATGTATTCCCTCTCACCCATTCTTTTTTTTATCACTAGAATCTAGTTTAAGAATACTGATTTGATTTGAGATTGTGGCACAATAGCCAACCATACCTAAATTAAAGAAAACACCGTTTTGGGCATTCATTTTAATTGGCAGGGGGATAGAATTAGACTCGAACAGTCACTGGTCTATGCAAAGCCTCACCCGCAAATCATGTTGAAGGGTGTACTTCTTCACGTGTTACGTTTATTTGCTTTCCCACAGCCATCCCAAGTTCCCAGGGGAGGTAAGGCTATTTAACAGTCCCAGAAGCAGGACAAGAAAGTGCATCATGATGGTCTCCTAACATTGCCTCTCCTTACTCTGCACCTCCCCAGTCAGCAGACATTTGTTTCTGGGGTGGGAGGAAAGGGAGGATGTCACAAAATAGAGGGCTGAAATTAACAGAGAAGTCACAGCTAGCGTATGAGAACATACCTACAAATGCACACCGCACTGCTGCACCAATATTCCTTCTCCCTCTTATGTTAAAGGGGTTGACCCTATCCCTGCCTAAAGCCACTTTCTCCACCTGTATTTTGATTCTTTCCTACAGTGTCCCTCTCTCAGCTTATATCATCCATACAGACAATTTTGCATGGTGTCTACTTTTTCCACGAGAGCCTTTAACATCTTAATCATAATAATTTTAAGTTCTCATCTGATAAATCCAACATCTCTGTCATATCTGAGTCTGGTTGTAAAAATTGTCTCTTCAGAGAGTGTGTTATTTTGCCTTCTGACTGACTTTGTAATTTTTGGATGAAAGCCAGAGTTGTTTCGGGTAATAGGTAGTACAGGAATTGGGCCTTTCGTGTGAGGATTAGGGTAATCTGGCTAGGAGTTGGGCTGTGATTAATATTCCTTGTCCCTAGAGACAGCAGATGCTTCAAATTCCTCTGATAAGATTGTTTTCTCCTCCCTCTCTGCTTTGGGGCTTCCCTGTGTACTCCTCCGACAGTCTGTGTCCCGCAGCTTTTTCACCTGCAACCCCCTGTCACCATGCTCCCGTGGTGTGAGGTGGTAAGGTGTAGGGTGAAGGAGATGGTCTATAACCTTCTAATTGAGCCTCAGTCTTTAGCGGGCCTGAGTCCAGGGGTGTGGACTGCAGAGGAGTCTGTCTGTCCTCTGGAGGTAGAGCTCTCCCCACTGTCCCCTGGTCTCTTTCACAGCTACAACATGCTCAGTCTAATTCCTTGAAGGCCTTTCCCCTACTGACTAGGCTTTTCTTTCCTTTTCTCTTAGGCGAGGTAGGAAGGCTGGGGCAGGAGGCCATGAGGCGGGGTTCCCCTCCTGGAGCTGGAATAAGGTTTCAGAATTGCCCCCTGGCCAAGTCCTTCACCCAGGAGATTAGTCCTTTGCTTGGGAGAAACGTCTGGGAGGGTTTAATGTAGCTGCCCTTCCTTCCCACATCCCTGTCCTGCCAAGACTATGTAAGGAGCTTTCTCAGTTCCTCCCTGTGAGAAACTGGTGGGGTTCCTGCAGGAAAACCCTGGAAAACTATGAGGAGCTTCTCGTTCTCATGCTAGACAGACTTGGACTACAGCAATTTGAAAAAATAACCACTGAAGTGTTCCTACCAGCTTAGGGCCCCGGTGGCTTCTGCTCCAGGCAAGTAGATCTCAGGTAATGTACCTCTCCACGTGCACCTGACTCTCCAGATTTCAGGGTGGTGGTTTGCTCTACAAGGTTAAGTCTGATTGGTCCTTGCCCTGAAATTTTAAGTCTCTGATTGGTCCAAGAAAGTCACTGATTTTCAGTTTGCACAGCTGCTTCTTGTTGTAAGGACATGAGTAATGACTTCCAAGCTCTTAACATGTCAAAGCTGAGACTAAAATCCCTCCTCCCGTGTTTTGAATCTTCTCCATCCTGTGTTCTCAGGAAACTTACCCCAAACCAGTAATTTCCAGTCTTGGCTGTGAGCTGGAATCTCCTAAAAAGTTTTCAACATTGCTGTTTCCTGGGCTTCACCCCCAGAGGGTCTGATTTAATTAGTTTGGGGCTGAGAATAATTGCCCAAATGATCATACACTTTCCAGATCAGTTATTTTTTCAAAACCTAAAGCTGATCACATTAGTTCATCTGCTTAAAACACTTCAGTGGCTACACATTATACTGTCCTTTTGAAAAAAAAATCCGTATGTAGTTTACAAAGTTCTGTACAGTCCAGCCCCTACCTAACTCACCACTTCCCCTCACATCAATTTCCCATACTGGCCCTCTTTTACTTTGTGAAATGCACTGTGTTCCCTCTCACTACATTCATTCCACACATATAACTGAACACCTAAAGTGGCCTAGGCTCTGACTGAGGTATAGAATATACAGCAAAGACAAAAACAAAAAACAAACAAAAAAACCCACAAAAAACACTTAATTGCCTGTGCATATGGAGCTCAGATTTTGTTGCTGGGAAGATAGACACTAAACAAACAACCTTGTATCTCAAGACCTAAAATTAAAAATGTTACTGTTAAGTTTAGGCACAGTGTTGCACAGCACATCTCTGGAAGTTATTTATCTTACATAACTGAAACTTTCTTCCCCTGAATAGTAACTCATCATTTCTGCCTTCCCCCAGCCCCTGGCAACCACCCTCCTCCTGTCTGTTTCTGAGTTTGGCTATTTTAGACACCTCATAGGAGTGGAATCATGCAGTATTTTTGCTCTGTGCCTGGCTCATTTCACTTCACATAGTTATCTTCCAGGTTCATCTGTGTTGTCACATATGGCAGGATTTCCTTCTTTGTAAGGCTGAGTAATATTCCATTGTATGTACATACCACATTTTTATCCATTTATCTGTTCATGGACATATAGGTTGTTTTCAAATCTTGGCTCTTGTGAATAGTGCTGCAATGAAAATAGGGGTACAGATATCTCTTCAAGATCCTGATTTTAATTATTTTGGATATACACCCAGAAGTGGGATTGCTAGATCATATGATAGTTCTACTTTTAGTTTTTTCAGGAACCTCCATGTTTTCCAGAGTGGCTTCACACTCCCACCAACAGTGTACAAGGGTTCTAACATCTCCACATCCTCACCAACACTTGTTATCTTTTGTTTTTTTTTAATAGCCATTCTCACAGGTATGACAATTTCTTATTGCGGTTTTAATTTACATTCCGTGATTAGTGATGTTGAGCATTTTCTCATATATCTGTTGACCATTTGTGTTTCCTTTGGAGAAATGTCCAAGTCATCTGCCCATTTTTCAATTAGGTTATTGGGGTTTTTTGCTAACAAGCTGTAGGAATTCCTTACATAATTTGGATATAAGCCCCTTATCAGATGGCCTGCAAACAGTTTCCTTATTCTGTAGGTTCTTTTTTATTCTGTTGACTGTTTCTTTTTTGTGTGTATGTAACAGCTTTTTAGTTTGATGTAGTTCTGATTGTCTGTTTTGGCTTTTGTTGCTGGTGCTTTTGGTGTCACATCCAAGAAACCACTGCCAAGACCAATGTCATGAAGCTTTATAAAACAAGGTAAGAAAACAGAGAATGATAAAGGTAGTGGTGCGATTTTAAAAGGGAATGAAAAGGGATGGCCTTTCTGATAGGGTGACATTTAAGCAGAAATCTAATTGAATAAGGAAGCAAGCCATTCAGATGTTAGGGAATACGTATTCAAATCAAAAGGTCCAGCAAGCACAAAGGCCCAACAAGAAGACCAGGGTAGTGGCAGCAAAAGGAATGTGATTTAGAGAAGTTGGATTAGAGATCATAGAGAGATTATCAGGGAGACAAATTCACAAAGGGACATGTAGGCAATGGGGAGGATTTTAGACTTGATTCTGGGTGAGGTGGAGGTGGCAGCCATTGGGTGGTTCTGAGCAAAGCAGTGACATAATCTACATTAGGTTTGTAAAATATTACTCTGACTTCTGTGTGGTTAACAGGCTGCAAGACTATAATAGGACAAGGAAATAAGAATAAAGTTAAGTACTCATATTAGTCCAGGTGAAAGCTGATCATGTCTTGAATTAGGCTGGTAGAAGAGGCGGTGCAGAGTGGTCAGATCCTGAACATATTTTGAAGGTAAAGCAGACACAATTCTCAGGTGCACTTGATGTAAAATTTGGGTAAAAAAGAGGAATTATAAATTATTCTGTGGATTGAGGACTAAGCAACAGCATGAATGAAGTTAATTTTTGCTGAGCAGAAAATATTTCACTAAAGGGAGGGCAGGGAAATGGTCTTTTGGGATAAGACCAAGAGCTAAGATTTAAAACAGGGTAAGTTTGAGATGTATAATAAACTTCGAATGAGCAATTTCAAGAAGATAGTGAGATTTATTATTCTGGAATTCAGGAGAGAAATCTAGCCAAAGATAATATTGCACTGTATTTAAAATTATGGTACTAGATGAGGTCAACTTGGCAGTGACTGTAGACAGGGAATGGAAGATGTAGCAGGTCTGAACCCTGGTGCCCTTCAAAATGTTGTGGGAAGAATATGAGTTGAGTAAAGGAAAGGACTAGAAGAAGTAGCAAGCAGATGAAATCTACTAGAAGTAGGTTAAAGAGTGTTAGGTCCTGACACCAAGTGGAGACAAAAAGGAGAAAAGAAATCGCATGGTCAAATGCTGGACATAAATCAATTAAAAAAAGGACTAAGAAATGACCATTGAATCTGTCAATATGGAGGCTATTAATGACCTCGAAGAGAGCAGTATTGGTAGAGTATGGGGACAACAGCCTGGATGGGGTGGGATTAAAAGACAAAGAGGAGTTCTGCTGCTGCTAAAGGTAAAGTAGTTTGTATCAGACTAACCCCTCCCTGGGCAATAATTACAAACCCTATATAAAATATAAAGTACAGAAAAGTAAAGGAGAGAAGCCCCGAATCAGGTTTTTTCCCCAAATAAAATGCAAGAAAAAAATAAAGAAAGGAATAGAGGAAGAACTGATAAAATATTTTTAAGAGGCACATCAAGCAATTACAAACAAGAGGATGTTATAAAGATCCTAATTCAAACTGCTAAAAAAATGACAAGAAAATCCAGAAATTTAAAGCGGTGATATGTGATGATATTAAAATCTTAATTGTTCTCATGTGTAACTATGGTAATTCAGTTACATTTTTTAAATGCCATTATCTTTTAGAATTTGTGAAATATTTATGAATTAAATGATCTAATATGGTGTTTAATATTTGCTTCAAATTAAAATAAAGCAATATGGGAGTATAGTTAAAATATGACTGGTCACGAGTTGATAATCGTTGAGGTTGGTGGTAGGTGCACAGCATTCATTATACTAGTCTCTCTATGGTTTTATATGTTTATGTTTTATAGTAAAATTAATTTTAAAAATGAAGACAAACCAAAATCCAACTTATAAAGCAAAAGAATTAGTACAATGATATTTTACTTCCAAAAAATATTCAGTATTATCTGCTTACAAAGAAACAGTCCCTTCAACACTTTAAAGTAGTTGCCTTATAAATCATTCAATATTAAACAAAGGGTGGGGGGAGAGGGATAAACAAATGTGAATTATGGGAGCCTATATGAATTGGAAATTGAACATAAATGAAGTATAACTGCCTCTGAAATGATAATTCTAGTTTATGGTACAGTGGGATTGGATTAACAAACACCACCTCAGGATCAGAACTATTTTGCAAAGCAAAGTACACTAGCAAACAAACATGTGAAAGATGTTTACCCTTTAGGAGACGACAGGCATAGGTAATTGCGACCCAGCTCTGAGCCCATTTGTAAACAGCAATACTGTATTTTCACTGCTTCTCTGATTGTGGTCTAAACATTTGACATCTTTAATGTCTTTCAAAGATATTAAACATTGCAGGCGTGTGAGAAAGGACATAGATCATTTCTGATGTGTCGTCGACATTGCTGGCAACCGTGCATCTGCGTGCAGCTATCTCTAATAAACCTCTGGCTTCCTGGTTGCTGTATGGCTTGCCCACTTTGAATAATTTATTGGCCCCCATGTTATTGGCACCACTTCTGAAAGATGTGAGTGGAAAGGGGATTCTAATATATCACATTAACAAAACAAGTCAGAGAAAACCCTAAATCAGTACATTATTTTAAACAGCTTCTACTCATTAGGGAGGAAACTTATGAACCTGAAGTAAAAATGCCTCCCAAATCTACTCGGCGAAGCAAAGAGGAGCAACGGAAATGGGTTTGTCTGTTGACCACTGAGCTGATGCTGCTCTGCGTGCGTCTGGCGTGCTGTGAGTTAAGTCAGATGGTCTCTTCGGTCTTATTCTTTGTTTTAATTTCATTTTATAGAGGAGTAAAAACAAATAAAAAACTCAACCTTCACATCCTCCCAACAGAGGATATGTATTAGTTATCGATGCTGTGCATAGAGATACCTGATGTACTGTACTGGGGTCTCATCTTGACTGGCTCCTAATTAGATCTACCTTTCTGGATACAGACCCGTACCCACAGGTGGGGTCAAACCAGGATCTGTGATTGGGAGACTTCTGCTCAGTGTAACTCAGGGAGAGTTAGAGCTGTTGAAATTAAAGCTGGCTAGGTGATGGGTAGTGAATTCCCTGTCATTATTTGTTGATGACCACCTGGCAAAGATGCTCTAGACCAGTGGTTTTTAACACTTGTAAGTGTTTTGAAACCCTTAGAAATGCAATAGAGCTTTGAAGCTCCTCTATGTAAAAATATGTATATTAAACAAAATCTTACATATTAGATAACATATTAGGGGCTCATAACCCCACATCCCCCATCAATGGTTCAGAATAAGTTTCTAAATGTGGAGGAAACTTTAAGTATCTGACCCCCAGGGTCTCTGTATGCTCTTAGATTCTGTTATTCTTTAGGGAAGATTTTTAAAACAAAGAAGAATTCAAAGTGATTTTAAATTATTCCATCTTGCCCTCTCTAATTATTTGTAAACTGGCAAAATGGCCCTGATTTATTGCAAGTGAAATAATTATACAGTTGACCCTTGAATAACACAGGTTTGAACTATGTGGATCCACTTATACGTGAATTTTTTTTAATAGTAAATACTTCAGTACCACACTATGTGGTTGGTTCAATCTACAGGTGTGGAACCGCAGATAAAGAGGAATCGCATATAGCGAGGGCTGGGTATAAGTTACAAGGGGATATTTGACCTCTGGGGAGGATCAGCATTCCTAGCGCCCCTGACCGCTGTTCAAGGGTCAGCTGCATGTGACTGTGGCTTGGTTTCCATGAGAGCCAGCAGTGGCAACAAACCCACAAACAACACCGCCTTTCTCCCTATGTCATGACCATCACGCTGATGCTCTTCCTGGCACATTCACTCCCCTTGCTGCCCACTACTTTCCATCCCACTTGTCCAAAGTCAGTGCCTTTCACATGCCCTCTGAGTTCTTCTCTCGCTAGAAGCCTCACCTGGTATTTTAGGCTTTGCTCACCTTCCCTCATCCAAAACCCTACCCTACAAAACAGCGTCTGGTGCACCACTCCACATATGATCACATTCTGTTGCATGCTCCTACTTTCTCTTTCTTGTATGTTGTCTCATTTCGGAGAATAGATTATAATAGTCTAGATCACAGGTACCTAGTCAAATTTCCTTCTGCTTTCCCATTTTAGCTAAAACACACATAAGATACTTAAGAAATACCAATTGACTAAAAAGAATTTGTGGAGGAGGGGGCTTCTGTCTACTTTGAGAAACAATAAGATCTCCATGAGGGTTTTTAAAGGGCAGTCTTTTGAAAGAGAGCTAAGAAGTGAAGAGCAAGCATTGTTCAATGTACAAGAATCAATGCAAGTTTAGAGTTTTATATTTGAAAGGAATAGTGTAAGGCCGGATTAAAGAGCTGAAGAAAAAACCGATGAGAAAAAATAAACACATTTTTAAAAGGTGTGTGACCTTATTTTTCATCATTTTCAAAAGCTGAAAAGAGTTGTCTTACAAAATTATTTTTAAGAACACCTCGAACTTATTTGGCTCAAGGAATCACTTGAAAAACAGAGACTGTGTCCAATTGACTGTGGCCGTAACTGCCCTAGTACCCACCAGCCTCACTTGAATGGCCTATTGTCACCTCAGAAGTAAGGTTTTACTTTCCTTAGTTATGAATCCTCTCTGTTGCTGCTGTATTAAACAAGGGGTCAGCACCACTGGAGAATATCAAGTCAATTGTGAATTCTCAGCCTCGGTGTCTAATTAGAGGTAGTGTATGGAATGCCTTCCTTAATTACTTTGGAGTCATTGGGGTATTTCATTAGTCTCAGTTTTTATCTTGTAACTTCATTCATAAAATATGTTCCTTATCAATTAGCTCCGTTGGGAACAGATCACTGGCCCCGTGCATCCTGCTCTCTGTGTGATCTCTCGGCCCCGAAGGAGAAGGTCAGAATTCCTCTACATAATAACACTTTCAACTCTATTACCACACTCAGAACACCATGAAGGAAATAGGAAAAAAAAAAAGGAAGATATTAGGTTGCTTACAAGATAATGTTCCAACATTTTGCCAGAAATATTAGGTAAAATTGTTATCTTCAAAGAAGTTAAATAACAAACGCTATTTATATAAAAATTGATCAGCTGTTCAATCTACTCTTCTCCTGGGACCAACAGAAGCATGCTCCCCAAAGATGTTTTTAAAGGAGAAATTATACTATTCTCTTTGATTATGAAATTCTATCAATACATACATTCAATCAGAAGAGGGATACACAGGTCATCCTAAAGAGAAAGATGGTTTCAGAGCAGAACACCAAATTCAAGCTATGAACATGGCTGAAGAACATTAAGGCAGGAAGGTAATGTCACAGAGATACATGTAGGCACTGGCAATGCCATCCAATGTGCAGTGTCCTCTCCTAGCGATTCAGGCACACCTGGCCCCATTGCTGGTCATTATGGAGATGGTGTATCATGCTTGACATCTGTAAACATTTAAATTCTACAGTAAACATTCTGTTATTCTAATTCCACGTTCACGAAGAAACTTTGGATTACTAATTTGGCTTCGAAGTTTCCTTGATCCTATAGCACAGAGAAAAGAGGGCTAGTGGAAATATTCAAGGCCACTTAAAGCCTCCTCTCAGAAGTGGCACAATGACAGTCATTGTCACCCCATTCTGTTGGTTAAAGCAAGTCAAATAATCAAATGCAATACCAAGAGGAAAGGGAATAGACTGCTCTTTTAGTGGGAGGAATTGCAAAGTTACACAGCAAAGGACTTAGATAGACAGAAACAGAATCATGTCCAAATAATTCCATCTACCACATGTGGCCAACTACATAGCTACAGAAACTCCAGTGACCTCAGTAGCAGTACCTTTTTGAACCTTTATTCTAGTACCATGATTATGTTAACTCAACCACAAACTTGCATTTTTTTCTGTGTCTCCTAGTTCAAATCTCCAAAGGAAAAATCAGGCTGGATCAACCTGGTTTACCATTGGTTCCTCAAGGGTCAGTGAGTTCCTTGGTTCAATCAGGGGCACATCCTCTTAAAAGAGGATGCATCAGAGAGACAGTGATTACAGACATACCCAGGATAGTTTTCTTTCAGTTGCCATCATTTTCTGTTGGCAATTCTCTTGGTCTCTCATCATTTGGCTTCTCTTGCGGGCAACTTCCCCCTGAGATGCGCACATCTGCTTTTGCAAGACTTTAATATTCATAGAAATTGGTTCCTTTTTTACAATGTTTCACAATTCCTTACTGATCACCTGACCATGGCCAGAAAATGATCTAATCTTTATCTCAACATCTTAATACTCTCTATGGAATAAATGATGTCTTTGGCCACTCACTGATCCCTGACCACAGACCAGGCCCTGACTTCAGCTTGCTGCTCACTCCAATAATGGAAGCCACTGGTCTTATAGAGAATAGAGACTCATCTCAGATTCTTTCCCCTCCTAGAGACACAACCAAAAGTAAACAGAGGGTGGGGTAGCGGCACCATCTTTTTTTTACATCATTTCTTTCAAGGAGCAAATTTTTCCATCTCAAACTTCTGTAATATACACATTACTTAGAGAAAGCCTGCAATCCAAAAGAAAAATGAGGTCAAAATCAAAAATGAAAAATATGTTTCCCTAATAGAGTGTTTCTGCTGTTGTTCACATGAAAAACCACCCTCAAAACATAGGGAATATTTGAATGTGTTGATGGAGGCTGGAAATTATCTATCATATATGTTGGCAGAATACATTTCAATCTATTGTCATTATCTTGAAGGAAATGGCATCATTTTAGTTGACAATCTGCAGAATGAGCAATGAGATGCGTGTTCTATTTAAGGCATGAATTTCCTTATGGAAAGACACTGGGGACACAGAGGAACCCTACGTGTGAGCTTCCCTCTACTTAGCTGAGCCAATTATGGAAAACACAGACATAACCTAATGTCTAAGCACTATGTACATGATATATTGTTATTTTGTTCAAGAGCCCTGAGGCAAAAGAAAAATCAAAATAATTTTTACAATAGCACCTTTTTGAAAATAAGCAATTTATTCCATCCTTATAAAATATTTATGGATTTCAAATGGATGTCCTTGAATAAGGCCATTTCATTTCTGTTCTCCACTGAGGATCAGTTAGTTAGAGAAAGCTCTAGACCTATTTCCTGTTAATTTAATACAGTTCCAAAGCTTTTGTGAAAAAGCAGCCATCCAATAACCTTATTTACTAAACTTCATTCTTAATGATTCTGACTTAGTAGTTATACAAGCAACACCTCATGCATCGTTTCACCCTATTGAATAGAGAGGAATCACTTCTATGAAATAAAATAATTTGATTTCCATCAAGAAAATGTATTTCAAAAAACCCAGGAGATTGAAGGAAACTATTACTTTTTATTACCCATATCATAATGTTCATCTTAATTACTGCTAAAGCAGGTTCACAGATGTAGTCTAATTGAATGTATAACTTTTTAATTGAAAAGGGGAAAAGTATGAGATTTGAGTTATAACAATAGGGTGAGACTCAAGTTAAATCCTTCCCTTCTAAAAAGCTTCCCCGGGAGAACTGAGGTTCTTAAAAATGTCCTAAGTGTCAGGTATCAACATTGCACAAATATAGCATTTTGGAATTTAGAGAAATGAGTCAGTGTTGTGTTATCCATTACAACCAGGGTTAGAGCCAGGTCAAAGTGAACAGACACTGGGAATACTGTGGCAAACCAGGTGAGACTACCCTCAGCTCTGCCTCTGATATTTCGACCCATCCCCAGGCAAAAGATTTCATGTTTTATGGAAAGAACAAAAGATGGGATCAATTAAGGTCTCTGAGCCTTTAGTTCTGTCCCTTATATGCCAAAGTTTTAACCTTTTATTTATTCTTAAAAATAGCAAATAATGTCCTATCTATTTTGGTAGCCTAAGTTTTTAGCCATTCTACTACAGATTGAGGAAAAGAACTGTCTAGTCTTCTTGTTGCATTATTGCTATTCCTTCCATCTGTAATTGAAGAGTATTTCCTACATCTGTTTTCTTTTTCCATATGAAATTATTTTATTTTTCCCTGAATGCACCACAATAGAACATGCAATGGCTAAACTTACTAAAAGAACATCTGAGATTCTCTGAAGAAAAAAAAAAAAAAAAGAAAGAAAGAAATATTTGTAACAGAATCCTTATGGTTTAGATTCTTGTTCTCTGGGTATGCATATGAACATGTAACTTTTTTCAGACATCCCATTTTGCCAAAACATCAATTAGTCTGACTCATCAAATCCCCTCTTTCTATTCCGTATCATGTATTGAACATGTTTCTATTTCTGCACCAGAGAACACCACTCGAACTTCCACTGAAAACAGCCCTTGAATACATAGATGGTAATCATATGCTTAGACTGCAAAGGAAGCCTTCATGACTATTTTTAATGTATCATAACCACTTCAGATGTCTTTTTGGAAACCAGCTGCAGAATCAATGTGTTCAAAACGGTCTCTCTCAGCCGTTGCTATGTACCAGCTCCCCTTAATTTCTTAAAGGCCAGGTTCTATGCCTACACAGAGACAGAAGGAGTAATATGACTTTAAGGGTGTGGGTTATAATTAAAGTATGATTGTGTTAGCATAAAAGAACATAAGCTGCTTTTTCTGAATGCAAACATGGTCCCTAAACCGAGGATGTAAATTAGTATTACAATGAAAGCCGCCAGAAGGACAGAAGTTGGAAGTGTTCTCTTCTCTGAGCAGCAGGAGACTGTTCAGGTCCTGCTGCTTTGAAAACCTTTCTCCCCCCATGCAGGCTGCCCTGCTAAGAGAAATCTATTTGAATATTTTGGCAATCACAGAGGCCCCCACATAAATTATGGATACAGAAATGCAGAAGACAGTCTAACAAATGGAACACGGTGGAATCTGTTTTTCCGCCACCATATGGTGTCGACAGAATGCCACTTTGTTTCTCTGGGAAACAGCTCATCATTAAAAAATAAATAGCATCTTTTCTGTGGGGAAAGAACCCACAGTCATTATTTTGAAAAAATAACAAACAGGAAACTGTCCTTTCATTTTAAAACCTTTTTTTCCCTTACATTATTATTATTGTCACACACACAGACTTCTTTCCCAGCAATTCACGATGGCTTGTACCTTGGTACATGGGAACTCAACATCATGTTTTTCCAGATTTGGAGAGATAAGCCCAAGCATAACACATACTGTGAAAAATCAGAGCACTTCATCACAGACCTTCTTTCCTTTGCAAAAACTATTCTTTGAACCTAACATACGGAATTTACTTATAGTTTGAGTTCATGCTTATAGATATAATGCATATAAAACATCCTGCTTTTCATAAAGTTTAACAATTTCCACACTGAATTTGGATGACATTATTAGTTATGGAATGAAGTTGTTACTGGAATTTATTCTGTAACGTATTTGATAATTTACCCTCTTTCGGACAGAAAAATTTTGTCACATTGCATAATTAAGTGTAATGCAAAGCCTGTTGGTAGTGTTCTTCCTCCTACATCCCTTCTCTGGCTTTATCCCCTTCTGCCTGCAAGAAACCTTTCTTACAAGCCTCTCTGTCATCCTTCTGCAAATCAGACTGCTGGAAATTTTTATCTGTAGTGCTATCTGTAAACAAATGACTATATTTTCAAATCCATGTGATTCCCATAGTGTTTTCCCAAATATTAGTTTATTTGGTGTTCAAATAGCACTGAGAGAGGGATAGGAGGTTATCATTTCTTCTTTGCAAACCAAGAAATGGAAAGAGGGGGTTAAATCAGTAACCTAGATATTAGTATCAGGGTTGAACCCTGGTCCTCTGACTCCCAGGTGGGGGCTTTTTCTACAGCACTGTGTTAGCTGAGGCAGAAGAACAGATCATCTTCATCAGTACTGCCCTTCTCCCATCATTCCTTCAGTGGTGGTCTCCGACCATGTGGCTAGATTGACCTCATTACTGATAAGGCATCATCTACCTATTTCCTTCAATATCAGGCATCTATTTGAAGACACAACAGAAAAGTGAAAGGTTTCTAGAAGTCAGTTACCACTGAGCCAAAGAAAAGCGCACATCTGTAAAGGTTAGACTGTGTTTTCAAATGCAAATCTTTAAGATTCTGAAGCCAGAATCATCTACCTCTATTTGGTGAACTCTGTGAAATAGGATTTGGGGTCAGAAAAAAATGGTTGAGCTTGATAAGCTGCTTTTTATTATGGTACTTTAGTTGTTCTGAAACAAGCAATACTTTTACTGTATGTTGTCGGGTTGGAAGGATGACCAAGAAATTTTGACCAACACCAGGTAGATGAGGAGAGCACAAAATCTGGTCCTCCCGTGGACCAGAAGTCAAGAACAGAAGACATGCATTCCCTCTTCTCCCTGGGCTGTCTGTCAACACTAAGTTCTGTTCTGCAATAGAACACTGAGTCCCTGCCAAACTGAAAGAGTCCTCACAGCCTCATCTGATTGAATTCATTTCTATCACTTCTAAAGAAAGCTTATTCAAAAATATAACTGATCTCAGGGCGCATATGTTATTTTATTTCTTTTCTTCAACTCTTCCAGCTTTGTCCTTTAATACTCCCTCAATTCATATCTGGGATAGGGATTTTGCAAATTAAGAAGCAGAAAAATATTTTATGTCTGCAAAGTTCCAAGGCATATGCTTTGTTCCTTATTACTGGAAACACTGTCCTCAAGAAATTGTATACACTTGGCAGATAATTCCTCAATGTTGTTGACAGCTTGTCACTAGTGGATGCTGATGGCTACACGACATCAAGTGCATCCAGCCAAAATGCCATAACATGGAGCAAGCACCAAAGTAAAGATTCTGAAAAAGGCAGCAAATCTACAGTATTCTCAGTGTTGTTTTAAGGTTGCTCATTCTCGATTCTATGGCATGGTTTGTACGTATCATTTGCAAGATAACCACCCAGACACCAGGACTGAATGAAAGGAATACAGCTTTGGATGTTGCATCTGATGGAGAGTGAGAAAAGAATATGTTTTACGGTATTGTTAAATGAAAGCTAGTCACCAATCATCTGTATCCAGCATCGTTCAATTTTAAGCAGGAGTTCTAGACCTAGAGGAAAAGATTTGAGGGAGAAGATATGGGGAAGGCAGTCTGAGAAGAAACCAGACTATATGATTTAAGCCAGACGTATGATAGAAGAAGTGAGCTGGTAGTAACTGTAATTAATTAAAATTAAGTAAAATTAAAAGTTTAGTTCTTCAGTTGTAGTAGCCACATTTCAAGTACTTAAGAGCCACAAGTGTCTGGTGGCTACTGTGTTGGTCAGCGCAGATGTAGAATATTTCCCTCACACCAGAATGTTCTACAGGACAGGCTTATCACAATGAGCTAAACATTTCTATGTGATTCTTTCAACCATCTAAAGACTCCCTTTACTAAGTGGATGATTTTCAAGGGAAACCTAACACAGGTAAGAGAGTTTTAGTGTACAAACTCTAGAGGTTACTTCCCTCCTAAGGCTTGCTCTCAGTTTCTTGTCTAGTAAAACAGAGGCCACAGGGACAGAGATAGTATGGAGCTGTTTCTGGAAGAAACAAGCCTAAGGTATCATCTAGCTTTTAAGTGCTCAGTAAGTGGTTTAATTATACCAATCATCATGCTCTCTAGATTGTGTCTATAAATTTAGTTCTATAAAGCAATTGTCAAATCATCTTTTCTCTCATTATGTTAGGGGAGTGTTTCTACCTTTATAATGGAGTTTCAAACAGCAACAATGATTACAAAAATGAATGTTTATTGATCATTTAATATGAGCCAGGGGCATATATGTCCAGATTCAAGTTCTGCTATTGCTACACACGTCCCAGTGAGCTGTGTACCCTTGGAGAGTTACCGCACGTTACTGCCTTAATTTTCCTAATAAGTAAACTGGAGAAGATAATGGTCCTTGTGAGGGCTAAATTACTGCTGTATATAAAGCTTGTAGGACAGTGGCTAACACACAGTACACACTTATTAAATGTTAGCTGTTTTAATTATCATTTCCCAAGCACTTTAATAAATGCATCTATTATCTTATGTTGATTCTTATGATAACCCTATAAAATATACATTACAATTAGCAACATTTAACAGATGGAAACTGAGATTTGGAGAGGTTGAGGGATTTTACCGACTTAATACAGGAGACAAGAGGTGGAGCCAGGATTTGAACCAGGCGCCTTGCCCTCAGAGGCTGAGCAACTAACCTTGACAATGGCACAACCTTGTGGGCTTATTATGGGGATTTTAGGAGATAATGAAGGTAAAGCATTTAGTATATATTTTTCAGGAATTATATTATTATTCTGCTAAACCTCATTAAGTAATGTTTTGCAGTGTGATACTAATTTTAGTGTTTTGTAGTGAGAGGGTAGTTATAGTGTTATCAGAGTGGAAGCTATACCCAATGTTGTAATGTTACACAACAGTCTGGTTTTTTTTTTTTTTTTTTTGGCCGCACCACGTAGCATGCGGGATCTTCGTTCCCCGACCAGGAGTCGAACCCGTGCCGCCTGCAGTGGAAGCTCAGTGTCTTACCCACTGGACCTCCAGGGAAGTCCCTAATGTTACACAACAGTTTTCAGCCATGTAATCATGTATCTTGTATGGCTGATATGCCATTCCTTCTCTCAAATCTCATTCTGCTTTGATGGTAACAATAATAATAACAGGAAGAGGAGGAGGAGGAGGACGCAGAAGATGAAGCAGGAGAAAAGGAGAAGGAGGAGGGGGAGGAGATGAAGGAAGAAGAGGGGGAGGAGGGGAAGAAGGAATTCTATTCAAGCAAACCATTAAACAAGTGTACCTAAAACAAGGACACTGGCAATATATTTCCCTTGAAACCACGAGCTGTCCTTTGTGGAAGAGTCTTAAATGAAAGGGAAGATGATAGCTGTGTACAGGGAGCTGTCCCCAGACACAGGAGTGAAGCAAGGGTTCTGAACTTCGAGAACTACACCCAGCCAAGGTTGTGCACACTCCCTGCGGATCTGGCATGGAATAACATCAAAGGAAATGCACTGCAGACCACAATTTTCCAGCATGTTGTTGCAGCCTGAAGCAGCCTGTTAGCATTAGCATAAAGCAAC
Source organism: Hippopotamus amphibius kiboko (assembly GCF_030028045.1). Taxonomy (NCBI): domain Eukaryota; kingdom Metazoa; phylum Chordata; class Mammalia; order Artiodactyla; family Hippopotamidae; genus Hippopotamus; species Hippopotamus amphibius. The sequence continues at coordinate 131,576,591 of NC_080192.1, read as the reverse complement.
ATAAGTCATTTTGGAAGGCACAGTGGGGGAGACAGTATTTTTTATTACTCCTTTTCAGAAATGTGTTAAACTACAACTCTGGATACTTAAGCTGACTATTTCTGTACCAGATAAAACCTGACCTATGATAAGGCAAGCTCTTTAGGAACCAAACTTAAATCAAAGAAGCCACTGGCTTAGCCACTGAGGAAAAATAAAAGGCAGTGATGAGAGACTGGAAATTTGGGTTGAGGCCATCAGATTATTACAGTGAAAAAGGATAAACGGCCTTTCTGCAATGTGTGTCATATTTCCTATAAAAAGGAGAATGGGTAAACCCAGTTTCTCAATCATTCCATGAAGTATAGCATGAGATTAAAAAAAAAAAAAAAAAACAGCATGGATATTCCAAAGAATTTAGATAGTGGTTACCTAAAGGCTGAGACGAGTCATTAATACACATGATGATTTTATCAGGATCTAAGAAAAATGTGATTAGTTAAAACAATAGGTAAAAACAAACGGGCTGAATTTTTAAAATAATTAATGTTAATCCTGTACAGGGATTCCAAATTTCAATCTGGGAGATATGGCTTAACAAGACTTATGGGGAAAAGGAAGCAAAGACCTTAGATGCCCTTAAGCTAAATATAAGACTACAGTGTAATGCTATGTGACAAGATTTGTTGTAATCTTGAGTTGTATTAAAAGAGGTAGACTATCCAGGTTATGGGAAGTGTCTGGAGTTCAGACAGCTTATACAGAAACAGTAGAAAATACTAGGATGATGAGAAGGTGCATGTCTCTAAAAGAAGATACGTGAGCAAGATGTGGAAACTTGGGAAATATGAGCTGAGTAAGAGATGCCTGAGAGCAAAAGAGAAGAAATTATATCAATTTGATAACAAAAATCATACGTATAGAGCCTTTTTTATTGTATCATTGCATTCTCAAGCATGCCCTAGATCACTGTCTGATGCATCTTCTTCCTCTGAAATGGTACAATCTAGTTGAGTTTGACTTACTTTGGGGCCGTATATTTTTTCACTTTGTATTTGTTTATAGTCTCCTGAAATCTCCTGTGAACTTCCCCAGGCCAGGGATTCTGTTTTGTTTAGCTATTTCCCACAGCAAAAGGGACGAACTTCAGGAGGCCCTCGGTGACTATTCGTTGATTTCCTCCAACATGTCCCTTTTTTTGCTATTAGGTTAAACACTGTTCACAATCTGGGGGAGACTGTCTACTCCAACTTAGCTGTTTCCCCTGATCTTCCATATGGACCATCAAGATGCGTGATCATTAGCAGCCTCTCAAATGCCTTAATTGGAGAAGTAAGGCATTTGGTATCAAGGGGGCATAGAATTCAATTGAGTTTAGATACTCCAGTATCTACCTTTTGAAATCTAAGAGAGGAAATAAAAAGGCTTTGGGGCAGGAAGAGCTCTAATTTAATTGGTAACACCTGCAGAGAGCAGGTGATAAATGTATAAGGAGGATAAGGGATTATCTTCAATCTTTTTCTGTTGTCATTCCCCATATACACATCCCTGTTGAGCAGTATACCTCTAACTGAGTCAAACCTGTTCAGGAAAAGAAAAAAATATCAAATAGAAAAAGATATTCTAATATTAACAGCACTTTCAGAGCTGCAGTTGAAATTCTTAATAAAAACTATTTCATCTCTTTCCTTTCTTCCCATCACAATCTAAGTTATTGAGGGTAAAAATTCAAATGAACATATCTTACCAAAATATTTATTCAAATAGGAATGTTAGTGATTTTCAGATGCTTGCCGGCAGAGTGGAAACAGAAAGATAAACGACTTTCTCACCCTATTCGGGAGTTATTGTTATCAGCCAGCCTCTGATGTTCCCTCATTATCGAGGGGTACACAAATCCAGGCAGTGCATAATTTGGGAACCAAAAGTAAAATAGTAAAACATTTCTCAAGATGCTTTCACCATTGCACCATTTTTTAAAAGAATTTAAATGCAGGCAAAGAAGTATAACACATATTGGCTCTTCCCGGACATTAAAATTCTAAGCACAAAACTATGTGCATCGCTTTTCCACAGGATGCTACCAACATTTTGCAAAGAGCAGGCTGGAATCCCGGTCCATGTAAGTCCCGGGCCTTCTGGAGCAATGCCAGCGTTACCAAAGTTCATTCACCACGTTTCCAGATTGTCACACTGAGATCTCTGGGAGGGTGTCAGTCCTTACTTTTCTCAGACCCGTCTAGCAACAGAAATGAATGTCTTCCAGTCTTCTTACCAATGGACAAAATAATCACCTGAGCTGTTTACTTCCATTTTAATCAGTCAGGCAATCAAGTCTGAAATGAGAGCTTGCTTAATTACACTCTCAGCCCTGTGCTTAGCTCTGCTGTAAAGAACTAAGATAGCAAAGTGCAGATTTGCCCTCTAGGAAACCTGACTTAGACACACCTGAAACAATTAGAGAACAATACAGGAGGAGATGCAATTAAGTGAGAAAACGTTAAGCAGAGTGATTATAAGTGCTTTGAAGGGCTCCAAGGTGTGGCTCCAGCAAGGGGAGAAAGTCATAAAGAGAGGGTCCTTTCTCTCTTGGCTTCTTTGCCACCCTTGCCACCTCTTCCTGGCTGCACCATTTAAGATGAACAGAAACGAGCTGCTTCAAACATGGTGCCCACTGCACAGCTGCCAGGCTCCTCTCTCATTCTTCTCCCACTCACTGTCCGGCTCTGTTTTGGCTGATGCTCTGGTTACTGCCTGAAATCCTCTTTCATCAGCCTATTTCAAACTGCCCTCATGAATGTGTCCACACCTCCCCCAGGTGATTTCCTCATCAGTCTTCCTTTGCCAATCCTTTCCTTCTTAGGCATTGCACCAGAGTCCACCCTAGTCTGTAATGGTGACAGGCACGCCTTTGCTCTTAACCAGTCTGTGGGGGTCCCCAGAGGACCACACAGACCTGTAGCAATTGCAGATGTTTAAAAATGAAAGAATATTTTAAATAGTCCTGAGGTTGATCTCAGGGGTATGATATGACAAATTTCTCCAATAGTACTAAATAAAGCACCATGAGATGAGGTCAGTAGCCTCACAGGATAATGGCTTATTTTGGTATATATAGAAAATTTGAACTTTTAGTTCCAAACTGACTCTTCCTTAGGGCACACATCAGCCAATGGCCTTCACGCCATCCTCACTATTCCAGAGTCCCTAAATGCAAGGTTCTTACAAAAGAGAGGTTTTATAAAGAGGAAATAAAAAGAACAGTTATTTAAAACTGACACCATTTTATACCTTTATTTTTTCCAAACTAATATGTCAAACTAATTCAATTTATCATGTCCATTTTTCTCCAAAAGCCAACAGAGATGTGAAGTAAATGAACATGCTCTAGATGATATAGAAGGCAATGCAAATACACAGTCAAATTTAGACCATCTCAGGCCTGTAACATAACCAGATAGAAAATTTTAATTCAAAAGTTAACGATTCATATACCACTTGTTATCTTCACTGTCAACACTTCTGACAGCCATTTTAATATTTGGTATTTTTTTTACACTTTATCTTGTAAAAAGAATTTTATCCTTTCTCACTGTATTCCTCAACATGGAAAAAAAGAGGTCAGACTAGAGTTTTAAATTTTATGCATGGAGGATGATAATGGTTTCTAGTGACAAAAAAAAAATGTCCCTATCCTGATAGGAAAGGACTGATTTCTCTTCAGCTATAGCAGCAAGTAATCACCAGAACCAATTTTATAGCCATCCTAATTGATCAATGACAGCTTTGCATCAGGAATCACGCTTCTGAAAGCCAGCCAGTTGGTGACAGCCCAATATTTCTGAAAGTCAGCCAATGAGTAACAATGATTTTCGACTAACCATGCTTACACAGCTAAAGATCCACCAACATCTAAATACTCTTGTTTTTGGAATTCTACCAATCTCTGAACTTTGTAATTCCTGACTCCCTATATAAGGTCGCTTCTCTGCTTTGTTCAGGGAGGGCTCAAAAGCAAGTTCTCCCTCAATTAGCAAGGAATAAATTCACATCTCTGTATATGGAGTGATGGCCGCTTTCATGTAATCTAATTTGATATCTCACAAGTATATTATATTTGAAGATCTATTCATTTACTTATTCATTTATACCCCCATTTATTTCAAATAGAATATAAGGTACTTAAATGTTATAAAAGCCAGTCAATGGCCCAAGCTGTAATGTGCAGAAAGTTGGTCTAGAATGAAATGAGTCAATAAAATTGTTGTGTAGACTTGGTTTATTCAAATGTAAGATCTCCATCAGTCACTCATATTTCTGTACCCCTCTCCCAGTGGCTACTAAGATCTAAGCTTCAAGCATGTTATCAACAATGAAGAAGAGGTTACAAAATATCACAGTGTTGTAACATGGTGGGCAAAGTCAGGCCCTTCAGTGTTAGCCTTCATCTTAGAAAGTTGAGACATCATATACTTAAAAGAGGTTCCCAATATTTATCTAATGTGTCCAATACAAAAAGTAAGAGAACAAGCCCTCACATATATTTGAGGTATTGGAAGTATTCTCTTTTGAATAGCAATTATTTCCTTAGAACCAAAAGACTTCAGTGAAACCCTGCATAAGTCATTAGATACCATTTTGTTTAAAGTAGAATTATATATTTGTTAGAGGGTCTCCTATAAGAAGGCCATATGCATAATTATAAACATCACTGTCCTCTTTCTCAAAGTTATTTTAAATGTCATTTATAGATTGTCTCCACCCAAGTTTACGGCTGTGAAAGGCACAAAAATTTGTTGAAGACCCCATATAATAAAGAGTGACATGTATACTGTGATAGCCTGACCTCTGTAAGACTTGCGTCCAGAAAGAGTTCATCATCTATTTTATAAACGAGCTGACACACTGTGTTCAGCTGGGGGTGGTATGATAAATGTCATGACTCTTCAAGATCATTTCTGCCCTCTGAGCAAGCTTGCCTGCCATCTGCTGCAACCCTGCCTGCATGGCCTCTGTGGTCTCTCTGGTACCTATCTCAATGCTTCCGCCCAGGCTCTTCCCCCAAATACTCTTCTTTCCTCCCTTCAGCTCTACCCACCCAAACCTGCTCTTCCTCTCCACTTCCATACCCAACAGGAAGGTATATACTATCACTTCATGTGATCCCCATCTCCATCCTCTGAGCTCAAATGCACTGTCCCAATCAATGCCTTCACTTACTCATTTACTCAAAAATGTCAAATTTTACCTTGACGTGAAATATGCAGATATCTGGTAATTACCAACTGTTGCCTTGTATTACAGTCATCTGTGTCCCAGCCTTACCCTCCCCTACTGGCTGTCACCATCCTTGAGTGCCAAGGATGTGCATTTTCCATCACACGGTGCATAATACATGCTAAGTGGATGAACAAGTTTGCCTCTGGCGTGGCAGGAGGGCTTACAGAAGGTGAGCCAATGAAGCAACGTGTGATTCAGTTATCAAACAAGTATCTGATCTAATCTGGTTTATTTTGTTCACCAGATTTCCCTTGAACCCTTTAAAAAATGTTCCTTCTGCAGTGGATGAATCATGAGCCCTCTAAGAAATAGCAGTTGAAGCAGTGTATTCACAGAGTGCATAAAATAAGTTTTCAAACCTCCAGCTATTGATAATTGTCAATCATTTTTAAAAGTCCATCAATTTAGCTCATATGCTGCTAGAACTCTGTGTGCTTGAATATCCCTAAGGACACCGTATATTCCTGAGATTATCGTGTGTATGGATCTCTCAAAAGCATGGAAGAGACCTCACAGAGGCTTGTTAAGATAACTAACAGTAACCAATATCAGACAAGGAAGGGTAACGGCACGGCACCATTTGTCTTTCGGTTTGGAGGGCAGAGAGATTGATGGTGTTTCCCCATGACCACTACAGGCTGCACTGTCTATGTTAAGAACTGAAATGTTTTATTAGCTCATCTACCACCTGTGGTTGTTTAAGAAACAGAGCCTTGTGCTAGTGAGAAAACAAATGTGAGCGCGACAGAACCTGTGTCCTCAAGGTGCTCCTCCTCGTATAGGACCCTCCCCTGGCCCCTGGTCTGTGCAGAACAGGGCTCCCTGAAGTCTGTCCTCACCCAGCCCCAGCTGGCACATTGTCGCCAACCTCCCTCTCTCGGTGGAGGCGTCTCCTGAGACTGTGGACCCTGTGCCTTCCCCTCTCCACCTGTCTGCTCTGAGAGCTCATCTGCTTGCAGTGCTTCCCCTCTCACCAGGATGTAAATGACTCCCAAATCTATTTCTCTACTTTGCATGTCTATCTCTCTACATCACAGGGTACTTACTGCATGCTGTTGGCAGGCAATCATTACTCAGTAAATACTTGCTGCCTGATTGTAGGATAAGATGGAAGTAATCTTCTTTCAGGTAAATGCTTAAAGGGCTTTTGTGGGTCAAGATGGCCTTGCCCTTCCAAAATTCAAAACTAGAGAGAAGGGGATGAAATTACTATAGGTAAACTCCTTAGAAGGAAGGACTGTATAATTTTTGTTCGGCAACTGCTGTTTTATCAGCTCAGCACTGCCTTCTTATTCTGGAATTGCTAACTCTCCCTCCATTCTACATTCAGAAGAGCCATATTACCATATGACCCTATACCATACCCACTAAGAGGGCATTTGACCCAAACTAGATTAAGGGCTCCCTACCCTGGGATTTTTGAACTTGGAACTGATAGGCATTCTCTCTGCTTGATGTCTGAAACTGGTGAATGTGAAACTCCAGGGATGTTTTCCTTCATCAAGTCAGTAACTTAAATATTTGCTAAGCATCTACTATGTGCTAAACACCTTGCAGTGAACAACCAGAACAAAAGTCTGCCTGACAGTGAGGAAGACAGACGATAAACAAGCCTGCAGTAAGTGGATGTGCAATATCAGATGCGATAAGCCAGAAACCCACTGTCCAAAACAACCACTACCTGATTACCTACATAATTTTCACTCAGACTAAGGAGGAAAGAAAACAAAGCCAAAATGAAATGTTCAGGACTTTCCTGGTGGCGCAGTGGTTAAGAATCTGCCTGCCAATGCAGGGCACACAGGTTCAATCCCTGGGCTGGGAAGATCCCACATGCTGTGGAGCAACTAAGCCCGTGTGCCACAACTATTCAGCCTGTGTGCCACAACTACGGAAGCCCGTGTGCCTAGAGCCCACGAGAAGCCACTGCAATGAGAAGCCTGCACACCGTAACGAAGAGTAGCCCCCGCTCGCCACAACTAGAGAAAGCCTGCATGCAGCAATGAAGACCCAACGCAGCCAAAAAGATAAATAAAATTTTTTAAAAAAAGAATGGAATGTTCATTGTAACACATGCCTGTTTCCCCTGATCTTTTCTATGGTTTTTAAATATGAAAACAACAACAATATATAGTAATAACTCCAACTTAGCGAAGGGGTTCAAAGTGTTCAGCAATGCATTCAGTACAGTTGGTATCTTAATCTGTACACCTGACCTTTGCGATAAACACTAAAAATGAGCCTGATTTTATAGATGAAGAAATTGGCTCATAGTGAAGTCTGGTGATTTGGCCAGCATCACAGAGTGAATGGCAGAACCAGCATTAGCATCCAGGCTGCCTCCCACCAGAGCTCACCATGCCATGCTGGTACTGAGCAGCCTCCACGTCCAGAAACTGTGCTGAATACAGGACATCTTGCCTCAAGGAGCTTGCAGCCAAACTAGGGAGGCAGAGCCATCAGGGGACAAGTATTATACAGTAGCTGTCACCTCACAGACAAAATTATGTAGGAGTATAGAAAACTGTGCGTGGACTGAAATCCTCAGCTCCATTTAACCCCCTGGAGTCATGCAAAGGCCAAGCCCACCTACTTGCAAGCAGATCAGCTCTGACCTACTGCCTGCTGCTTCTTCATAAGGCTGGATGTTGGAGAAGGCCCTTTTGGATGAAACGTGGAAGTGGTAGCTCATTTCTGCCCTTATACTTTGAATGAGTTGTCCTTGGTGTTTGCTGAAAGAGCAAGAGATAAAGCAGCATGACTTCTGTCCACCTCCCAATCTAACTCTTCTTTACAACTTACTTAAAAGAGGGCACTAGGGGATGTTCCTAGGATTTCCTCCAGGCAAATACACTGGTACAGCCAGTGCTGAAAGATGCATCGCTCCAAATATGAATTCAACATCAGATGTACAGGTGCTTCTTAATGCTCCATCCAATGCAAAATTATACTCCAAACTACAAGGACTTTCCTGGAATTTTAATTTTTTTTTCTTTCTTTTTTTAATACAATACATTTACACTAAATGGGCTGCCAGTGTATTAAAGAGAGGCCGGCAGGAATGTGCAGTTTGCTCCTTCAGTCATGCATCCTGTTCTCTCATTTCTCAACCCTCCATTTTGGCCTTCCTACTAGAAAAGCCCAGGTCAGGAATTCCATCTGCCAGGGCCCGGAGCAGAGTGAACTCCTTCTCAAAGAGTCCTCGGCCTGTGGCCTGAGCAGCAGCCTGTAGGGAAAAGGGTGGGGGCAGGAAGAGAGGCTGGGAAATGTAGCAGAAAAGTGGGTTAGGAAGGCATCTTTAGAGTTCTCTTAGAAGCTAAAGTGCTGGAAATTGAATGTCAGAGCCCAACCAGGTCTTTCTTCCCTAAGGGCACCTTTTCTCATCTAGAGAAATATTAAGTTCATTTTGACACTGCTCTCCTGGAATTCACAATTGATATCAGTTCAGGGAATAGCGTAAACCCAGGACAGACCCCTCCTCCACAGGGTCTTCCCAGACCCCTCTGCAGGTGGGATGCATCTTGCTCTGGCCCCCCAGCAGGGACTCCTGCACCTTCCCCAGCCCTCAAGTTGCATCTGCCTCACACCCTGCATTTCCACGCTTGGATGCTTCCCTGGCTGGATTACAGAAGTCTGATCATCAAGAATATATAGTCTACAACACTGTGACACCTTTGTATGGTGACAGATGGTAACTAGACTCATCATGGTGACCATTGTGTAATGTACAGAGATATCGAATTACTAAGTTGTGCACTAGGAATGAACACAGTGATGTAGGTCAATATTACTTTAAAGGAAACAACCAAACTCATAGAAAAAGCGATTAGATTTATAGTTACCAGAGGCAGGGTTTGGGGGCATGGGGAACTGGATAAAGGTCTTCAAAAGGTACAAACTTCCATATTATGAGATAAGTAATAGGGATATCATGTACAACACAATTAATATAATTAACACTGCTGGATGTTATATATGAAAATTGTTGAGAGTAAATGCTGAGTTCTGATCACAGGGAATTTCTTTTTCTTTTCCTCTTTATCTGTATGAGATGATGGATGTTCACCAGACTTACTGCGGTCATCATTTCATTATGCATGTAAGTCAAATCATTATGCTGTGCGCTTTAAACTTACACAGTGTTGTATGTTAATTATATCTCAGTAAAACTGGGGGGGGGGGGGACATGTGTCTCATTCCTCTAGAATTCCCTAGAGTTTGAAGAGTGGGAAGAGCATGGGTTTGAGATTAAGCACATCTAGTTTAAACTCTGGCCACTTACATGCAATAGGTGAGTGACTGACTTGGGCTATTTAACCCCTCAGGGGTTCCATTTCCTGACCAGTACAAGGAGAGAGAGTAACACAGGCCTAACCAAGGTGCTCTGATCATGAAAAGAAAAATTAAAGTAACTCACATATTTGGGAAGGTTGCTATGGGCTGGGCATGTGCCTGCCTTATATTTTTTAATCTTTGCAACACACCATCAGGTAGATCCTAGTGGGAGCTCTGTTTCACAGATATGGAAACTGAGGTTTAGAGAAGTTAAATAACTCGCCTAAGTTGCTTAACCTGGAAGCCACATAATAATCATAACAATAACAATAGCTATGCTTTCTGGTACAGTTGACTCCATGCCAGAGAAGTACTGACAATTTTACCTCTGCCAGTCTCTCGTGTTCCACATGTTTTCAACTGAGGAAAGTGTATCTTCAAAAGATGAAGTAACTTTCTGTGGCTATTCAGTCATCATGTAACAGAGCAGAGATGTAACCCCAGATCTCTGAGTCAGAGTCTTTGAGCTTAACCATTACTAACTGCCCAGAGATGGCAGTTTCACTATACAGTAGCCCCCTTCAAACACATTAGAGTTCTTAGGGAGAGAATATAGGTTTCAAGTCGTATACATAGTGGATTTGATGTTCTTTTTAGTTTCCTCATGGAGAGGGGCCTAAAAGTGGGACAGCGAGGAAGATCTGGGCTGTGCAGTACTCAGTCTCAATTGTTCAGCTCTTGAAATGAAGGTCAGCTCACCGTCTCCTTAATTTGGGAACCAAAATCCACAACATTCATAACAAGCTCCCAAGGTGCTGGAATCCAGAGCCATATTTTTAAAAAATAGGTTCAGAGTGCTTCTTTTGCAAGCTTCTTTGCCAAAACAACGGCAGTGATATAAACAACTAGTAAGAGAGGGCTGATGACGTATGCTCTATCAACTTCATAAAACATCACACAGCCATGAAAAGAGCAAGTATGATTGTTAGGAAAAAGCACAGGAAAATGTTTAGAATGCTTATCATCTGATGTTATCTGATAAAATACAATGTCATGTGTACCGTATGATTGCATCTATTTAAAATATGAATATATAGGAAAGTTAAAACCAGAAGTTAATGTAAAATGAATTAAATATTTATGTTACTTATGATGGTTGGATTCTTGGGGATGTTCTATAGATTTTTCAAATATCCTATTGTTTTGACAGTAAAACATCAGAATTAAATGTCAAAACACACTCTGGACACTGCCCCAAGAGGAGCTCCATGGAAGAAAAGGTAATGACTGTGTACACATATATTTCCTTGCCATTATCTCCCTGCCCCATAGACACAAGGAAGACTAACAAAGAAAATCAGCACGTGTAGTAGTAAGTTGCTCTGTGGCCCACCTGACATATCTATATACTACTTTTTATCTAATGCTTTCTTAAGGCAGGGATATTCTATATATCCTCTCAACACTAGTTTTCAAGTGAAATACAGAATATTCAGGAACCTCTTGCTCACTGGGACAGGGAGGTAAAATGATGGGTCCATGACTTGAACCAGACTCTTCACAGCCAGCCCAGGGTTTTTTCCCTGCACCAGGCAACTCTTTATACCCCAATGACTGCAAATAGCAGCTTGTGCATTTGGGGAGTGTACAGTCAATATACTGACTCTCTGAAGGTTATAGGAACTATGCTTCATGTTTTACTTTTGATACTGTCACTTTTGGTCGGATTTGTAAATAATGTTACAAGACTGAAAGAAAGATGCCATCAGAAGTAGGAGAGATGTTTGGGGCAGAAATGATTTCTTTATTTACTTAGGCCTTTTTACTGAAACCCCTTCTGAGCTGGCTCCAGGAAAACCAAAGAGGGTACCCAGTTGTCGTTTCCCTTCTTTCCTCCTGAATGTGCATCTACAGCCATCCTGTGTTCCTTTGAGCCCCACTTCGCTTCTGCCAGCATCCTCGCTTATTCCCCTGTCAGCCTCCTGCCTCTGAGCTGGGGGCCTCGGGAGGGGCTGTTGTCTCCATGCTTCCTCCCAGGCTGGCGCAGAGAGCTTTAGCCCCGATCGCTCTGCAAAATTAAAGGCTTAACTTTTGAGTCAGAAAGCAGGACTGGGGGAAAGTATTTGGGAAATCATAAATTTACACAATTCTGTTCAACAGCCAAGACATCACTGTTCTCACGCTTACTGTCTGTGCACTTCTGGTCCCCAGCACCAAAGGACCACGTGAGGATGAGGAGGACACCTGCGGAGCAGAGCCCTGAGGCAGACAGCACAGGAGATAGGCTCTCTGCTTGAAGTCTTCACAGCTTCACTTAAAGTAAAAGTGGATGTTCTATGTGATGGGGCCAAGAGGGCATGCTACATGCTTCTCCCTGCCAGTACTGTGTACAAGAGGGTGTGTGCGTGTGTGTGTGTGTGTGTGTGAATAATTCCAGGCAGTCAAGTCCAGGCCTTTTGAAATGTATCAAAAACCTATGTCCACAGTAACCTGGGATCTAATTTCCTGCCCCAGCCCCTCTGTTTAATAAAGGAAGAGGCTGCCTATCTCTCAGCACTTTTCTTTTATTCAAGTTAAGCCTTCCCTCCTGCCTTGGTTGTAGGTCATGATCTTGGCTGCTCCCTGCAGATTGAAAAGGTTGACTCCTAGATCTATACGTGACCAGCTTAATTCTAGAGAGACTGTCTGAAATACTTCACCGTGGTAGAGTTTCCACGTCATTTGTCATGGACATCGTCTCATGTGTGAAAGTGCAAGGAGATTTAAGGAGCTGGCATTTGCTCACAAGGTCTCCTTTACTGGAACGGTCCCTAACATGCTACTTAACTTGCTCTGCCACCAAAACATAACTCCTCTCCCCAGCACTTCTGTCTTCCCACAGAACAGCATAACCCTGAGCAAGTGGGGAGCTTTATCAGAACTCATTAAGTCGGAAGTCCTCCTGTACTAAAATGAGCATGACACTCACGGGGCGAGGTCCCCACCTATCTTTGCACTCCAAATCCCAGGCCACAAAAACAGCCAGAAAGAGCATGGTTGTGTAAGAACATGTTGCCTGAAAGACCAAGAAATCCTCTAACACCACCTAGACGATACATCAAGGAAACATCACTTCTTTGAGTTTGAAGAGAACTGGGTTTTGTTTTGTTTGGGCCTCATTTGGATTTTTGCTTTCTCGCTTTATTTTCATTTTTAAAACCTACCACTTAATCTTACACTATTAAAACTGAAAAAAAAATATTAAAATCAAGATAAAATCTTGATGCGTCCAGAGCTGGTTTTATTGGATTCCTCATTCTCAAGACAGAATGTCTTGTTTCACAAAAACAAACAACCAGAAGCAGCATTCTCTGGTAAGGGAGTCAATATTTAAGACTGCACAAGTGCAAGGAGTCAAACTGAGTCTCCAAAATCAGAAGTGACTCAGAATGACATTTTCTTTAGAAATGCAGACACTGTATTCTGAAATATTAATACTGTGTTCAGTCAACAGAATGTCTTCCCATAGGTTCTACAACCTCATTCCTGAGTTTGAAAGATCTGGTATAGATCTACCCTGTTAACAGGCACTCCAACCACTGGCCCCAACACACACACACACACACACACACACACACACACACACACGGTTTCTGATATATAGTCCTACATTGCCTTGGGTAAAGAGATTTATTTGTTTGTATGTTAGTATCCTCTGAAGTTATGATTAGTCCTTGAGAATGAGCAACTCTCTCTGGAAGGACATGTGTTAAACTGGTAGGACTTCTACTTATGCCCTAAAGATAAAGCTTCTGTGACATTTATATATTAGATTTACTGAATTATTTTAAAACTTTTTGACAATTATAAGTGAAGATATATCCCATTTAATCTATTTGTATCTTAGCTACAAAAAAGAACTAATGAGTCATTATTCAATTTTGCCGTAAACTTGGATTTGTATTGCTCTCTGTTTCACTGTGGATCTGCTCATTCATTTCTTTTCTGTGTAAACACATGCTCTGCCCATTTCTACAAACCAGGGCTCACTTGTAAGCTAAATAGGTTGTAATTTGTTCAGTTAATTGCATGTTTCTAGAAAGTGCAAATATCTAATAATGCCTCTTACCTCAGGTTGGAATTAGTGATAAAATTTCATGATTGGAGAAAATTATTTTGGGTAAAGAAATTCCTTTTGTTAAAATGGAAATTCTCCTGTGAGATATAACGAGCCATCATTTGGCATTTTCTCTTCTGAGAAATTTTTGTATGACATCCTTTATTATATAACAGATATTATATGGACCAAGCAGGAAAGGGAAGAATAGGTCTGGAGTATAGGCATTACATGAAGGGCTTTGATGTCCATGAGGGCAATAGTCACTTAAGGAAAATAGGTAGAGAAAAGAGGAGGTAGAATGATGCCAAAAATCATTGATTATCTTATTTGCCTGTTGACCATATTCCCAACCTGCTACCCATGAGCTAGGTCAGAAAACGAGGGTTTCCCCCATGAATTGCCATGATATTGCCAAAGAAAAGAGTACTAAACAGACAAGGAGGACTTTTTTTAAGACTATTGCAACAGGGAAGAGAGACAGACCTCAACACCACTGAAACAAAATTTTTCAATGTCAAATGGTAGGAGGTTTTTAAGCACTGGGGTGAGCTAGTAAAAAAAAGTACTAGAGGAAGTTAACAGGGGGGTTGGCCAATCTAATTAACCATCTGTGTTTGCTAATTGTCCCTTGTCAAAGTTAGGCTTCTACCATCACACAGAGACTGGGAGATAGGAGTGCTGTATTTCTTTCTCCCAGGTCTTTCAGAAAGTCATTCCTGGGTTGTAAAATTGGCAAGAGGCTGGAAGAATAGTTATATCTCAAAGGAGCAGTTGCAGTTTTTCTAAACTACATGCTCTAGGGAAAAGGAGATGGGGGGGGCAGTCTAAAGTATAGTCAAGCTGAAGGAAATGTTAAGGCCGTCTTGGTCAGTATATAGTAGTAATATTGGTGAATATTTAATGAGCACTTACCAAGTTCTAGGTTCTTCACAAGAACTACCTCATTTAATAGCAATGCTTTATTTTCCTCACTCACAGATAAGGAAAGTAAAGCAAACAGAGCGTAGGTTACCTGCCCATGGTGATATAGAGAGCAGACAGTCTAGCTTGTGAGCCTCCAAACTTCACCACTTTACCTTGCTTCCTTGCTGCTGGTATGGTAGATAGCCAAGCCTTGCACCTCAGTGTCTGACCTTAAAATGAATCCTGCAGCAAAGGTACAGAAGGTGAGTGACACCCTGAGCAGTTCTCTTCCCTTGAGTGCAGGCAGAACTTGAGACAGCTTCCAGATGATGGAATATGGCAAACTCTAGTTACATTATGTTATATTGTACTCTGGACTAAGAGATTCTCCTACTGGGTTTGAAGAAGTGAACTGCCATGTTATGAGACAGTTGTGAGAAAGCCACAAGGTAAGGAACTGTAGATAGCCTCTGGAACTGAACTAGGAGCAGCCCTCAGGTGATGGCCGGCAAGACGATGGGGACCTTGGTCTGAATTCTGATCTGAAATCTGCAACAACCACACTGGATGAGAACTTTGAGTTTCAGATGAGGACATAGCCTGGCCAACACCTTGATCTCAGCCTGTGAACTGCAGAGCAGAGGACCCAGCTAAGCCTTGCCCAGACTCCTAATTCATGTTTTCAGTTACTGAGTAAAGCGATTTGTTAACATTCCTGCTGTCTTGGCCAGTGATCTGTTTCTCATTCACTGCAACAACCTCCTTAGAGCTCTCATCTCCAGTTTTGCTTTCCTCCATATTTGCCTGCCATGAATATCTTTTGAAAATGTGTACCTTGATATGTAATTCTTCAATGTCAAGTGCAATATTAGCATCTAAAAATCTATAGGATAAAGCTCATAGTATGTTGTAAAAAGCCTTCCCCAGTTTGGCTTCAAATTGCCATATGTTCTAATCTCTTGCCACCCCCTTCATGCACTATTGATTAACCCACTTTTTCAGTCAACCTACAACTCTCTGATGCCTATCTTTTATCAGAAAGTGTTCTAGGCACTGTGTACATGAAACCTAAATTATAACATTTCTTCCAAACTAGGCCTTGAAAGTAGTTGAAGAGACGGACACTTTAATCAGCTATCATAGTTCAACACAAAAAGGCCATGGCTTGAAGAAATCAAATGGTATAATTCCAACTCCACCACTTACTGATTCTGAGAATTTGGAGAATTCTGTTCAGTTTGTCTCTGAACTTCAGTGTTCTTACTTGTAAATATTGGAAATAACACCTAACATCTCACAGCATCACTGAGAGGGATTAAACTTGATGATACAAATAAACCTATTAGCATAATGCTGAATACAAAGTGAAGTTTTTAGAGTATTAAATTTTGATATTCAGTTTTTGTTTGTATTTATTGACACATCTTGCACATGAAGTGGAGGAGCCCAAGGATCAAGGCCAGGGGGTGGCGGTGGGGGGCCAAATGCTCAGAGGAAGTAAGCTTTCCAGTGAGACTAGAGGGATGACAGGACTTATATCCAAACAAGGAAACTTTCCAGGTAGGGAGGACAACATGTGTGTGAAGACACAGATGCCTGAAACAGCAGGATGTGTTGCAGACACAGTAGTTGGGCTTGTCTGAGAAAAAGGTGTATGTAAGAGAATTAATTTATAGTCTCTCTCATTTATTTTTCCCAGCACCCATCTTTACTCCCTCATTAAAAAAAAAAAAAAAGAAAAGAAAATTTTATCTGGCACTTATTATGTTCCAGACATTGTTCTAAGGGCTTTACATCTATGAACTTACTAAATCCTGCCAAAAGAGATAGGTACAATCTCTATTGTGCAGACGACAAAAGGGAAACTAAGAAGGGGTGTTTTTCTTAAGATTCTGTAACTAGTAATTCATAGATCTGGGATTTGAACCCGAGCAATGGTGGAGTTCTACACTCCAGTGTGTATATATCTCCAAAGTCCACCAAAACTAACAGACACAAATAAACACAGAGGCAAAGAAGCAGATAAGGAAAACCACTGGGTAAATCAAATCATTAAAGCTAACCCAGTTTACTCTCTTTAACACAAATGAGAAAAATGAAACTCAGGAGGCTAAGTGACTCTTTCTTCAATATTGAATGCAGTAAATGTAAGTTATAAGGCTAGAATAGAAATATCTTCAGCAACATAAAAACTCCTACCATGTCAGTGAATGCATATAGAGAGATATAATCTATATAAGTGTGTGACATAGATATGTATGTATGTATGTATGTATGTTGGGAGTATCTGTTTAGTAGAGTGAGTAATTTAATGGTTTTTGCTCCATAAACTGTGTGCCTAGTGTTTAAAATCAATCAAACATTGATTGGCCTCCTAGTTGAAACAACATTGAGAAACAGCCTCTCATACCACTTTAGAACATATACAAGTAGTATCAGATACAATATTTCTTACAAATATCTTGAAGTCTTGCTGGGAAAAAGGGTATTTTAAATGAATAAAATAGAGACTACTAATGTATATATGAAAAAAAGTGTTCATTTTAGAACATAGGTAAATAATTCAAAAGACCCAAGGTCACCAAATATTTTTTTTCTAAAACACACTTCTAAATGTATCTAGTTTTTGCTCATATTTCCTCATTTCATTTAACAGATATTTCTTGAATGCTTACTAAATGTGATGTACTATTCCTGGGCACCTGGGATATAAAACAGACATGCTCCCAGCCCTGGTGAAACTCCTGTTGTAGCAGAGGAAAACAAACAACACATAAGACATATAACAAAACTTATATAATATGTTATATAGTGGTAAGTTCCAAGGGAAAAAGAAAATATAGATTAGGTAAGGGGGAGCTAAAGGTGGGGGTTACAGTATGAAATACAGAAGTCAGTGTGACCCTTTAAAGAAGATGACAATGGAAAAAACTTAAAGATGGTAAGAGATAGGCAGTTAGATATCTGGGAGAAGAGCTTTCCTGGCAGAGGAAACAGCAAGAGCAAAGGCCCTGAGGCAGGAGTGTGTCTGGCATGTTTAAGAAATACCAGATAGTCTAGAGGGGTTAAAACAGCATAACTAGGGTAAGAAATAACAGAAGAGGTAACAGAGCCAGATGATGTAGGGAGCCCACTTTGTAATGGAAAGTCACCAGCGATTTGAGCTGAGATTGTCACAATCTGACAAATATTTTAAATTTTTCTTAAAAAGACTGTATAGTAAGCCAAGTGAGAAATCATGGTGACACACTGTACAATGTTCCCTATCGTAGGGAAAAATTTCTAACACTTCACCTTTAAGCAACGTTTCCTACAAATTGTTTAAAACCTAACACTCTAACAGTCGATTCTGTTATTGTTCATTTTAACCATAAATTCCATTCCTAATTCCATAAGTTATTTTAAAGATCATGTGTAAAATTTATAATATGCCTCTTTTGACTCAGTATGAATTGTCTTTAGTTTACTTAAATATAATGAATGAATGACTGATTTTCTAATATTAAAATAATCTTGCATGCTTCATGATGTTTTCTTTCTTTGATGCTTGGTTACTTCGGACTGTGTGCTGAGTTTTTTCTTAAAAAGAAAAAAAATTTGTAGTAATTATTTCAATGCTAGAACAAAGGTTGTTTTCAAAGAAGTTCTATGTTTGCTTGCCAACATTTGATATTGTCAAGTTTCTGATTTTTTTTTTTTTTTTGGCCATTAATATAGTTTCTAATAGTGAGGTGGCCTCATATTATTGATGTAAAATCTATTTTGTCATAGTTTGTTATTAATTAAGATACCACTTAAGTCTATTCCTTGGCATTTATTTCAGACTTTCAGATCTATAACCAAAAGTGAAATTGTTCTATTTTTTTTCTCATACTACCCTTATCTTGCTTTAAAAGTTGGAAAAGCCTCATAGTTGTTTGAATTTTTCTCTTGTTTATTTTCTAAAATAAATTATATACCATAGGAAACTTTTAAATTGATTATTTCTGTTTTATTTTTCTTGATTTTTATTGGACTAATAAAAATTTCTATAATCCATTTTCTCTACTGATATGAAGGTATAAATTACATTACTAATCTTCAAATACTTTATCCAAGTTTAACGACACATTTTTCTAATAAAGTCTAAAATTATTCAGTTTTTTTCTCCCTTGCAAAACTTGTCAAAAATCTTAGCATGCCTTAAAAATTCATAGCCCATTATGTTATTGCTGTCTATATTTTTAGTTTCACCTTTTTAAATACAAAAAAAAATTACATTTCACTTACAGACATAATGTTATTTTTTCTGTGCTCACTTTTTCCCCTTTCCATGCTCTGCGTTCACATCTCTGCCTGAAGTGCATATTGTAATAAATTGTTTGATATTATTCTGTAAATGGTAACAGTTTTTGTATAACTGAAAAATGTCTTTACTTTATCCTCACTCAGGAATGGAGATTAACTGAGTGTAAAAGTCTAGGTTAATAGTGAGTTTCCCTTAAGATTTTGAATATATGATTCTATTGTCTTCTGGAAATTCTTCTGGGTGATATCTGTTCACAGTCAAATTACAAATTACGTGTAGTAATCTATACTTTCTCTCTGCTAGCTTTTAAGAGTTTTCACTTTCTCTTTAATGTTTTTCAATTTCACTCCTACATGTCACAGTGTGAATTTGTTTTTGTTCTTCCAATATAGCATTCGTTGTGTATTTTCTGACTGAGGACTCAGAATTTCTTAAAATCTGAAAAATCTCATCTATTACGTCTTTATTTATTGCTTCTCTACCATTCCATCTACCTTTTCTTCCAGAATTCTTGCTAGATATATGGTGGGGCTTACCAATCTACCATCCACTTAATAATTTTCCAGTTTTCACTTTTCTCCTGTTGCTGCTTGATTCTGGGTGAATTCTGCAATATAGTCTTCAAATGACTCTTGTTCCTTTGGGTCCATTCCAAAAGTCCTCTAATCTATTATATTCTTTAATTTCACTTTTCATAAACTCCAAGATTTCAATTTGATCTTTTCACCTTGTATTCAGTTTATTTTTATCATAATCTCTTCATTTTAATGGGTGTTACCAAGTTATTTATCTTTTGACATCCTAAACATACTTATATTAATTATTTAAAATAATATTAAATTCATTTCACAGGAATGAATTATCATTGTAATTATTAGTAATATTAGCCTTCTTTCTTAACATGTGATTTCTTTGTGTGGTTGAGAGTGGAATTTTCAGTCTCATTTGAGGCACAGGGACTCTCTCCCTCTAGACTCAAGTCTTCTCAATATAGAAAGTTAAGAGTTTGCCTCTTGCCAGGCGCCAGAACTAGGTTTTGAATGGCATGCCAGAGCTTTGCCTTAGTGATCCTTTAGAGTATCACAGATTGAGCCAGTGGCTTTGCTGCTTTTCTTGTCATAAGGTTCTTTCTTTTTCCCTCTTACCTCTAGCTCACAGCTTCCTCTAAAGCCATGGATCAAGCAGATTTTCTGCAAAAGGTTTTTTCAGCTTCCCTTTACTGGCTGTGAAGGAGACACTGAGCCTGCTTCCTGTCTCCAATCTAATATGGAACACTTTCCTCCATGCTTGCGCCTCTGAGCTGAATGTCTGTCTACCACATCTTGCTTTCTTATCACCTTGGAGGACTATGGCCTCAAGCCATAAAAGGCCCATGTTCTAGTCAAGAACAATTGGAAAAAGCTAAATAATTTTTTTAAAACTTTGTTTGAGACTTCGGAGGTATAAGGAGGTTGCTTGGACTCGAGGAGCCTGATCCTACAGAAAATGAGGCACACAGAAGTGAGCACAACTTTCTGGAAGCCACATTTACCCCAGGAGATTTGCCTATTCTTGGCACAGGAGGTGAAGCTGAGATGCTTGGCAGAGACTCACAGCTACAAGACAGAAAACTAGCAAAGATATTTAATACCTCATGAGGCTGAAGATTAAAAAAAAAAAAATAGGAAGTTTTGCAGCTGCCAAGGCAATCAAGTTGGGAGAAAATAAGATCTGTGAGAGAAGAGAGAGAGGAAGTAAACTGGACACTCAATGCTTTAGACCAGGGTTTCTCAGCCTCCACACTACTGATGTGTTGGGTCAGATAATTCCTTATTATGGGAGGCTGTCCTGTGCATTGTAGACTATTTAGCAGCATCCCTGGCCTCTACCCACTAAATGTCAGTAGGAATCCACCCCCTACCCCCACCCCTAGAGTTGTGAACCAAAAATATCTTCAGATATTGTTCAATATCTGCTGAGGAGCAAAATCACCTGGATTGATTACCAAGAGTTTGGATTCTTCAAATGTTTGCCAAATCCTTAAAGTGTACAGAGTAAGTAGCTAAGAAACTAAGCAGAAAAGAAAGCTGAGCAATCGAGCAAAATGTTCACATCACAAGGTACAGAGATTACAAATTCGAGTTTTTAGGGGGAGGGATCCTAGCAAACAGCTGTACATTACAACTTGGATGGTCTATTCTAGTCTGAGTCTGATAACAATGGCAGCCCAGCCCTTAATGAGCTCAGGTCCTGATTAGAGGTGATCTGCTCTATGATAGTTATCTGCCAGGCAACAAAGGAATCAATACCAGAGGAAGATAAAGTCAGCCAGAAACTATAATGTTCCAATACACAATGTCTTGTGCTCAATCAAAACTTTCCATGCATAACATGAAGTATGACCAACCAACAGAAAATAAAACAGATAATAAAATGGATCCATAGGTGACCAAGGTATTGAAGTTATTAAATATGGACTTTAAAATAAATAGTATTCAACAAGCCAATATTATAAGGTCAAAAACAGATGAAAAGATTGAAAATATAAAGGTTAAATCTTCAAATAAATCTTCAAATGTAACTCTTAGAACTAAAATATATAATTGTTAATGAGAAATCAAAAGAGGGGTTTAATGGTAGGTATGACATTTCTTGGCACGTGGCCCTCATCACTCTTAACACTGCTTCCCTCGTCACATCTTATTTGACTTTCATAAGAACGCTTGTGAATACATTGGGCCCATGAAGGATACTCTTCCATCTCAAGCTCCTTAATCTAATCACATCTACAAAATTTAACAAGATTTTGTTAAATTTAAGAAAAATGTGCAAAACTATATACCAAAAACTACAAAAAACTGTTGAGAGAAATTAAAGGCTTCCAAAAACTGGAGAGATATACCATGTTCATGGATCAGATGACTCAATATCTTTAAGATGTCAATTCTCCCTAAATTGGTCTACAGTTTTATGGTTTTTGTTCTATTGTTTTCTTTCTGTGTGTATGTGTAAATTAACATATAGATTCTAACATTTCTATAGAAATCCAAATAACCTAGAATAGTCAAAACAATTTTGAAAAATAACAAGATTGGAGGACCTAACCTGACTTCAAAAATTCCCATAAAGCTAACATAATCAAAAGAGCATTATACTGGTGTGATTATTTGTAGAGAATAGAGAGTCTAGAAATGGAGTGACACATATACAGTCAGTAAATTTTTAATAAAGGTACCAGTTAATTCTATGGAGAAAATAATTCTGAAACAATTAGATATGCCAAAAAAAAAAAAATGAACCTTGACTCTTATTTAACATAAAATACAAACATTAGCCTGATGTGGATTATAGACCTAAAAGTAAGAGCTAAAACTATAACATTCTAGAGAACACATAGGAGAATATCTTTGTAAAATTGCTAGGCAAAGTTTTCTTAGCGCACAAGAGGAACAAAACATACATACAAAGATGATAAATTGGACTTTATCAAAATGAAGAACTTTTGCTTTTCAAAAAACACTTAAGAAAATAAAAAGACAAGTCACAGATTAGAAGAAAATATTTCAAAACATAGACCTCACAGAGTATTGTGTACACAATATGTAAAAAAATTCTTTCAGCTCAATAATAAAAATCCAAATAATTCAATTTTTTGAGTAGGCAAAAGATTTGAACAGAAACTTTACCAAAGATATATGAATGATAAATAAGCACTTGAAAAGATACATAATGTCATTAGTCCCCAGGAACACACAAATTTAAAACCACAATGAGACATAACTACCCACTAAAGTAGCTAAAATTATAAAGACTAGCAACAGCAGGTGCTAGAGGAGATTTGGAAAGACTAAAACTCTAGTATATTGCTGATGGGGATGCAAATAATACCATCACATTGGAAAGTAGTTCAGCAATTCTTAACTATATATACTTTTACCATGTGACTCAGCAGATTTACCAATAGGTATTTAAACAAACACATATACCCACACAAAGATTTTTACCAGAATGTTTATAGCAGTTTGTCTCTGAATAACCAAAAAATTGGAGACTATATATATATATATATACACACACACACACACACACACACACACATCTACTGGTGAATTAAGAAATTGTGTGATATGCACATAACTGAATACTACTCAGTAATAAAAAGGAACAAATTATTTATTATTTATACATGTGACAATCAGGATGAATCAATCACAAAAGAATATAGTAAGCAAAAGACCTCAGATACTAATAATTACTTTCTGGTACTGTTCGATTCAATTTTTATGAAATTTTAGAAAAGCCAAAACTATACGAATAGGAAACATATTTCCACATATTTCCCTGGGGCCCTATGGGGGCTTTTGACTAGACAGGGTCACAAGGGTGGTAAAAATATTCTCTCTCTCTGTCTCTCTGCCTCTCTCTCTATGTATGTGTGTATATATATATATCTCCTGATTGTGAGTGGTTACATGATTATACAATCATTATAAAAGCTAATCAAATTGTATGTTTTAATATGGTAAATTTTGTTATATGTAAATTTTACCTTATTTTTTTTTTATTGGAAAGGAAGTAGGTAGAGTTTGATATGGTAGGGTCCAATGCTAGTCTTAAAATCCAGACAGGTGAGCTTGAACTTGGTATGATGAACAATAACCATACAAGATTAATACATTTGTGTGTCATAAACAGATGATGTTTCTGAGGTTTACAAAGAATTTGGATTGCTTTCTATAAGAGTGTTTTCTTCTTTTCTAGTTGTGAGAAGTCCTAGGAAATTCCTTAGTAAAAGGAGTTATAAAAATATATTTATTCTACTTACATAGTAAAACTGGTTGGTAATGCCAAGGGATGGAAGCAGGTGGAGGTAATTTTCCAAGGCTAGTCGTGAGTTAATGGATTCACTTAAAGGTTAGGTAAACTGTCTAAATTTTCACATCTGACACTCCAATCAAACAAGAGTGAAAGGAAAATGAACCAGTAAATATAATAAATATTCTCTGACCTAGTAGTCTGAAACAAAAATTAAGTGAAAAATTTCAGCCCTGTACATTACCCTTAAGAGAATTTACCTGCTGTAGAATAATGAGGGTTCTGATCATGCCAGATCAGATGCAAGCACAATTTGCAGGTGTGCAGTTTCTCTCTTGAAAGAAGTTGTTAAACCATGAAGGGCATGTCAGAATCACTATCCTGCGTTTCAGAACACCAAGGAGTTCACCAGGAGGAAAGCAGCACATGCATATCATATCAGCCCAAACTAGAGCACAATTTCATTAAATATTCAGCATCAGGAGGAACTCCTTGTTTTACATATAGGATTTGATTCCCTTCGGGACTGAGGTGGTGTGAAATCCTTGTTACACAGCACCGTTGGGGATTGGAAGGCCCTGGCTAATTCTTGTCGACACAGAAGTATTGTGCAAATGACACATGGATCAGCAACTATAAAGAACTTAGACTGCATTACACAGTGGATCTTTATAAGAATTTTATCCAAAATTCTGCTAAGTGACTGGGAGAAATTATCTACTGCATATATTGATACAATAGACACAGAGTTAAAAAATCTTTACTATAGCAGGGAACAACTATGAATAAATAATAGGCACAAAGAAATTCCAAGAAATGATGAATATGTATAAAACGATATTCCAGCTCACTGGTCATCTCATAAATGCAAAGAAAAATAAAAATTAATTTCTTTTAATCCATCAAACTGACCCAGAAGAAAAGTTGAGGTTTAAAATATCCAGTGTTGCCACTGGTAGCAAAACTGTCCCACTGACTTATGGTTTATCACAGGATATCCAGCATAGTTTCCTGTGCTCTACATTAGGACCTGTTGTTTATTCCTTTTGCAGCAGTGTCTGAAAAGGGAAATATTGGGAAGCATTTTAATATCCATTGACAGAAGAGTGGAAATTTAATTTATGCTCCACCAGCACTACAGAATGCTTTGCAGCTTTGCAAAAATATATAGGTTTATTGCATGACACCCAACATATATTTTTAAGTGAAAAGACCAAAACATAATTCCATTTTCTAAATTTTAATTCTATATAATTCTGTTAACTGTTTTATAACAATCATTTTTACTTTTATATTGTTTTAAATCTAAAGAAAAAAGGGGGGAAATTACTTGACATGACTTGACAAAAAATGATTTTCTTGCTTTTTCTTTGTTTCTTAGTCCTTTTACCTCTCTATCTCTCCCCCTCTTCTTTCAACATTTACTAGATGGTTTCTGTAAACCAGTTATTGATTTAGGCAGTGAGGTCACACGTATTTAGTGTATATTGGGAAGATATGAAAACAAACCAAAAAAAAAAAAAAAAAAAAAACCAATTGCGGTAGGTTATTGTAGTGCCACAGCTGAGATGTGAACAAAGCCTGATATATGAGCCAGAGAAACGAGTACTTAAGTTTGACTGAGAAGGAAAGGAAAGGGATCAGGGAGAAGGCAACAAGGATGAAACAGAGAACAGAAGTTTTACAGATAAATAATTAGAAAAAAGGTGCTTCATGCAGAGGAAAATATAATTGAGTACCAAACAATCAAGCCTTCCTGATGCTATGTGAGCAGAGGTGGAAGAGAAAGAAAACAATTCTCTATAAATTCAGATCAATGCTATCAGAATTCAACACATGAAGTACTAAAAATTTGACCTCACTGTCGGCAAGCATGTGATTTCTTTTCAATTTCCCACTATGAATATCCTAAATATCCAAAGTGTTTCATTTTCCCCCAGAGTAATGGAGATGCCTCAAGATGTGGTTTTACCTATATCTGTTTGTGAAATCTTTCACAAACCTTTTACAATTTATAAGCCATCATGAACCGCATGGCTTAATAAGGTGGCCATCAATTATGGAGGTCCCCTAGTTCGTAATACATGTTGGTCACAGTGACTATATGATCTCAAAAGAAGAACAGAAGAATTCTGTGAAGAAAACATTATTTTCCCTATGTACAGATGAAAAAAAGAAGAGATGTTATGTAGTTTGTCCAATGTGAAAACATTCATGGTCGGAACTGAACTACTATTACACTTGTGTGACTCTCTATCGGCCCTGCCTCACCACAAGTTCTTTGAAGATCAAGGCGGCGTCTTTTTCTGCTTGTGAGAACAGGGACCATGTCCAAGATGTTTAACAGCACAAAGGAGAAAAGCAATTCTTTATCAACCAAACTGATAAAGTATTATAGCAGCGGTGACCACTGGTCACCAGTTAAGCCTACATTTATATTAGAATGGTTTTAAAATTATTTCCCTGCTCAAATGTACATGTAGTCTTTATGTTAAAAATGAGTTTATAACTTGGTGTACCCCCAAAAAAAAATTAAAAAAAATGAGTTTATAAAAATGAGTTTTATAGGCAAGCAATAACATAATAAGAGAAATGGAAACATCTCCCTTTATCTTAAAAAAGAAAGGAAATATTAATTACCCTACTCCTCTCCAAAACATATTTTAAGTATCTCCATTTCGGCATTTGTCAGTCAACTTTAAATTATACTTCATTCTGTGCTATGTGTTTCTTGTCATATAGTCCAAGATCTGTTTATCTTACTAACTTCATACTACTTAGCACAATGCCTTACTCTATCTACAATAATAATTTATAGAGTGAATTAATGGAAGATTACATATCAATGAATTCAACAAGCTAGACTTTCATACTATATGTAAGGCAGGCTTTGAGGAGCTCAAACATGGTTGTTGACTTTTGAAGAGAATTATGTTTTTACGTAATTAAATAAACACAATATTCATCTGAATATCAAACTAAGTCTACATCAAAGGGACACAGAAAAACCTGGGGCAGTACAAGAGCATAGACACACAATTATCTCAAGAAAAGAGAAAAGGATGGAAAAGTATTTGATATCCAGAGGGAATAAAATGAGGAACAATTCTGAGCAAAATATTTTAACATGTTAAGGATTTGTTTTGTAATTTAAAATATGAAAAATCATAGTTGAAAATATTTTAAGAAAATTATCACTGCTCTTTACAATCCTTGTAGAGTTTACTGAACTTGCAGGGAGATCTCTTGCATGGTGTGTGAAAAGCTAATGCAGAAGGACAAAGAGGCAATGAATATATGTGGATCCAGGGACTTCCTTAGCAGCGAGTGGTGAAGAATCTGCCTGCCAATGCAGGGGACATGGGTTTCATCCCTGGTCCGGGAAGATCCCACATGCCGCAGAGTAACTAAGCTCATGCGCCACGACTACAAAGCCTGCACTCTAGAGCCTGAGAGTCAAAACTACTGAGCCCAAGTGCCACAACTACTGAAGCCCGCACACCCAGAGCCTGTGCTCCGCAACAAGAGAAGCCACTGCAATGAGAAGCCCGCGCGCTGCAAAAGAAGAATAGCGTCCGCTCGCTGCAGCTAGAGAAAGCCCATGGGCAGCAACAGACCCAACGCAGCCTAAAATTTAATTAATTAATTAAAAAATAATATGTGGGTCCTTCTTTACCTTGTCAGATACTGGGACTGAACATGGGAGCAGCAGCTCTAAAAAAAGACTGAACAAACAGAATTCTGGCTCCATTTGTACTTCTCCCCTGCCAGATGGGGTTCCTGCCTATAGAACAAAGGTGGGGGATGGACTAGCAGTGGCATTGGCAATTTTGAATGATGTGCCTGTAGGTCACTGGATCACAATCTGCCCGAGAATATGTTGCCAGGAAGATGACACTGCCATTTGACATCCCAATAATTTCCTTGGTAACATATGCAATCAGTTCACAAACCCAGCCCAGCACAGTTGGCCAGAGTTGGGGGAATGGGTGAGGACGTATTGGCACTCCCAGGAAGACAGGTGGAAAGCTAAGGATTAAGCTGTTTGCTCAGCCAACAAAGAGAGATGTGTCAGAAGCTTCTTCAGCCCTTCTCACACTGATCTAAATATATGACCTATTAAAGAGCCTTAGCTCAACTATAGACTAATAATTATTTTATCTCTTTTTCCTACCAGAGAGGAAACTCCTTGAAGAGAGAAAAGTGATTTATTTTTGTCTCCCTCCAATGAAGTTTTCTGTGGTGTAGATGTTGTCTGAACAACAGAATGTGAATATACATTACAAATTATAAAGTGCTCTTTAAATGCTTTTGTTTGATTAGAAAGGAATTAAAGTAAGAGAGAAAAAAATGTAAGTTTTAAAATTACAAAAAAAAAGAAAAAAAACAGGGAATTTCAGGATATCAGTGTCACATTCTAGAAGTAAAGTTTTATACTCCATAATAATTCTTAATGCCATCATGTTTCTCTGAGGACCCTCTTTTACCTTTTTTTAATAAAAATTGAGTGTGCATTAGTGCTCTTGAGTCCTCTTTGGGACGCATCTAGAATACAAGAGCCGTCATCGGGAAATTGTGAAAATGTGAAATGGAAAAAAGCAACTAGTGCACTGTTATTCTCATGGATGAATCTCAGGATGTGGGAAGGCTCACAGCACTCTTCATCAGCACAGGGTTAAAAGGATCACACCCAACGTTGTGGAACTGCAAGTCCATCAGAGTAATTTAGGTCCCCAAGGAGCAAAAATATGGAAGAAAGCCAGTGGACTCCGGCAGGGTGAAGCACTTACATTTGTTTCTGTTAGAAAGCAAAGAAGAAGCTGGGCTTGTAAGGACACATCCAGGATTTAGTGGCCTTCTAACAGGTCCAAGAAAACACCTAGCAGGCAAAGACTTACTGAACGTTCTTCTCCTAGGCACCCACCCTCAAAACATCCACCCTTACAAGACATCTAGGAGTGGAAAAGGGAATTGCACTCAGAACTGGACAGAAGGGGAGGGAATAGATACTGTAAGAGAAATTTAGCAAGCAGGGCATGGAAGGAGCTGGCAAGGCTCTGGCAGCCTCTCTGGACTGCTTTAGGAGCTGAGAAAGCAAGCTTCAGGACTCAGAGAAGAAGAGTCGAATGTGCTAAGCCTTCACTGAGGACTTAGAAGAGTATACATATAACAATAGTGATAATAATAACTTACCTATTTTACATAAATAGCTAGGATTTAGTAAATTCTGCTTATATACCAGCCACTCCACTATTTCCCTTTCATAAATTTATTTTATTTAATCTTCACCCCAAACCTAGGAGGTGGATGCTACTCTTATTTCCATTTTATAAGGAAAGAAACTGAGGCTAAGGGAAGTTAAGCAACTTCTCCCACAGTCACATATCTTTTGAACCAGGATTCAGCTTAGGATGATCAATCACCAGGCTCATTTCCTTTTTCCTTTGGTATATAGTACAGTTTTGGGCCCAAGATAGAAGAGGACATCTAGAAGTCATGAAACTTTCTTGTTGTGGGTAAGATTTTGAGGAACTGGACAGTTTAAAACATTTGCAATAACTAATTTCAAGTTTTCCTAAGAGAATCATTGTACCATACACCCAAATTCAACTGATTTTCCACCTGATGTAAGCTGTGATCATCCCTCTCAGGTTATTTCAATAGTCTCCCAGCTTCCCGCCTCACCCTTATCTCGTCTATTCTTATCTCAGCAGCTACAGTGATTCTTTTAAAATGAAAGTCAGATTATGTCACCCTTTGTCTTAAAACCCATCCAGAGGCTTCATATATCACTTGCTGTAAAAGCCCAAGCCCTTATAATGGTCTACAAGACCCTACAAGATCTAGCTTTCTACCTGGCCTCACCTCCAACCTTACTCCCCCTTGTTCATTCCCCTGCAGCCACACCAACCTCCTTCCTTTGTACTTGCTGGTCCTTCTGCCAGGGACACTCTTCCCCCAGATCCCCCTCACTTCCTGCAAGTTCCTGCTCAAGTGTCATCTTATAAGTGAGCTCTTTCTTGATCACTCAAAATAAAAAGGCACCTCCTCCCAGAACCTCCATCCCTCTGTCCCTATATTATTTTTCCCTAGAGCACTTATCACAGTCTGACCTTCTAATTATTTATGTTTGTTATCTGAACTCACCCCAGGAACATGAGCTTCACAAAAGCCTTTTCCTTCACTGATTTATTTCCAATGCCTGTAACAGTGCCTAGTGTGGGTTCAGTAAATATTTGTTTAAGGAATCAATGCAAAACGGGTTCCGCTTTAGTGTTGGCATATCCCTGATAGTTTATTATGAATAATGAAAAGTCTAACTAATTACTGTAAGAGAAGGAAGCAGGACCTCTGGTGGGAAAAGCAGAGAAGAGGATTCTAAGACAGGAAACTGAAGGACAGCAACAGATGGAGAGGGTTGATAAGCAACACAGGAGATGCTAAAATCATTTTGTTCCATCATGAGAAGCTGAGAGCATAACTTTCAGGAAAGAGAAGCTGGGAGTATAACTCTTAGGCCTCTTTGGGGCCTATTCCTTCTGCTATTGATGTATGGAAGCCTAGCAACACACTTTCCGAGAAAAACCTTACAACCCATCACTGTCCCATCAATTGGAGCTTTGAGTAGAGGGAGATGATAAGGAATCTGAACATTCTTGGGTTAGAAGTTATCCACTTAGATTGCCAGGCACTCAGAAAAGGCATGATGGCCAGGGCACAGGCACTCATGTTAATAAATCTCATCATTTCTAGGTGTGGTGGAGGGGATACACATTTTGAAAATTGCTGCATTATTTCTGAGAATTTAGCCATTCGTGTCAAATCTCCTTTAGTGAATCATATCAACACACACTATCTGATGTAAATTTTCACAAAGCTACCTTTGGCAACTGTGAGGTGATTTTTAGGTCAAATATAACATGGTTAAATATGTCTATTATTGAAGTCCTATTTAAACCCATCAAGAAAGCATCTTTTTTTTTTTTTCTTTTTTTTCCAAGAATACCAGGTGTGCTTTTATGGGATTCATTGTACTAGAAGGCCCTGCTATTTTAGGTGAATTTCATTTTAGAGGTGTTGATTGTTTGCAGATGCTCAAAATGAAACAACAGAAAAAGTTTTTAGAAGTACGTTTACGAAGTTTTAAAAATTATGAATAAAGAACTAAAAGTCACATAAGGACATGGAGTCTAAATAAGTCTGCACAGTTTAGTGTTTAAGAAAATGGGATTCTGGACTCAAAGTTTGAAAGCCTGTTGTACAACATGGGGCAAATGATCAATCTCTCCAAGCTTCCATTTCTTCATCTGTGAAGATAAGAGACCCCACCCCCTTAGAGACCATTTGTGAGCAGTGAATAAGATGGTTCATGAAATGCAAAGCCACTCACTGGCACGCACTCAGTAGATGATGCGGCCCATCACCTGTTCCTTCTGCTACTGCACGTTTTCCCCAAGCATCTCTGGCTCCTTCAGCTCTGTCAGAACTATACTAACGGGACCCATGCACCAAATATTTGATATCAACCACCCAGTAAAATAAATCTTCAGGTCTTTGACATGCAGTTTGGTTCTTCACTTATTTAAGACATTAGCTGCTTTGAAAATTGAGTGAACTCTTTTGATGCTTTAAAGATCTTGCTTCACAGTCTTGTTTTACCAAGGGTGTCTTCGTGATGGCAAGGACATGGCATCTCTATGCAAAATTTCCCCTACAGTGACTGTCTACAAAAGCAGGAAACCACAGATCCCCTCCAAAACAATTCCATTTTTTGTTTTTCACTTGTTCCTGGTGTCTATTACAGCCTCTGAAAATACACTATTTTCTTCAGTTTAAATAAAACAAGTGGTGAAACTATGTAGCCTGGAAGGATATAAAAAGATTCTGGAATCACTTAATAGCATTTTTAATTTTATAAAACTTAACATAGTAATGATATGTAATTTAACTTATGCAAACTGGGCCACTGGATAATCATATCTTGAATAATCCTTCTCCTTTATTAAAAAAATTAATAAAGTGAGAGTATTAGAAGCCTAAAGCCTTTTTTCCCCCTCCCAAATTATAACTTTGCTGCAACTGAAACATGTTTGGAAATAAAATCAATCCACCTCAGCCTTATCAAGGACACACTGTACCTCTCAGAGGACCAGTGTCTACACACAGGCAGAGGGTGGACAGCCCAAGCCTGACCCACGGAGAGCAGCATCTTTAGAAATCGTGACTGCAGAGGTCAGAGGCTCAGAGAAACGAAACAGTTGGCTTCTCATTGGCCTCCCCAGTGTTTTCTCATCTTAGCTTATTTCATTTTCTTGGCAAATGTTAGTAGCATATCACTAAGTCTTTTTAACACTTCTTCATTCCTTATTATTTCAGTTTCAAGATCATTAATAAAACAGCAGCTTGAGAAGGCAGTACCCCAGGCAATCCACAGTGATAGCAGGTAGGGTGGCTGCCTGATTTTCACAGCCATTAGCATAGATGTAGTTGAATTTCATAAATAGGGTATAAACTTCATGGGAGGGTAACTAAGGATAAACACCATTTTTTGCCCCTATTGAATGTCAAAGCAAAAATAAATTTATAAAGATTCCAGTTTCTGCTATTTTCATTAAAGTTTACTTTCCTGTTATAATAGCAATTATACTCATATTAGAAAAATTGGGAAAATATGGAATTTGTAGAGAAGAAATTAGAACATTACCTAGTTCCCTAAGTTCCTTTTCTCCCAGATTTTTTGTATACGGAGTCTTTTTTTTTTTTTTTTTTTGCTTAAAGTCTTATATATAGTATAATTTGTATCCTGTTTTTCTCACTTAATGCTTCTGTATTTCCCCTTCTGTTTTTCGACTAACCTGACTATGTGGTTAGTGATATTTTTGTGACACTGAGTAGGTCCTCTAATGGTCAAATTCATCACTGAATTTTCTCCCAAAACAGATAACTCACTGACAATCAGAATTTGTTTTCTTTAGTCAGCCTTAAGTTTTTCTGAGCTGACATGAACCTCTCCTGTGAATTGCCTCCAGAAACAGCCCCAGTTGGAGGTACCTAATGTTATCAGAACTCACACTCCATCTGGGACACCAGCCCCAGATGGTGGGTATGAGACAACTGTTTCCATCTCTACTGAAATTGAAGCATGTTTGGGAATTAAATCAATCAATCCAAACTTTGTCAAGGATCAGGCATACCTCCCTGGAAATGAAGCTAAATGCTCAAACTTTTCAGCCATTCTTATGTCATTTCCAGAAACAAACATTTGGTTTCATTGCAGCCAGTGTAAATGCCTCCAAGACACCAATATTACCTTTCAGTGATGGAAATCATTGCTTAATAATATAGAAAAAATTCCAAAGCCTACTAGCTGTAGTGATAAGGGATATTAGATATTAGTCTATTTGATATTAGCTTTTAACCTTGTATTTAGTCAATTTCATATTGATTAGGTTAGGTATTAATTAATATTGATTAGTCTTTTAGACATTAATATCATTTTTCTTGGTTTCTAAGCCACTGTTCTCTCTTCCCTTCTCCTCTTATCTCACTAACTACAAACCTCCACATTTGGGGTTCCTGATGGCTCAGTCTTTGAACCTCACCTCTTCTGTCTACATACTTCTTGGTGACCCATCTAATCTCGAGACTCTAAATGACCATTCCAAAATATCCTGCCCCAGTCCTGAACTCTCGATTACAATGATTAGCTGCTGACCTGCAAATGCAGTATCCTTATTTGAATATCTAACTTATCTTTTAATTCACCTGTTCCAACTACTGATCCCTGAAAGCCCAAGAGGCTTGCTTCTCACTTCCTTCACGTTATAATACAATTGTTGATTTACCAGAAAGGTCTTCCCACTAAGGAGTAACTCTTTCCCTAACCCCCAAACCCTCTGCCCTTACCCTGCTCTGTTGTTCTGCATAGGTCTTTTCATTATTTGATGTACTGTATAACCACTTGTTTACTTGACGTTGTTCTCCTCCTCCTGGAATATAAGCTCTAGGAGCAGGGACTCTGTCAGGTCTGCTCATGCTGTATCTTAGTCCCTAGAGCAAGGCCTGGCCCATGGTAGGCATGAACAAATGAGTGGATGAATGGGATATAGTCCAATAGCAGGTAATACAGATATTCCGACTCTGCCTCGACGAGGCCAGCATGACTTAAGTTGGTCTTCTTTTTGTCACACTCTGGATAACTCTTCATGAAACTGTTTAAGGTCAAGCAAAGATGGATCAGCTAAGGCTTGAACCCCAGTCTCCCGCACTCTAGTCCACTAACATTGTGGTTTTATACTCTAAGCAGAAAGCATCATGGAAAATGTATCCAGGCATCTATGTGGTGGTGTGGGTTTTACTTCTTACTTCAAATGGGAAACTTTAAAAAAGTCTAAGAATTGTTCTAAAAGTCTCAGTGTATTTCTTGTATTCATTCATCCTTTCACAAGAATGTCATAAGTACCTTCTATGCACAAAGCTCCATAGCTGCAATCTTACTTACAGAAGCAGGTTAAACATTAAACACACTAGTCCAAGCATAAAAATGTTGATGTGAGGACAAGAATCCAGACTGTCTCCTATGTCCTTTAATCTCTAGTTTCTTTCCAACAATACTGATATTGTCTTCATAGCTTCAATCTTGGCAGTTGCCTACCTATGTCTGACACTGTGCTCAGCCCTGGGTCCTGTGTGAATCTAAGACATGGTGCTTGTTCTCAAAGAATCACAGTCTCACTAGAGAAATAAAACTAACAGACCTGAAAGAATTTGTGTTTTCCACCTTTTAAGGTAGGAGTTTTCAGAAATAGGAGGGCTGGGACTGAGAGAGGGTTCCTGGACCAAGTGGGGTGCTTCTTATCTGCTACTGTCCCACAGTCCCTTCCTGTATTTTCAGTATTTGATTTCCCAGATGGAAATCACTCCATGTGGATGTATTGTTCTTTTGCAGTCACCAGCTACGAGGTAGTGAAGTCATTAGAAGATGTTAAACCAGCTGGAGGAAGGTCTGCCCACAGGTCAAGTCTTTGACACTGCTGACTGGAGTATGAATTATTTTGCAAACCTGGACCCATGTTTCCCAAATAGGGTTCCATCCATCTGGGTTCTTTTCAAGCCTAGAGTTATGTTCATCCTCTAAGAATCAACATGTATGAATGAAAGGCTTAAGAGACACCTTTCAGAAATTTGTAAGCTCATTTGTATCTTTAAGGTACTGGCAAATATAAAAGAAATCCTTTCCCATAGCCCTATAACCACCCAGTTCATGAAATTACATTTTCCAGTATTGTCAGCTTTAATATTGTCAGTTTCTGAACACCCTGAAGCAAGATGAGTCACTGAACTAAGAGAAGGAATAATAATAGACAATTTTATTAAGCGTTTTCATGTGTTTTAAGTCATCTAATCTTCACAATATATTAGAGCAGACTTGTCCTGAGCTTGGAAGTTTGGGTCTGCATCAAAAACTCTGTGTTAACCCTCCCTGAAATCTCATTCATTATAGGCTGTCTTCCAAAGACACTGACATCTAAAAATTTTAGGGAAAATGTCTAACATTCTAGTTGTCAAGAACATTTTGGACCATACTTAACAGAAGAACACCTCCAGCCAGCCCTTAATTATGCACTAATTTTTAAACCAGCTGTGTGATCCCAAAGTGCAACATGTAAACTCTGAAATTTCCTTATCTCTTTTCAACAAACAGTGTGTGCTCCTGGGAAAAGACATTTACTGTTGAGTGCGTTTAGATGAAAACTGACATTTCTTATGGGAGTGCATTAGCCTGGGCTAGTATGGTGTGAAACAAGACCACGAATTCATAATTTAGCAGTTCAGTTTTAGCAGAGGTGGTGACATGAACACTGAATGTTCACACTCAAAATCATTTCCAGCTCCATAAAGAGATGCCTAAGATGGAGAATAGTTCAGAAGGAATAATGACAGCAGAATATAGCTTTGAAGAGGAGAAAAGAAAAATTAGAACTGAAGAAAAAAAGAGTAGCAACTTCAGCCATGTCTGTTCTTTAGAATGAGAATCTCTTGAACAGACAATGTTTCAAGCACATACAGATTTAATTTTATGCAGATTACATATTTAAGTGCTAATAAAATGGAAACTGGCTTGCTGGGGACACAGTGCCTAGGACAGAATTCTTAATCAATACGTCTGTCTAAAGCTGTCACATCAATTACTTGAAGCCATGTAGAAAGTCAGATTTGCCCATTGTCATCCCAATGCTCCTCAGGACTGTATTTTACAATCAAAAAATGAATGAGGTCTAGCTAAATCCCAGTGGTCATGGAGGGAGGGGGAAAGGGAGGGAGGAAGGAAGGAAGGAGAAAGAACTCTCTAAACTTCTTCACAGAGCAGATACACAAACACATGTCCCTTGAACTATATCTGTCCACAATGCTGAGTGGGCAGCCTGCCTCACAGCTGAACCACTTTGGAGGGCTGGCTTGACTTGTCATCTAAGACAATGCCCCCAGCAGGCAAATCTGGAGTAGCATTTTCTTATGCCCTGATTGATTTTGATCAGCCCAGTTCTGACCTTTTTTCTTTCTGTAAGACAGATCACCAAAAACAAAGAAGAATTTCCATTACAACTTAACAAATTTTAAAATTAATTCGGCCTTGCAGATTTATCTATGACACCCCTGTCAGGACCTTTAAGTTACTACCAGACCCCTCTGCCAGCTTCACATCTTTATTGAGGTTTTTTGTTTGTCTGTTTTAAGACTTTATCTACACATTTAGATAGAAGCAGGGAAAAGTTGACCTCTAAATATCCTTGAAATTCTCAGACTTGGAATCAAGTTCTCTTTAGTTCATCTTTATAGAAGCTAGAATTTTCCAGTCTTGCACAGGAACTTGACCCTTTTTACACATGAGATTTGGCACCTTCATTACCAATTTCTTGCAGATATACCTTTTCTCCATGCCCCAGCCCTAATAAGAAAAGACAAATCTCAAAGGAAGCTTAAAATATTTAATGACTTTGACTTTTAAACATAACCCAGATTAGATAATAATGTCAAGTGATAATTCAATATACCAAAATATAAAACGGAACAAAAACTTAGTCTTTTATAAAGTTTAACTCTAATAAACTCTCACAGATTTAGGACATTAGTTATGAGAAGGGAAAGGAGACTATAAAATTTGAGATTATGTTCAAGGAAAGACAATGCATAAATACAGGAATTCCACCAAGTGAAACTGAATAAAAATGCATTTATTTAAAACCATATTAAATATTTAAGATTGTATATCATATAAAAGGATAAAAAGCACATGTGTGGAAGAATTGACCTAAATTATATAAATTGACCAAAATGGTCAGGAGATCATTTTTTAAACAATCTTTAAAAAAATTTTTTTAGCTAAATTAAGAGAGCAGATAGAGCAGAAATCAGGGCCAAAATCAAGCTACAGGAAACGTATGGTTATGGGACCCCACTGATTGACATGTCTCCTGCTGACACTGGATGTCACCATCACGAAAATGAACTCTAAATAGTCTTTGGGTCTCTGTGTCTTTGGGGCAGAAGCAGCCAACTAGCAAAGCCTAGGACTTAAGACTGAACCTTTTCAACAGAGGGAAGGGGCAACGGAGCCCCTGGCTTCCTTTAAATTCCAGCCTTCCATCAAGATTCACAAAAGTGAAATACTCCCCAAATAGGAAGGATTGGAGCTTTTTAAACAGACTAAATCTGACAAATGTCCCCCACTTGAAACCAGCTTAAGGGCTCAGTGTGAAATTTCAGATTATTTAAGAGAAAGATTTCAGTATATTCAAGTGAAGACAACTTATGAGAAGGGTCCCCTAGCAGAAATTTACTTGAACTTGCTTTAATAAGTATGAAAGGTACACCTACTTGGCATACACAGACAATTCAGTCTAAGTCCTTAAAAGTAATCTTGTTTTCATTGAAACAGGCCTCCTTTCACTCTCAGTTGGGATGTTAGATTTGTAAGACTAATTCTTCAAGACTTGTACAAAGGAAAATGCAAACAAGTTAAGATGAAATCATTTATTGTAGATATTAGGGTTCTACACTCTATGCGTGTACACGTGTGTAAGAGAGAGAGAGAGAGGTGTGGGGCAGACTGGTTTTCATTTGAGAATGAATGGATGTGGTTAACAGTTTCCTTATGATTAATGCTAACTAGTCATGCCTACATCAATGAATATAATTGTAAGGCCACTAATTGTTAAATGTTTTCATTAGAATGTTTTAAGAATTGTCATCAATACCAGAGACGTTATTCTCTGATTTCTTTTTGATGGATGTAACTTTTGAATCCTGATTCAACCCAATACCTTACTTGATTTTATCCAAATGTTAATGTCAGTCCTTAAATCAATGCTCTATGTGCAGTTGAAATTCTATGGCTGTGTGGAGTTTATAATCGTGAGTAGTGAGAGGAAGAAATTATAAGAGTGGTTAAGATTGGTGGGTATTTAAATACTGAGATGTAGCGTGTTAACTCTTTAAGATGACACTTTTTGACCTGCCAAGGGAATCCAGGACTTCTATACCCTAAAGTATCTACCTCTGATGCACCCTCACCCTTACCTTACCCTGACCCTTGCTTAAACGCTTCCTTATCACTTGAATCTGCTTTCACTAACTACCAGTCATAAGAAACACTCTTATAATAGATATTTTCTAAAAATCAAATAAGAGCAACATGCTTATAGTCAAATTTTGGCTCAAAATCTCTCTTCTTCACCTTCACCCTTCTCTTTCTTTCCCTGGACCTTAACATCAGTTAATAGTATTATCCCCCTTAAGGTCTAGGATCTAGTTCTCTAAACCCTCTTCTCTCAGGGCCCGAATCTAAAACAGTATCAGGTGAACTTCTCATCAGCAAGCAATACATTACTTATGGGAGTGTGTTATATTGATACATTACAGATGTATCACCCTAAAGAAAGTAATTTGAGACATCTAACTCTGATAGGATTTGGCTAGTTGGAAAAGTATATTAGATATCAAGTAACCTGAGTAGCATTTTATATTCATTAAAGTGTGTCACTTTTTATAAGTTTCAAAATGTATCCTCAGTCTTTGGAAATAGAGAGACATATATTTATGTACATACATGCAGAAATAGAAATATATATATACACATATACATACAGAAATACATTTTTTCTGGAATAGCTAGATACTCTACACAGAGGAGCTATGAAGGTCTGAGTCACAAAATTACACAGATCTTAGGTATCAATGGTCTGGTTTCTATAGCACAAATACTGTTGTATGCAGCACTCAAATATTCAGCATAATGTCTTGTAACCTGACATGGCTTTGACCCCTCTAAATTTGATACTATGTGGTTCCAGGTCTGTTTAAGTTTCTTTCGTACCAAAAATTAAATCTACTGTTTACCTTCCTGTTGTATTCAACTACATTCAATAGTCATTTATGGAGCAATTTTTCAGCCCATTTTTCAGCAAATGACTACGAATAGAAAAATTTTAAAGGAAACCAAAACAGAGGCTCTGCCTCCAAAGGTCAACTGTTAAGAGAGAGGGAGAAATAAACAAGTAATTACAGGCTGTGTATCACATGACAACAGAGAAACTCAAGAGGCTCTAAGGAGGCATAGAGGAGAGAACAATTTTATCTGGAGTGGGATGAGAATTCTACCCCTGGGAAGGAGCTTGGCAGCTGTGAAGGAAGAGCACCTTTGTAAAGCTTCTGAACCTTACTTAACCTGAAGATTTTAAGCAGGAGAGTGATGTGGTCAGACTTCAAGTTTAGAAATTTCACACTGGAGACTGTGAAGGATGGATTAAAGAGGATAAGACAGAAGATAGGAAAGCCAATTAGAAGCTGAGGAGACAGGACAGGCAAAAATTAGTGGCCAAGAAGATAAAGGTGTGATGAGAGAGGGAAGGAGTTGAGAGTGAGAGGAGTTTTCTGAATTCACTGAGATGGGGAGTGAAAATAGAGAGGGCGATGGTTCACTTGAAGACATGCCTTGTTTCTGAGCTTGGCCTGAGGTCTGTGGGTATGCAATGAAATATGGTGTGAGGGGCCATATCTAAATTTCAAAAAACAGAGGTGAAGTGAAGATGTTCAGACATACAAAAAGTGTGTTGGCTTTAGTGGACCATTAGGCTTTAGTGGTCCTTCTGGCCCTAAGAATGATTACATGACAAGTCATATTTTGTGGGGCTAAATCACCTTTCTCCAAGTTCGTTCTTTTGCAGGATATCAAACCAACAGTTCCACATGCTCAGCAACTACATCAAACATAGGGACACGTTGACTTTGTACACCTCCTGCCTGAGCTGACGTATAACTGATTTTCTTTCAACTTATTCTAAATAATATTTATCTCCATTTCAATTCAGTTCAATTCAACCAAAATTTACTTAGTGTCTACTTGTGATTACTCCTTGGGATAAAGTCAAGAGAAACAAAGGGAAGTAAGAAAACAGAAGATGTGATAAGGAGAGGATACAATAAATTATCAAAATTTTGTAATATCTTATTTGTGATAAGTACTATATACAATATCTGATTAAAGTCAGAATCTCTGTTTTCAAGAGTATTAGGGTTGAGGGGGAGAAAAATAAGGGAGAATTAAGATCATTTTATTTTTATATTTAACATATTTTAAATAAAAATTTAATTATTTTCTCTAAACTTAAAAAGTAATTTTAAAATTATAACTGACATTAAAGGCACATTGATGTGTTGCAGGAATCACGTGCATTCATTACAAAGATACTATCAGAAGCCAGCTGGTCTTTACCACCGATAGGACTCAAAGTAGAAATGGAAGCAAAGATTCACACCTGGACAGCAATCAACAGGACAGAAATAACTTGAAAGCAACAAGTTGTTTCTCATTTTTTTTTGAGTGAAACTTTTCCCCCTAAAAATTCCAGTAGCTCCTAACACAAAATAGCTTCTCTTCCTTATCACAAAGGCTCCAGGAAGCCCTTTTCCCTCATATTCAACACCACGAGCCTACTTAAAAAGGAGCAGGTTCACTTGTAGCCCCCCCGCCCATCAGATAGCAAGCCATGCCTTGCGTGTGTACTTGGGTCTCACTTTCCTCTAAGTAGACTTCGGCTATTCTCAAAACAATCCTGGCCACCAAACTGAGCTCGGCTCTTGGAAGTTAATTCAATGACAATGTATGTCACGCATCTTGCTCCTGCTTCACATCAAGAAAGGAAACCATCCAAGGTCCCACTCACTGGTGGGAGATTTGGAATTTCTGTTCACTGTTTTCTAGTAACAACTTACGTATCCATAGCTTCATCAGCCAAAAAGCAATCCATCCAACACTCATGTCCATTAACTGGAGAAAGTTACTACACCAAAATAAACTGAGAATTGCTAAAATCTAGGTGCTGATCAATCTGTGTTTATTTTTTTCACAAGGAAGCAAACTCCTTATGTATTCTTAGCCTAACTGCTCGGAGTTTTGGTTGGTAAATACTGGGGAAGCGTGTGTAGAATCAATATGCCTATAAAGGCATGAAATACAATTTAAAGAAGGTCAGTAGGCAGAATGATTCTAAGGGGAAAATCCTTCCTTCCAAGGTGTAACAACATTTAGTCACATATTCTCTTGAAATAACAAATTCCAGAGCCGTCCCTCTAGGAAATGAGTTTATGTAAACGAGAACACTGTGCTCTGTGCTGCTGAAGTCACAGAGTATACCAGATGTTCGTGATCCCAAGACTCAGTTGCATCATGCTGGTGAGTATTTCATAAACCCCAATATCGGAAGGATTCTGCGCCTACTGTTTTCTTTTCCTCCCTCTCTGAAAAAAAAATTTATGCATTATTTTTCATTGCACCAATTTTACTTAAAAAATGTAGCTGCCTTTATTTAAATGCTACACTTCATCTTATAATGGTATTTAAGGGGCTTTTGTGGCACTGTGCCAGATTTATATTATTAGAACCTAGGCGTTTGCAAATGAACCTCTTTCAATTAGTGTTTCAGGAAGCAATTAAACTGTCTAAAGTGTATTAATGAATACACTGGAATTGGGAAGCCGATCCTCCTAATACCCCCATTATTAATGCACCATCTGCTCTGCTGCCTTCGGAGCACCCAGGATCTCTAACCTCAGGTCCACAAAACCCAGTCTTTTATTCAGAAAGGTCACAGAAGCATAAGTTTGTAATCAGGCTCAATATTCTATACAATATATAATATTGTAGATAAAATACATATATTTTTCTACACATACAAGTGAAGATGCATATGGGTTTTTGTTTTTTGTTTTTTTTCATTCTGTGTTATGTGTCAAAACACGAACAGCTCTGTGAATAAAATCCTGGATCTGATATTCCTTCTGAAAGCATGATTCTGTATGTGCCCTCTGTGATTTTTAAGGGTATCATTAGGATCTCTGATGAGGTTGTCTTTTTTTTCATTAATGAAGGATGCTTCTACTTGCTACTTGCTACTGTGCTGCAGCCTTTTGCACAGGGAGCGGTCCAGGTGCTGAGACATTTGCTGGTGCTTCTTTCCAATGCTCTCCTCAGAGTCCCTGCTGCAGGACAAGGTTCTGGAGGAGCTATGCTTCCGGAGATATTTCCTGTTGGCTTTACGACCAGGAGAAACCCAGGGCTGCAGGATACAGACTAGAGAGAGGACAGAAGTGTGGGCACGGAAGGCTGGTGTTTGGCACGACTCTGCTCCACGCTGGAAAGTCACCAAGTCACCAATTCCAAAAAGCATGCTGGCTTCAGTGATGAATTGCTGCTGAGGCAGTCAAAGGGAAGGAGAAGACGTTCTTTGCTTTTACAGAACGTAGAATCTAGTAGAGGAAGAGGACACAGGCCCAAGGAAGGCATGTGAGCTGAAGCAGGAAGATTGCCATGGAGTGGAGGAGCCGTGGAGGAGTCTGGGAAGGAAGAGGAGGACCCTATGGAATATGTAGGATTTAGGAAAGTAGAGAGAAAAGAGAACTTTCCCACAGAACCTTGGACTTCTCCTACCTTGTTTTCATTAAGCACTGTTATGAGTTAAACTGTGTCCTCTCAAATTTATATGTTGCAGTCCTAACCCCCAGTACCCCAGAATATGCCCTTATTTGGAAAAAGGGTTGTGCAGATAAATTTAGTTAAATCAATATGAGGTCATACTGGAATAAAGTGGGCCCCTGATCCAATATGACCGATGTCCTTATAAAAAGGGGACATGCAGACACAAAGACACACACACAGGGAGAATTTCATGTGAAGATGAAGGCAGAGATGGGGGTGATGCAGCAGAAGTCAAGAAACAGCAAAGATTGCCAGCAGCTGCCAGAAGCTGGGAGAGAGACCTGGAACACACCCTTCCCTGACACCATCAGAGGAGCACGGCCCTGCCAACACCTTGACCTCAAACTTGTAGCCTCTGGAACTGTGGACAAGCACATTTCTATTGCTTACACCATTCAGTTTGTGGTATTTTGTTCCAGCAGCCCCAGAAATTAATGCAAGCGCTATCATAATAAATTATGAAACGCCTGACTTTCCCCTTAGATGATAAGCTCTTTGAAAACAAGAACAATGTTGGTTTTGTTTGTCTTTTTTATTGCAAGTCCCTTATATAACACATCATTGGGTTTATAATGGGTGTTCAATAATTCTGGTTAAATGACTGAATTAGGATGCACAATTCATGAGAAATGTGGAAAGTTTCAGGTGGCAGAGAAACAGCCTGAGACAGAAGGACAATTCTGGCATCTCCCTGGATGGGAGTGAAGGGGCTTTAGAAGAATCTGTGGAACCTTGGAACTCCACACTGGCTTATTCAGCAGGGAAGAGGATGGGTACAGGAAAGCTAATCTGGTCACCCATGTCCTCTGTTGAGTCTTTAGTCATGCTATGTCTCCTCCAGGGCAGGCTCTTCAAGACCTAATTCATAGGACATAGCAAACACACATACACGTACACACATGTACACACACTGCTAACACATGAATGCAA
The DNA here is from genome assembly GCF_030028045.1 of Hippopotamus amphibius kiboko. Taxonomy (NCBI): domain Eukaryota; kingdom Metazoa; phylum Chordata; class Mammalia; order Artiodactyla; family Hippopotamidae; genus Hippopotamus; species Hippopotamus amphibius. The sequence continues at coordinate 131,533,007 of NC_080192.1, read as the reverse complement.
TCATGTGCCTTTCCCTTTCTTCAACCACTGATGGTTCACTCACTCAAAGTCCCAGGAAGTTTCCTTAAAACGAGAGATCTGCTTCCGTATTCACCTGTTCTTTCAGAACTGCGCATTTCAGACATAGAAGGTATGTTCAAGAGTGGGTGAGAACGAGGTGAGAAAGCAAGAGGAGAGATGTAGGGAGAAAAACTCATTCGCTAAGCTGAAATGCTATTATGCGTTGGGCTCTGTGCTGGGGACTTCAACTACATTAACTCACCCAGGTGGATATCATAAAGCCCAGTATACAAAGGAGAGAGGGAGGCTCAGAGAGGTACAATTATCTGCTCCAAGCCATGCATCTAATAAGTAAGGCGGTGGAGGTGTCACCCAGGTCTATTTGATTCCAAAGCCTGTGTTCTCTTTCTACTTCATTAAATTGCCTCTTTTTCTGGAGGCAGTATAAAATCAACACTCCCTTCTGTGCCCATGCATGTTCTCCTTTTATTCTTGTCTGTGCCAGACTGGCCCTTTAAATGAGCTGGCCCACTCATCTTCTGCCTAGCAGCCAGCACAAAAAAAGCTGGCTTCAGACAATAGTGGTTTGCCAAGCAATTTCCCAGGTTATTTCTGTCTTGTATATTATCTATTAATCTGATTACTGTTCCCTGGTCCCTCAGATTTTTGGCTCTGGTCCCTCGTCTCTACCCTGTTAGAACTAGTTTACTGACTGCAGGCTCCCCACTCCCCTGCCTCCACCTGCTCGTCTAGATTTTGTGTCCCCTGCAGTCATGGGATAGAGGTCCCCTCCTTTAACTGCATTCCTACTTTTAGTGAATAAGCCTCCTCCATCCTCACCAACTAAGCTAGTCTTCTTCCCTGGAACAGATGAAGGGCATGTGAAGGTTGACCATCAACACGACGACAGGCGTGTAAGAAGAGAAGGGTCCTAAAACAGGATTCAGGTGAACTCACACGATATTGGTCTTATCACCAGCTACACATGTAGTGCGGAGGAAGGCACCTATTATAAAAATTAGGGTGTTACACAAAGGACTTGTGAGGTTCCTTCTGGAGTTAACAATCCATAAGTCTTTGTTAAACATACAAAACGAGGACCTTTATAATTCCGTAACAGCTGTGTCTGCACTTGGCCATCATTTTTAAAAAAAGACATTGTTGACTTACAAAAGAAAAGCATCTCTTTTATATACCTGTTTGAACTTTTAAAAATCAACTTTGGGGAAATAAATCATACCGCTCCTCTGGTCATTACAAGACTGTACATTATGAAATATAGTCTATCTTGGAAGCGTTAAGGAGAAGAACATGTAATGTAGGACTGAGGCATCTGCCAAAACAGTGACTTACTGAATGCACCCTATGTGGACACATTCCCTAGTTTCACTTTTGCATACGGTGTCTGTCAGGATGCTTTTGCATGGAATATGCAGCATCTCCACACCTTTTAGGCAAGTATTTATGTTCAGTACCTACTCCAAACTAGTGATGAATAAGAACTCAAGGACCTCAAACCTAGAGACTGCAGGCGTCCTGCTCTTGGAGGCTTTAGAGTTGATTTGATGGACACTATATTTACTCATGTGCAAATATCTCATTTCTTAGAAAGTCAGATAACTTGTAAGTTATATAATATTTTGTCTTGTCAGTAGTAGCTTTACAGCATTTTTTGCAGAAAATGTTTTATTCTTTATTAAATAGAACTGGTCTGGGGAAAAGGCAGAGAGAGAGTAAGCAAAACGTATTTCACTTCTTCAACTTCAGTGAAACCAGTTCTCCAGTCACCAGGATAGAAATTCCGCCTAGAATATCTGAAGAGCATAGTATAACAGTTCAGTCGTTGTCTCTGAAAGGCCTTGGGAAAAGTACACATAACTGCTCTGGGGTTATATCCTAATAGCTTCTCATTAATAGACTTGAAGGGATTAATGTTCTCGGTAATCTGCCTAGCAACTTGTATCACTTATCCTTTTCCCAATTCAATGCCATCCTGAATTATTTCTTATCTTTTAAATAATTATGGAAATTCCACTTCTTGTATGAGGTTCTTCCTGAATAAAGGAAAAAAGTGACTTCTTTTTCATGCAAGGTGACCAACTATCCTGCTTTGCGAGGACTGTTCAATGTTATCACTAAAAGCTCACGTTCTGGGAAACTTTTTAGTCTCAGGGACTATTGGTCACTGATACGGACTGAATCGTGTCCCCTCAAGACCCTCATGTTGAAGCCTAACTCCCAATGGGATGGTATTTGCAGATAGGGCCTTTGGGAGGTAATCAGGGTTAGATGAGCTCATGACCTGGCCATCCTTCATGATGGGATTAGTTTCTGTATGAGAAGAGACACCAGAGGATGCTCTCTCTCTCTCTCTCCCCCTTTTTCTCCCTCTGCCAAGCAAGGACATAGCAAGAAGGTGGCTGTCTGCAAGCCAAGGAAAGAGGCCTCATCAGAACCTGACCATGCAGGCACCCTCATCTCAGATTTCCAGGCTTCACAATTGTAAGAAATACATTTCTATTGTTTACACCGCCCAGTCCATGGTATTGTGTTACAGCCCCCAAGCTGACTAAAGCAGTTACCCTACCTCCATGTCCTCCTTATGAACATATAATTTTCAAGAAATTTTCTTTTTATATGAATTTTTACTACTGTGAATACACTTGGCACCACACATTTAGGAGTGTATCCTGAAGGCTGGAGAGGGATTAGTTGTTTGCCTGTTCTTCTAAACAGTGCTAGCTCCCAGGACCACCTGTTTTTGTTATGTTGGCCAGACCACTCCTGACACACTCTGTACACTTTCCTAATCCAGAGACAGGCGCTTGTATTAGGTGGACCCAAGAATGAGGCTTCCTTCGCAGCTAGCGATTAGAAAAATGGAGAATCAGTAACGTTTACTAATTCTCAGACATTTAATTTATCTGACATCAATCAACAAACAAGTATTTACTGAGATCTCCTTTGGTTGGCTTTTATAGGCAGGAGCTCAGGATGGATTTTTTTTTTTTTTAATGGTTTCTAATCCAGCTTTGGCACTTCCTAGCTGCCTGAGCTGAATATTTGCTTAATCCCTCTGAGTTTCAGTTTCTTTATCTCTAAAATGGATATAATCATATCTTCATTACAGGAAAGCTATAAAAATTCAACAATAGTGTCTGTACATAGTGTCTTATAGATATTAACTAAAATATTATAAAATAACTAATAAACATTGTAAAAGTAGCTGTAGACTAGCACAGTATTTTGAAAATACTAATTAAACTTAATGAATGAACCCAGACTTGTGCTCAGTATAATGAAGGGCACAGAAGGAGAATAGAAATAGAATTCTTCAAGATCTAGTTAGACCTGCAAGCATTTCACGCTCTTTCCTAGGCATCGTAACCCACATCCGATTCAATTACCTTCTGTACATTCAAGTTTCCCACATAGACAGCTCTGGTCCAGATCTCTCCTCAAAAGTTCTGACCCATACATTGAGCTCCACTTGTATGACTGAAAAATACATAAGACTCAACAGTATTAAGACCAACTCCATTACCCCACCCCTCTCCAATATGGTCCTCTTTCAGTCGCTTCAGTAAGTAATATCTCCTTCCAACTAGTGTGCATGCCAGACACCTTAGAGCCACCCTCGGCATCTTACTTTCCTTACTCCCCACAGTCACGCCATCATAGAGTCTTATTTATCTTACCTCCTACATCATTCCACCCCCTCCATCACCACTACTATCACCTTGTCTGAAGCTGTCAACGTTTCTTCCCTGGACTATGGCAGTACCTTTACTTTCTTTTTTTAAGTTTTTTTAAGTACGAAATGTTTGGGTTTTTTTTAATTTATTTATTTGTTTATTTATCTATTTTAATTTTTGGCTGCATTACGTCTTCTTTTTTGCACGTGGGCTTTCTTTTGTTGCGGTAAGCAGGGGCTGCTCTTCATTGTGGTGCACGGGCTTCTTATTACAGTGGCTTCTCTTGTTGCAAAGCATGGGTTCTAGGTGCACGGGCTCTAGGTGCATGGGCTTCAGTCGTTGCGGCACGTGGGCTCAGTAGTTGTGGCTCGAAGGCCCTAGAACACAGGCTCAGTAGTTGTGGCGCACGGGCTTAGTTTCTCCGTGGCATTGGGATCTTCCTGGCCCAGAGATCGAACGTGTGTCCCCTGCACTGGCAGGCAGATTCTCAACCACTGCACCACCAGGGAAGTCCTATTGCAGTAACTTTCTAAATGATCTTCCTAAACTCTTCTCAAAACTCTTGCTGTTGTCTGATCTTTTCTCAGATAGCCCCAGAGTGACATTTGCAAAATAAAACTAAGGCCATGGTCCTGCCCTGCTGCAAAGCCCTCAGTGGTTACCTATGACTCATAGAACAAAGACCAAATTCTTCACAAGATCTACCTGAGCCCTGCCACCTGTGCAGCCTTGTCTCATAGACACACATGCCTCTCCAAATCACATTGATCTTCAGGTTTCCATCATGGAGCTTTATGAGTTTGCTGTTCCCTGTGGTAAGAATATTCTTGCTCTCCCATACCCTTTCCTAAATAATTCCTAATTATCCTATCAGTTTCAACTCAAAAATTACTTTGTCAGGAAGAAGCATCCTACAAGTTCTCAAAATACCCTCTATTTATCCCTAGAAAAGCATTTAAAATAATTTTCAGTTTTATACCATTTGCAGTTACTTACGTCAGTGTCCCTCCCCAGAGCATAAGTCCTGTGAGGGTAGGAGAACAGTCGTTTTTGCTCGCCACTGTGCCATGGGTTCTATTCCCATACACAGCAAACAGTGGGTGTGTAATGATCATTCATTGCTGCGGGAGTGAGAAAATGGGTGAATGAATACACAGCAAATGTTGCAGCCAGATCACCGCTAAGGGTCAAAGTATCTGGCAAAAGAGAGTAAGAAGGAGAAAGCTGTGAAGGGTAAGGAAGTACTCTCTGGAAAGGCAATGATCAGAGGAGTGAATGATGGAGAGGGTGGGACCGGGAATAGAATTTAGATAATTAAAGAATTCAGATAATTGGATGGGGAGGCTGCTTCCCAGGTATTGACATTAAAGATCAGAAGTCTTAGAGGCTGGAATAAGCATTTCATATACAGAGGACAGTGAGGAGATTCACAGCCTACCACAGGAGATCGAGTGTGTGCAGTTACAGGACCAGAGAAGAGGCAGAGTGCCCATTTCAAAGTCTGAGGGATGCACATCATTCGTCTTTATTTCCAGCTATGATTGGTGTTTCAAATGGATGGTTTAAATTAAAGCAAAACCTGAAAGTTTTCTGGGTGGACCGTGATGAGCAACAGTTCTTTCGCAGGGAAGGACTGTCATCTGTTTGTTTGGGTTGATGCGGGCTTTTGTCTCACTCGATGGAGACAAATGACTCTATGTCTTTCTGCCAGTTACATTATTAACTGTACCGGCATTTTATTTCTAAGTCGAGGGATGATCTGAGGCCAAACAAAGAGGAAGCATTGAGAAGAGACCTTGCCACGGCTGCTGACTACCTGACATCTCAGAATGAAGAATCATTGCCTCGGAAATACTCCGAGCACTTCTTCTATACCCCAATCAGGGAACTGTTACACTGAGACTCAAAAGTAAGTTTGTTCAATCTCCTATCTCACCACAGGTTTAAGGAATCATATCCCAAGCATTTAAAATAATTAAAACCCACTCCTCTCATGACAATTGACAAAGATGCCTCGGGACACCAATGGACATCAAAACAGCCTGTTACCGCTGCTTTTCAAATGAACTGCAAGGACTACATTTTGTGATATGAAGGGCAATATGAATTGGGGAAGGGAAAAAGTTATGGTGGAAATAGTCATGGTTAGAAATCATAAGATATCAAACGCAAGATGCAAAGGTTTTGACACCAACATGGTCCACAGCCCAAGTAGCCAATGAAGACAAAGACCAAATTAATTGAGGAGGATGAAAATGAAGGACTGTAGGCTACAGTGATAGTTGTGAGCACATGATATACTGAAAGAGGAGAAATCAAGAGACTGGCTGACACCAGTTCTAGTAACATTTGAAGTTCTCTGTGTAAGTAAAATCCCTGTGAGCTTGATGCCTGATTCTGAGAAGAAAGTATGAGTTCAATCAGCAGGATTGCTTAGGTCACAAGTGTTATTGTAAACACCCATGCCTTTATCCCAGAGTATGACAGGACTCAATATCTTTATTGCCTATTCAATACATTTACTGATGGTTGAGATGAAGGAATCGACAATGTGCTCATCAAATTTGCAGACTAAACTAAGTTAGGCAGATCTGCTAATACCTCCACAAGACAGGAATAAAATTCAAACTGATCTTGGCAAGACAGAATGACTCTACAGTGGGTCACTTTGAGACAAGGAAAAATAAACAAGAGTTCCAACATGCCCACGAGCTAAATACAAACGTCCTAGGCTCAGAAGTCAAATTCCCCTCACCCTTTCTCTCTCCCAGAACTTCTTGAAAGTTTTGGATGACACTTTAGACATAAAAATTTTAAAGGAATGTGAGTAAGCCAGAAATGTTTAGAAAAGCACAATGTACGCATAATCAAAGGGAAATGACATGTTATGCCCAAGCACAGAGAAGGTGCTTAAATAAATTGTTCAATAAAGGAAGAAGGAAGGGAAGGGGAGGAAGGAAAGAAGGAAGAGAAAGAAGTGGTAACATGGAAAAGAATAGATGAGACTGCTATGGGCAAAAATCTCCGTGACCCTGAAGGGAAGAATCATTACCCAGAGCTGGAAAGAGTAGACGTTCATCAAACGGAAACAGGAGCTGCACCAACTGGTTTCCTCAAGTCCCTCTCAGTTTGGAAATGTTATGATGCCTGACTTCAGAGCTGGTACATCATGCCACTGAGTATAAACAAGAATCACACACTCAAGCTACGTACCCCCGGCTACAGAGAACCAGCGGGATCAGGCTTCTCCTTCCTGTGCTTCCCCACATACAACTTGCTCCTTCACTGCGTTTCTCAACCTTTCCTCCCCCAGTTTCACAAGCTGCCCACATTTCCTCCACATCCTGAAGATTATTTTAGAGTTAAGAGAAACACAAATAAGCACTCAAAAGGCTCCTCTGTGATCTGACTCAGAACTAAAGCTGGACTGAGGAAGGGCAGCCAATGCTCCGTGGACAGTAGTGGTTTCCAAGCTTGGCTGCGTAATATACTCATCTGCAAAGTTTGGAAACTTCTCCGAGACCAGGCCAGAACTAAGACCAACAAAATCAGATTACCAGGGAGCGGGTCCCAGGCACTAGGCTGCTTTTAAATTTCTCCAGGTGATGCCAGAGTGCAGTCAAGGTTGAGGATCACTGCTTGACAGGGTGCTTGGTTATTTTCTTCACCTCAGAACTCTGCCAGAAGAATCCTTCGCAGAAGTAACCGGTGGTGGAAACCTAATACATGTTCTTCACTTAGCTAAGGAACAGGGTCAGGCACTTCTGGTTGGGTCAAACAACTAGACTTACACAACTGAACGGGAGGGCCTCTCATGTTTTAATGTACATACAAATCGCCTAAGGGTCTTGTTAAAATGAAGGTTCTAATATCATAGCACTGAGGCGGGCTTGAGATTCTGCACGTCTAACAAGCTCCCATGTGATGCTGATGCTACTGGTCTGTGGACCACATGGATACCTGGAACTGTAACTTCAAGTTTACATTAACTAATCACAGTCTCCAATCAACCGCAATAGCCACTTAGCAATGCCCTTGGCTCTAAATAAATGGCTGCTGAGAGCTTACTCTCCTTGTTCTGTCAGAGCAACAGTGTAATTCTCGGTTTATGTGTCAATTTGACTGGATCAAAGAGTGCCCAGATATTTGGCTGAACTTTATTTCTGGTTGTGTCTGTATACATGCATCAGTTCCTCTTGGTTCTGTTTCTCTGGAGAATCCTGACTCCTACAGTATCCCCCAAGACTATCTTGAGAAGTGAATGATTCTGGGACCCAATTACAGGTGGTTTTCCCCTCTGTGGATGGTTTTCCCCTCACCACCAATTCTCAGACACCAGCTGGCTGTCCCACAATTCAACTCAATTTCAACACTATCTACCTGCACATAGCATCAGATTCCACAGGATAAGGGCTCAGTCCCACCACACTGTCCCCCACTTCAGATGCCAATCACAACTCCAGGTTGTCACCTGTGATTCTGACTGGCTCTAAGTCAAAGGGTTCCATGACCTCCTCCTCAGGTTCAATGAATTTGTTTAGAGTGGCTCACAGAACCCAGGAAAACAGTTCACTTACGTTCACAGTTTTATTATAAAATAATATGATAAAGGATACAGATGAACATCCAGATGGGTGGGGCACAGAACTTCCATGCACTCTCCAAGTGCATCCCTCTCCCAGCACCTCAAGTGATCACCAACCCAGAAGCTGTCCAAACCCCTTCTCCTTAGGTTTTTACGGAGGCTCCATTACATAGGCATGATTGATGAAATCATTGGCCAGGGTGTTCCATTCAACCTCAGCCCCTCTCCCCTTCCCAGAGGTCTGGGATGGGACTTAAAAGTCCCAACCTTCTAATCACAGCAACAGCTCCTCCTGCAATCAGCCCCCATCCTCAGGTGCTTCCTAAAGGTCTCCTCATTAGTATAACAAAAGACATCCTTATCACTCTCATCACAGGAAATTCCCAGGGTTTTAGGAGCTCTGTGCCAGAAACAGGGATGAAGACCAAATACATATTTCTCTTCACAATATCACAGGAAGTGTTTCTTAAACTGTTATGTGCATGTTAGTCATCCAGGGAGCTCTCTGAAATGCAGATTCTGATTCAGCAGCCCTGATGGGCCATGAGAGTCTACAGCTGTAACAAATTCCCAGGTGATGTCAATCCTGCTGATCCAAGACAAGGCTTTGAGGAAAAAGGAGCTGGGGGAAGTTTTTATTGATTTCAAACATTGTGGCATCTGAACTCTGGAGTCCCCAACCCAAGAACTCTCCCTGTTCAGTTCAGTTTGCTTAGGTCCCAAAAGTCTATTTCAAAACAAAAAGGCAATGAGCCCTTCCTCAAGCACAAAAATCCCCAGTCTTAGAGAGAGTACTATCTGTGTTTGGAAATCAGCCTTATTCAGGATCTTCAGAATAAAATCCTATGGAATCAGCCCATGAGTACAGGGACTGAAGGTGGACCAAGGATTCCCTGATCTCAGATAGCAAGAGAAAATCAAGAATCAGGAGTGTCCTGGCGAGGAAGCACGGATACTCACTAACTGTTGAACTCAACTATTTGACATTCCCATCACCATTTTCACTGCCACCAGTTCCTCTGTTTAAGGAGAACTCAGCACTTAGAGAAATACTGGTGCTTTCTTCTCAATTCCAGCTGTTTAAAAAGACTGACTGGAAGTGTTCAGGAGAAAATAGGGACAAGAACATTGCACCACAAACTTTAAGACTTGATTTCTAGCCCCAGTTTAGCTCTGATTAGTGCTATGAACTTGGGATAGTCTCAAGTCTTCTAGAAACTAGTTTGTCACCTCTGCAGAGTGAGGTTATTTGTCATAGGCGTTTAAAGAAGTTCACATAAGATAATGGATATGTAAGTGCTTAGAACATCAAAAGCAAGATGTTTGTTCCAAACTGGGAAACGTCTATTCAATTTAATGAACTTTCTTTGAGTACCAGCTGTGAGCTTGAAAACATGTCAAGGATGACTTCTCTAGCTTGCCAAGAAACACTCTCATAGCTGCAGATCTTTGGCCCTTAGGGCACACATTAGTTTAAAATCATATAGAAAAGGCTCCCAGTTTGACAGTATCCCAGTCACTGTGTTGGCCATGATGACCGTAGGGAGTAACCTACTTTATGTAATTTACGTGGGTGTGTGGTATGAGGATGCTGGATAAAGAGGTGAGGAGGAAAGAGGTTTCTCTTTGGGGCCAAGACAAATTAGAGCTTGTCCTCTAAGCCATGAAATGTTATTATCTTGTAGGTAGTATGGACCTTGTCATTAGACTAACATGGGTCCCAATTCCACCTTTGCTTTTACTTAGGTGCCTTGTTACTGATGTGTCACCCTTTCTAAGCTCCAGTTTCCTCATCTGTAATGTATGAATATTTCTATTTCCTTTAATCTTCTGTCGTTAGTAAAATGAAGACCAGGGCTTTCAAAGAGACAATTTCCTAAGGACGGTTTCCTAAGACAATTTCCAAAGAAGTATACAGAACAGCAGGCTCATTCCTGGCCACCTGAATCTCCACTCTTTTAATATCCTTTCTTCAAGAAGGGATGGTTTCTGCTCTAAAGTCCTGGCTCAGCAGGGAAGCCAAATCTTGCCTTTAATAATCTATTATATAATTTGAGAACAGTTTACAAAATTAACAGTATATTTCTTTGCTAAGAACCTCAAATTATAAGACAGAGTGAGAGAGAAGAAAACAAGCAAAACTCCACAAAGCACATACCTTGATAATCTGCTTAGCAGATGCAGTTTGCTTTCTGAGTCACCAAGAACCTGGGGTCCACCCTACTTATGCGCAGAGAACCACAATCAAAGAGCACTTTTCCACTTTTCAAAGTCTAAATCTGAGAGGGTAAAGCGGTAAGAGGATCTCCTCATCTTATACTGCAGTCTACCCAGTGTCTGCCTTCCAAATTCTGGTTTTCCTGGCTAAAACCAGGTTCTACCATTGACAATGTCCAACTCCTTCAAAAGGTACCAAAACAAGCTTTAGAATGTTTTAATAAAATAATATAACCCAACTTTCAAGGAGGAATCTCTCATATACACTATCAGGAGATTATTTATCATACAATTATACTCAATAAACTGCAGTTACTGCATTTTTTTCTTGTTATTGTTGTGAGTTAGATGGTTTAGCCTCCAGGTTAAAATATTTGCGGTGAGGATGTGAGTGGTGAGAGATGAGCCGCAGAGTTGCTTATGGTCTTGGCAACCCCTCGGCATTCCCCTTGGTCATGAGAAGGCTTCGTGATGACACCTAGCTGAAGCCAATAGGAATGAAGACTCATAGTACTGTCAGCAATGTTTGTCATTCATCACAACATAAGTCATAAGAGATTCAGGATCCAAGAATTGGTCAGAAGAGGCTCACGCAGAAGAAATCACAGTCCCAGGCTGCCAATGAGACCAGCTGGCCTCAGCAGCTGTATTTCTCGGGCGCCAGAGAGGAATACACTGTTTGTGATGCCTCGATTCAGAAAAGGATTATTAATCACACAGCATAGGGAGCCTCTGCAACATGTAATGAGTTTCGTAACTGAGATTTGTGGCGACAACCCTAAACTAAAGCAGAAAATATCAAAGTCAGGTCAATAGTATAGATTTCTCCCTTTTTAACATTGTCTTAATGATCACAAAGAGGGCTGTTCTATTTTGATTTTTTTTTTTTTTTTTAGATTCCAGTTGGCGTTTCATGTTGACCTCAAAACAGTTTATTTAATAAGAACATCCCTAGAAATACAGCTAATAAGTACAAGGGATGATGTTCTCATAGACTGTTTCCAAAGGAGATGGAGGGGGTGTGTGAAGAAGTGATGGCCTCTCATGTTTTTCAGAAAAACGACCCATTGATTCTGTCCCGCGTCAAATCAACGTAATTCTGTCTCGAGATGCTCTTGAAAATGTTTCATAGCCACTCAGAAAAGAGAACAAATGTCTCTGTGTTCCAACTTTGGAATGCAGGCTATGTGCTTAGGCTCCATTGCACGCTGCAGGGTATGAACACAAGAGGCTTCAGTTGGGTTTTCCATTTAAAGGCTTTGGCCTAAACTGAAGTATGGCAGGTTCCTGGGCAGAAACTTAGAGCGGTGTTTGAGGTCAAATGTCACATAGAAGTCATCTAGTATCCTTTTGGCTAAATGTAACCAGGAAGTTGGAAGGAATTCCCAATTTATCTCATCTTTCCCAAGCCACTACTCTCACCCCTTCCAGCAAAATGCAGTTTTGAGAGGACTGGGAACCCAAGGGTCACCACCTCATTGTTTACCACATGCTTAATTATGAAGCTCTCATTTTGTTCTGAAATCAGGGAAAGCAAAACATCATTTACAAGAGAAACCACCACAAAAGGTCAGTCCTGAGAAGCGACTGATGCATTCCCACAAGGAGAAGACTCTCGTTCCAAGCCTGGTGGTTGATAAACACACTTATCTCACTCCCTGTGGTGGAAACATACAGCTTTCTGGAGTCAGCGAAGTGGCACAACCCAGGAGCGGGCTCCCCTGGGGGCTGTGGGCAAGGCCAGCAGCACGCTGAGCAGAAGCCAGGCCTCCAGGCAGGGCTGCAGGCATCACATCACCGGTCCATTAGGAAACTCATCACTGCTGTCAAAGGGTGAGTTTCCCCAGAAGGGCTTTCATTCTCAGCCACAGTCTCACACATACACACACAGTTCTGCCAGTGCCAAGGGAACCCAGGCCAGAGGTGGCAGAGCAATGGAACCACTGGGAAACCTCAGGCTACCTTCCAGATTCAAGGCGTTATCGGTGCACTCAGGGTCTGATTATAGGAAAGACAGGGCTCCTCTGCCCCTGCAGTTCTCTTTTCAGACTTTGGAAAGCTCTCATCTCTGCAAAATTCCTTGGCAAGATGAGGACCCAGTGCAACTAACAAGCATTAACCACCTAGTGTGGCTCTCTCTCCTCTGTGCCTGGATCCCTGGAACTTGCAACACCAAACTGCAGGCAACACAGCGAGAGGACTGAGAGTCTGCTCAGGCCCCTCCTTTGTTTTAAACCCTTTAATGACTCCTAATGTCAGGACAGTTTCTAAGGCTTGAGATGTTTAGCACAACTGAACACAGCAACCCCACAAACGTTAATGAGGCAACAAGCTAACCCACAGGCAGCTGAATATCTACACTGAGATCCTAGATTCACTTAACTATACTGAGAGCCTCTATTAGAAGTGAAAAGGAGGTTAGATGGAGAAAGAAAATTCCAAAGCTCAGTCCAGCATCTCACACTCTAAAATTTAACCTGACAGTTTAGTCAATGAAATAATTTGGCTGTCGATTCCCCATTGGCTCCCACAGGCATCAAATCCAGCATGATCTCAATCATTCAATAAACATTTATTAGACACCTGGTAATCAATCCAAATAAAACAAAGATTCTTCCTCTGTGGTGCTATTGTTAACCCAGGGTGCTGGGTTAACAATAACAGAAATGATGGCTTATTAGAAGAGTACAAGGTAGTTTGCAATCTCAACATGTAAATGAAAATCCAGCCTTAGAAAATGGGCAGGAACCAGAACCAGAGGCAAGATCACAGTACAGGGATAATCTAGATGGGATACTACCCATATCACCACTGGACATCAGAGGCCACTACTGAACCAGAGCCACCAGACAATGGCTCCTACCATCACCATGGCTGGAATCAGTTCTCAACAGCCCCTAGTGATTAAACATTAATGCTCCAAATTAAGGTTCTAGGTAGGGCTGTGCAATCAGCTAATTCACATCATGTCCCCATGCCCCAATGTTGGGAGCAGGAAAGGACTATTTTCCAGACTTTTCTGGCCTCTGTAGTCAGAAGCAGGACCTTTTGTTGTAACATACATGATGATAGATTCTACCGGAGAAAGAGTGTTATGATTTCCAATGGTCAAGAAAAAAGAAAAGGAGAAATATCTGCCAAAAACTTCAGAATGAAGTAGGAGTTGAGTATAGAAACCTGATTATATAAAGGTACATAACTATGACATCAGCAAAGTAGAATAGATGCTGCAGGTGAGGTGCCGGGGATAGATCTTAGCACCTAAAGAAAGAAAATACTACCCTGGCTGATAAGGAAAATTTCACACTGAAATAATTTTTAGCTGAACCTTAAAGGCAAGATGGGCTTTCAAAAGGTTTTCAAAGATATTCCAGGGAAGAAATACCCCCTTGTAGGATTAGAAGACCTTCCCAAGTATAAAATGAAACTTTGTTGGGGAGAGGTTTGGATGAGTGGACAGATGCTTTGTATATAGCTTGAGAGCTTCTACCAGCTTAACCTTTCAATAAATCAGTGGTCTTTCCAAAACAGAACAAATTCACATGACACTCAGGGAAAGTGATATTCATCACCAGGGCAAAAATAGAACAGGAAAAGTTATGCCTCATCAGGTTCACCTTAACTTCATTCACACCACAAACAGGAAATTAATATAGGGGGAATACCTAGCCTCTTTGCTTTTGCAACACACTGGGCCCTGGTTTTACCACCAGGAGTCATGCTAGCTATAAACACAGACTGAACCAAACAGAAAAATGTTGACTCATGGCTGAGTCTAGTTTCTAGGATCTTGAACAGGTTGAGAAACTGCATATAATCAATTAAGCTGGAGTAATTAATCAATTTCACTAGGGCTGAAGGAATATCTATTATAGAACTTTGCTGTGAGGGAAGGAAACTCTTTCCAGAATGTGTCACAATACTTAGCATGACCATCAACGCTGGCATCTAACTGATTTGCTTCCATCACATTTCTGTCTATAACTACTGTTGGAATTTTACTTACGGGAAGGGACGTGGAGACCAGGAATTTTTCTTACGTAGAAATGTAAGAATTACCATGTCCTTGTCTAAAAGAGGGCGACCTATATGGCAAGGAGTCTGAAACACCAGGCACAAGAGGAACGTGAGAACAGTATAAGAAGAACTAGAATGCAAGGGCCAGAGAAGCTGTGACTCAAGGGGAATATGGGAACCCTTTTCAAATAGCTGATGAATTATAAAATAAAGTTGGCAAAAATTAAAGTAATCCAGTAATGGATTCAGCTATAACTAAGAAGAATGGACCATTCAAGCAGAATTTAGATGATGATCTGTTGTTATGGTGATGACTGCTGAAGTTCTTCAAATTTCAGAGCTGAAATGACCAGATGGGATAGCTGCATGTTGATTTGTCTAAATCTAAAGGTCAGCATAAGAACATTTATATAAATAATTTTGAAAAAATAACTACTTGTTGACTAAATGAATGGATGATTCCTGTATAAAGATCAGGTTAAAAGAGAGCAAAATCTTGAATCTCTTCTGATTAGGTGATAGTTGCCAAAGACTTTACAAGGACCTAAAGGATCCTATGCTTATTGGAGTCATCTAATTATTCCTGGAGGTCAAAATACAGTCATTTCTATAAAAAATTTCTGAAAAATAAAATATTCTTTGGGTTAGGGTTAAGGAAAGAATTCTTCCATGAAGATCAGATAAAAATAAGTCAAGTGTTCCCTGGCTGATGTCTAAGTGGCATTCACTGTCCCTACTCCTATTCTCTCTTATTCCCTCTTCTACCTGCCCCATCCTCAGTCACCTGAGCATCTCCAAATCTCGCTTTCTTAGGATGGCTTTCTCTGACCACTCTACTTAAAACTCCCTACCACAATATATACAACACACACACACACACACACACACACATTGTACGCATGCATACACATACACAGCAGAACCAATCTCCTTACCCTGCTTTTTGAATTACACATACTTCCCAACTTTTAAAATTCATACTTACTAATTACACTCACTACCTCTCTCCCCATTTTAGAATATAAGTTCCATGGAGTTAGGAGTTTGTCTGGTTTATATATGAATGAAATCCTCACATCTCAAACAGTACCTGGCACATAGTAAACCTCAATAAATAATCATGAAATAAATTGAAGCATACAGATTCGACTATAATATTACTAAGGATTTGGTATCAGCAAGATAACTGTAAAATATACTGATGGTAACTCAAGCATTAAAAAAAATTGTAATGAAAAGTAGACATTAGAAGTTACAAATTGAAGGAAAGAAACTACTTACTAAACATAGAAGGAAAAGCTAGCACAGTATTTAGAGGGAAATGTATATGCTTACAGTAAAAAAAGGAAAGGCTGAAAATTAATGATCTAAATATTCATCTCAAGAAAGATTAACATACCACAATAAATTCAAATAATTTAAGAGAAATGAAATAATAGAAATAAAATTAGTTAAAATAGAAGATGAATACAATGTGAGTTTTAGCAATATCAAAATTAGTTCTTTGAAAACACTAAAAATATTTTTTAAAGAAAAAAGAAAAGTCCTTATCAAAAGCGATCAAGAAACCAAGGGAGAAGGTACTGAAATACAATATTCAATGGGGAACACATAGAATTCAATACGAAAGATGTAAAAGGGGAGTACTAATTAAGACTTTATTCTAAAAAGCAAAAGTTAGACAAAATAAGTATTTCCTTGAAAATACTATAAGAAATAGGAGCTGAAAAGAAATAAGAACAACATAGACCAAAAGTAAAAGATAAAAATATAAGGTGATATGGGTGAAGAAAAGAAATAGAATAAAATCAAAATAGGAAAGCAAAATTAAAATCCACTCAGGAGGCAGTAAAAAGCAGGTCTGATTTCGTGAAAAATCAAATCAGATATTTAGAACAACCTGAGAATTTCCCTGAAAATGAAGAGAAAAAGAAAAAGGAGATGGAAAACAGTGAAGGAAATAATGGAAACACAGATTCATTCCCACAAAATATGCATTTTAACTTTAAAAAAAAAAGAATGTTTTATAATGAAGTCATAATTAAGACAATGCTTTGGGGTTTTTTTTTTTTTTTCTTTTTTAAGTCTTGAGTTGAAATAGATATATGACGTGTATTGATTAACAGGGCTCAGATTAAATTCTTGGTAAAAAAATCAATGAAAGGAAAAAGCCACATCTAGCAACCTGCTGGTAATTATCTTAAATTGTCAGTTAAAAAATAATTACTAAATTTTTAAGCAAATATGCAAGAAAATATGTGTTACAAAGAGACGGGAATCTGCTGGTCTCTAACATCTTTTTTATGCTATGTCAAAAATACAAAATGCCTAAAGTTTTGAGGAAAAAAAAACCATAATGAAACAATGATTATAGACACAGCTAAGTTGTCTTTCACATCTTAAAGCAACAGAGTGGGAGGTAAATATTTGAGAGATTCAAATATACAGCACTGATATACCTAACCCCTTTGAAACAATTATTCAAAGACATACCAAGCAACTTAAAGAAAAATCGAAATTAGTAAATCTCAATTAAGAAGGTTATGATATTTCTAAAAATGGCAGCCTTTCATTGCTCAGTTGGACCTCTAATTCAGAATCAGTTTATTCATGTGCCAAAATGTAGATTTTGTAATCCCACATACAATATTGAGCCGGCTTTGCCTCACGTAGCTACTCCTCAGCAGACTTCTTTCTCTTCCCAGAACCAGGCAATTATCTGGAGGCATACCCTTCCTCCTACTGTTGTGTGGGAATGTGTTTGAGAAGAAAACAATGCCTTCACTGTGACAAAGACCACTAACCATGGTTATCGTATTTATGTTTTTCATCTACTACCAAGATAATTACAAGTCTTTCTCTTCCATCCACAAAATCTTTCACCCACAAAATCAGAGAAGCAATTTTAATATCAAGATAATTAAATAACTGATTCTTATCATTTAAACTCCAGTTTAATAGCTAAAGTAACTTTTTTAAATACTAGGACAGAGCAATAAAAACTAACCAGCGGTCAATTTATACCAAGCTTCTCTTCATCCGCCCTTCAATCCATGAATTGTAACTGATCTGTATTCACTATGCTTTAAAATCACCACATAGTGTAATGTCAGAGCTATATGAAACTCCAAAGAAAGAAAGATTTTAAGAAAATACAACAAAATTTTCCAAGCTTACCCTTAAGTAATAGAACTTTTGATTTTGTTGTTCTTTGTATTTTCTCTACATTCCAAACAGTCTAGATTTCCTTTTATATAAAAAATATTAATGCTTTAAAACATCACAAGGAGGCTAAAATTATGCAAATAAAAAAAGAGTGGATGTATGCAACTGATTCACTTTTCTGTACACCAGAAACTAACACAACACTGTAAATCAACTATACTCCAATAAAAATTTTTTAGACAATTAAAGTTGTTACAACTCACCAAAGTGTTAACAGCAATTACTTAGTTGCACGGTGGCTAGGGATGAACACTTTTCTTCCTTCAAGATTTTTGTAGTCTCTAAATTTCTATAAATAATGTGTTTCATATTATTATTTATTTTCATAAAATGTAATTAATTTAGTATTTATTTTCATAGCAAAAGAATAATTATATCCATGTTAGTAAGGGTCTCTGAAGGAAATAAAGGACGCTCTCAAAAAAGGTTTACTGAAAGAGCTTAGTGAAGGGCTTATTTAAAGAGGTTTGGGCAGGGTTAGGAACTAACAAGGTAAAAATAGATGAAAGGAAAAAGCCACATCTAGGAACCTGCTGGAAATTATATTAAATTGTCAGTTAAAAAAAAGTTACTAAATTTTTAAGCAAGTATGCAGGAAAATATGTGTTACTCACAAAGGGACAGGAATCTGCTGATCGCTTACAATTTTTATGCTGTCAAAAATATAAAATACCTAAAGTTTTGAGGAAAAAAATACTGAAACCTAATGATTACAAGGAGTGGTGAGACACCCAGGGATGGGGACCAGAAGAAAGCTGTTAACACTTGTGATTCTGAGGAAGTAAGGAGAGGAAATGGTGCTTCTAAAACCCAGGGAGAGTGGCAACTGCACAGTAAGGACGACTGGGCAGGTGCTGTGGCTGGAACAAAGTCCCTGCCAGATGTGCGGTGGGGGCGGGGAGTGCAGATAAGACTCTGACTTTCCATTCTCTTGCCCCTTGAGATCCCGCCCACGTTTCCCACTGCTTGAACCCAAACAGAGTGGCGGGCAAGAGAGCCTACAAGATGCAGAGCATAGAAGTCAGGCTTCTGGAGCACAGAGCAGGACACAGAGGGTGGATAATGGATCTGGGTGGGCAGGTGGGCACAGGGACAAAAATAACCAGTACAGTCCTCTGTGTGTATGACACCCTCACTGAGAGCGTCCGTGCATGTCTCACCTCATTCGCAGACCCCTGACTCAACAACTGAATTAACTTCTGGACTCTAGTCTCTTTCATCTCTATCCCGCCTGGACCTGGCTATTCTCTGCTATTCAAGGAATAAACTGTAGTACAATAATCCAGATCCAAGGTAATGGCCTGATCAGCATGGCAGCAGCGGCGTGGGTGAGAAAGTGATCCAGTCCCGGGTACATTTCAAAAGTAGAGTCCATAGGATTTGCTAAGGTTTAGATGAAGACTATGAAACACGGATGGGTCGAGGATGACAACAGCTCCGGTGGCCTAAGCCGCAGGAAAAACGGCACTAACAGAGAAGAAAAGATCAGGAGCTTAGTCTTGAACATATTGAGATTTCTACCAAACATCCAAGTGGAAATATTGAGTAGTCAGATGGATATTTATATACATAAGTGTGGAACTCAGGGAGAAGGTCTGTGTTTGGAGTATAAATTTGGAAGTCACATTCTGTACCCGGTGTGTGAAACCATGTAATTGAATGAGATCATGAAGTGTGTTAAGCCCTGCAACATCCCAGCATCAAGAAGGCAGGGAGATGAGAAAGAACCAACAATGAAGACTGAGAAGGAGCAGCCTGTGGGATTAGAGGAAAACTGGGAGTATGCGTTTTACCTGGAAGTCAATCTAAGGAAGGAATTATCCAGAATCCAGGAGGAAAAGAGAAATAACTGTAGCAGGTGTTGCTTTAAGTCTAGTAGGGTGAGGGCTAGGAAGTAATTATTGGATTTATTAAACAGGGGTTCTTGGTGAGCTTGTCAAGATCATTTTTATTAGATTGGTTAAGGTGGACTCAAAGGAGAACAGGAAGAGACAAATTGGGGATAGTGTATATCATAGACAATTCTTTTGAGATTTGATTTTAAAGGCTGTTGATGTGGGAAGTGTGGGTCCGTGTTTACAAGCTTATTTGTTTTAAAAATGGAATAAGATAATGGGATGTTGGTATATGGTTGGAAAATACCCCATTCTCTAGAATGAGATATTCCTCAAGGTATCAGGTATCTGAGAGCATTTTCTAGGGGAAAAAAAAAAAAAAATATATATATATATATATATATATATATATACACACACACACAGACACGCACACACACCCATAACTATTCATAAATTCTCTTATTGAGAGCTGGACTCTAAGGAGCTGATTTTAATCTCTGCCATCTCCAAATTAGACAAACTTAGAGAGTGGAGAGATAAATAACATCTCTCATGTCTCACAGCATCAATTGATGTTGGCCAGCACTGACAGCTCCCAGTAATTGAAGAATCCATGATTGACTTACTTCTGCCTCCTCCACTCTGTTTCTGAAACATGAGGGACTCCTGGAGTGAAGGAGGCTGTGCAGAGAGATGGAAGCAGAGGCCAAACATGACTTCCAGATAATTCCTACTTCAATGTCAAGTTGACTGCATTTTTATGCTTTTGATGTAATCATTTTCCTACTTTCCAGTCCACATCTCTGCTGCTGCTTCTCCCAGTGAGAAGGGGAGGAAGTACAGCAAGTCATGGGTGGCGCTGGTTTCCCTTTATTTTTCTGAATTTTTTCATCACTGTCTTGGGGATCAAGGGAAAAAAGTCTTCCATATATCACGTCAGAGTCCCATCTCCCTGTTCTGAACTGCGCTTCTCCTTCCTGAATCTCTTCTCTCTAAACAAATTCTTTCCATTTCTACACAGCTACATTTCCTAGCAAAACACAAACTGAATCAGGGTGAAATTGTGAGGAAGACATGGAGCTCAGTCTGGACAATGATTAAACTCAGATGTAATAACCAAGGAACCATGTAAGCCACGGGCAGGGAAACGAGGAGTTGATTAGTATGGTCCCAGGGTTAACAACTAGGAAAAATGAGAAAAATGATTAACAAGAAGAAATCATTGAGCAGTGCCATTCCCTGCTGGGTCCTGGCGGCCAAGTAGCCCAGGAGTCTTCCCAGATTCCACTTTTCTCTGCTCCCCGCCTTCAGCCTGCCTCCAACTGCTGAAACTGACAACCTCTGACTCTTCTTGAAACATATTTCTTTGGTATTTCTGAAATCTTAGGCAAGCTGGGGGCCTCTAAGCCTTATAGTTTCATGCTTGTCTTTGCTGGTGGCTGACTGTCACTGTCCAGATGACCCCCACCAAAGAAGTTCCAGCACTGCAGCAAGAATGAGCATTTACAATTTACTCTATTTCCAACGCTTCCAAAATTAAATTCAGAGTCCTGGTCTTACGCTTTTGGGTTTCCTATCATTCCTTGTCCCCATCATCAAGCTCCCCCTTGAAACCCTCTCTCCTTACCCGTTCCTTCACCCCTACACCTTCCTCCTCTCTTCTGGGGCTTCCACCTCAGAGTGGACTGTCCTTACCTGTGCGATACATTGTATTCTTAGAGATCAAGTGCGCTCTCAACCCCAGCTTTTAAGATTCTGTGATCACTTTTTAAGAACTCCATAAATGCTGTGCACACTAAGGAGACAGCAAGCACTTCAGGAAAAAGGTAACCCATATGGTTTATCATTACAGCAAATTAACAGACGGAACACATTAGACATGACTCACCCAGGCACCAGTGTGTCTCCATAAACCTTAGCACAGCAGCGTGCTGGGTTAAGGAGAGCAATCTTTAGCAAAGAAACATTTATCCCCTTTGCATAATAACAAAGCAGCACTTGCCTTGGCTCAGCGCGAGAACTCATAGAGCAAATGTCTGGAGGAGAAGGAGCTGATGTGTTTTATACGGTCCATTTAATCAAACACTCAATCCTTTGACGGCATTTGCAGCAACTATACAACATGTCATAGGATCCCTCTCCAGTCTGTTTCCTGACTCTCTCTCCAGCCTCCCCCATCAGAGCTCCTCCACATGCTCCCCACACTCAAACTAGCTCCCCAGGTTCTATCATCCTTCTTCTAAATTGGTCACATAGTTCTCTGTGCCTTGTTTTCTTTTAGACTCCTTTTTCACTTGGTAAACAGCTCTGCAACTTTCAAGATTCAACTCAAAAGTCACGTCTTCAGAGAAGCCCTTCTGACTGCATATGTCCTAGCAAAATACCAAGTATAGACTTGGTACCCAGTATAGACTCAGTAGGCACTCAGTATAGACTTATGGATTGACTGATTATATTTTACAATCAGTTCCACTTATTTTCTTTCTAGACCCCCAAGGCACTCAGTATAGACAGGCACTCAGTATAGACTTATGGATTGACTGATTATATTTTAGAATCTGTTTCACTTATTTTCTTTCTAGACCTCCAAGCTATAAAGGTTTTTTAATTTTTTATGGAATTTATTCAGAATCAACCCCAAACTCAAAGTCCCAAACTAAACATATAGCAACAGATTGAATAGTGTTTTGTGTAGGTATAGAAACAGCTCAGTTCCATCACTGTATGCATTGATCTCAGAACTGGAACAAAAATCCAACTATTAACCTGTGTTCTGATATTATTATGTAGGTATATTTCAAATTGTGCCATAGCTATATTTCTAAAACATTGAAGCATGTTTTAAATGCACTGCTGCTTGCCCCTACCAGTTTAAGAAAATCAAAGAAAAAAACACTTTCATAAAATAAAACACTTTCTAATATGAACAATTATTCTCAAATATATCTGGTTTGTAAATTTAAAGTCTGGCAAACCCACCTTCTCCAAATTAGGATCCACCATCATTATTGCTTATCATTCAAAAGAGAAATCTAAGTGTGCAATATACAAAGGGTAAGAAAATAGGATAATTTGTAAGAAGATGTAGAACGGGGCAAAATATCCCTATTCTCATTTTTTTCCTTAAAAACAAGAAAGCAAAACAAAAATATACACAGTTAAAGTATTAAAACCCTCTCATATCACTTACTACATTTCATCTCTACAAAATCACTGTAATTAAGCAAGGAAATTATTACTATTATAACCATTTCATAGATGGAGAAAGTACAGTCCAGAAAGCAGCAAAGCAAAGAATCATGGCTTACTTTGTGTCAAAGGTAAAACTAAATCAGGCCTGGGGACTTCTAATCCTGTGCTCTTCAGAACTTTTCTATGGGGAAAAACAGCTGAGTCCAATAGTGCGGCTGTAACACTGACACCTTGAGTTGATTTCTGGAATACTCATTGCAATGAGCTTCAGTGAGTAGAAGTTTAATCCGCTAGTGGGAGAGAACTGTTGGCTCGGGGAACCTTGATAAGAATAACATTATTATAAGTCATTGTAAATAGGTAGACTTCACTTTAAAAAACTTATGGAGCATGCGAAATGGGATATTTCTCGTGTAATTATAATTCTCGATATAAAAAAATGGATATATGTCAGAAACGCTGTCCTTATTTCACCCTTCATGACAACCTGCCCAGCAAGTAATATCATTCATATTTTATAGATGAGAAATTGAGGCTGAGAGAAGTTACTAAATTATCCAGGTTGACATAAAAAATTCACCAGTGTTGTCTCCCTCATTCTTGGCATTATTCCCGGGACAGAGAATGCTTTAGATAAATATTTTTGAATGAATGAATGGCTGAATAAATGAACGAATGAAGTGGTAAAGCCATGGTTCGATTCAGGTGTATCTGCTTCTGAAGGTCACACTTCCTTCCTTGTGGCATACTCTTTGCTTTATAAATAAACGTATTGCTGGAGTCTTTAAGAGAGAATGTCACATACAAATCTTCAGATGATCTGCTATATGAAGTGAGGGCAGCCTGGACTGTAAAATGCACTCCACACTGGTGGCACTGAGGCCTGCCAGGCCTGAGTTCCACTCCCACCTTTAATCACTCAGTTGGCTTGTCTGGATATGGCTAAAACTTTAGGCTGGTTAGTCGGTGAGTCACTCTCGCCCTTCCCTTTCCTTCAGCTCCCAAGACTCCATCACACTCTCCCTGGCATCTTTCCCTACTCTCCAGAGCTCTGCTTAACACTCAAATTAATGCACATGAGAACACCCTGTCTGTAGGCATCTCTGGAAGGAACACAAGCCACTTCAACCAGATGGCTATTTCCAAGAAGGAGAGATGGCCACTGACAGGTGAATGCAATCTATTCTATCACATGAAGGACTAAAGGTATTTACTTGTCATAAATGGAACAAAGATGGGGATGAAAAGCCTTTTTCCAAATCATGAATTCCCAAAAGCAAATCAAGAGGTAAGGTTAAAAAGCAGCCTTTTTGTATATAAAAGAGATAAACAACCGGGACCTGCTGTATAGCACAGGGAACTATATTCAATATCTTGTAATAATCTATAATGGAGAAAGAATATATATATAATACATATTATATATAGAATATATATAAATATATAAAACTGAATCACTTTGCTGTACATCTGAAAGTGATACATTGTAAATTAACTATATTTCAATTTTTTAAAAACCCAACTATAGATTTTTAAAAACTTTTTATTGAATAATATACACACGATCAGTGTGTAGCTCAACAACTTTTCCTATGCCTCCAATTTGTCCCTCATGTATATGAGCCAGAGAGTTAATATTCTCCCTAGATGATATACCTCATCCACTTCTGCTTATACCTCTGTGGTGATAGCTCCTAAACCTCTATATTAGATCAAACCCTTTCCTTGGTCCTAGATCTATATAACCAATACCACTTCTATTTTAGTTTGTGCTTTTCACAAACTTCAAGCACTTATGTAAT
This sequence comes from Hippopotamus amphibius kiboko, assembly GCF_030028045.1. NCBI lineage: Eukaryota > Metazoa > Chordata > Mammalia > Artiodactyla > Hippopotamidae > Hippopotamus > Hippopotamus amphibius. The sequence continues at coordinate 131,508,436 of NC_080192.1, read as the reverse complement.
CAGCACTCAGGTCAAGAAAGAGAACCGGACTCGCACTCTAGCAGCTCTCCTGGGTCTGCCTTCCAGTCACTATTTATCACCCCAGTCCCCAAGTCACTATCTTTACTTCCAACAACAAAGGTAAGACTGTCCTGTTTCTATACTTTATGAAAATGGAATCATGCAATAAAATAAACAAAGTCAGGATTTTCTTCCACATTCCTGGGTCCTTTGCTACAAATTCTCAGTAAGCAATCAAAGACAAGTTCACAAACCAAGAGAAAATGGGAGAAGGGGTTGAGCAGACCACTGTAACATGTCACCACTGACCCTCATAGGGACAGTTTTCCCGGCAGATAACCCCACCTCCTCCCTCTTTCCACCAAGGGTTTTCAAATTTACTATTGTAGAGTACAATGATTCCATGGACTCTCTGACTCCCTCTCCTAACCCCACATGTTTTCAGCAGAAAAAGAACCCAGTGTATTGGGAAGGCTCGCCTGAGGGTGTACAATTACAGAAGACCAAGAGAGGGACATGGTGAAACAGGGTGAGGCTAAGGAAGTAGGGAGAAGAGACGTTCTTACAGAGCACCAACTCAATGGAAGAAACATCAGAGACAGCAGGTCATGAGTAGATAAAGTCACAGCGCAAAACTGCATTGCCCAAGCTTTTTGGCCTCACTCTCTCTGCAAAGCCTTTGTACCAGACCATCTCTAACAGCCTGAAAGTACAGTCTACCTCACCACCATCATGAGTTGGATTTTCTCCAGAAAGAAGGATGCAGCAATGCAATCTGGTGTTTGTATAGAAAACACAACAGCAGAGGAAGGGGGAAGCACACTCAAGAACATCTGCTCAGAGACACCATCTGAGTAATAGTCAAGCACTCACAGGATGGAAACACCTGTGCATAGCTCCACATTCCAGGAGCCTTGAGTTGCAGGAGAAGGGGAACCTAGAGAGAGGAGCTGGGAGAGGAGAGACTCAAACAAAAAGGAAGTCAGAAATTAAATGATTCAGATAATGTGGAAGGAGATGTTGAGAATAAGGGTGGGGAAGGAGAAGTATCCCTGGACACAGTTTTGGCAGTCTTCCTGCACAGATGATGAATATGGTTCCTAAGGAGAAAGAAACATCACCCTGTGCTCTATAGAGCAACTAGACAGAGCTCCAAGAGCCACAGTTTCCTGCGAAATGGTTAGATAACTTGCCCAAAGTCATAGGTTGTAAGCAGAAACTGGGGTAAATCCAGGTCTCTCAGACCCAGCGGCCATGCTGGTTCCTCTACTCAACTCACTCTTCGAGCTCTTTGTAGCATTTACAGTAACCATTATTCTCTCATCCCTGAAAAGTTCTCCACTGGCCTCCAGGGCTCCTCCCTCTTCTGGGTTCTCCTACTCCTCGCTCAGTTCTCCTCAGCAACCTTCTCCATCTCTTCTTTATCCCTTACATACTCCCTATGTCTCCAATTTGTCCTTCATGCATGAGCCGGACTTAATACTCTCCCTAGATGATATACCTCATCTACTTCTGCATATATTTCTATGCTGATAGCTCCTAAACTTCTATATTATATCAAACCCTTTCCTTAGCCCTAGATCTATGTAACCAACACCATTTCCAACTTCCTCACAGGAATCACAATCAATATTTCCCAGACTAAGATTGGCAGGTCTATATCTCCAGAGGCCATCCCTTCCCATTTTACTCCAAGCTGCATGAAATGCACCATTGTATTCCCATGATTTCCAAAGCATCATGCTGTTACAGTTCTCATCACAGAACATTTTAGTTGTGTATTTACCACTCTTCCCAAAAGACTTGAGCTGTCAAGAATGGGAAATGTCTCATTCATATGGATCTAAACATCAATAGGCATTAATGTTTCTTGAATGAATACACTGTAGAGCCTAGTTAGAGACACCACCATGTTATGTCCCACAAGAAGTCACTCTAAGTGCCTCCTTTTCTCTCACTCTCACATCCAGGTGGCCAAGCTTCTACTTAACTTTGGAACATTTTGTTTGTTTCCATTTCTAACCAGTCTCTCCCCAACCCTACTCATCCTTTCACCAACCCCCACCTGGTTACCACTCTAGAAGATCTAGAGGCATTTAGTGAGTGGAAAAAGTGAATTAAAAAACTTAACTGTTAAGTACATAAAAAGACAAACCTTTCTTTCCACACAAGCCAACAGCCCAAAAAAGTTGCAAAGCAAGGGAAAAAAGAACCATTAACTTTAAGTACTTTTTTTTGTAGTGAATATTTTTTTAATTTTATTTATTTATTATTTTTTGGGGGATACACCAAGTTCAGTCATCTGTTTTTATACACATATCCCCATATTCCCTCCCTCCCTCGACTCCCCACCACCCTCCCCGTCCCAGTCCTCTAAGGCATCATCCATCCTTGAGTTGAACTCCCTTTGTTATACAGCAACTGTAGTGAATATTTTTAATTGAAGTATAGTTGATATAAAATATATGTTATAGGTGTACAATAAAGTGATTCACAATTTTAAAGGTTATACTCTATTCATAGTTACTATAAAAGATGAGCTATATTCCTTGTGCTGTACAACATATCCTTGTAGCTTATTTTATACCTAATAGTTTGTACATCTTAAACCCCTACTCCTAAATTACCCCTCCTCACTCCCCTCTCCCCACTGGTAACCACTAGTTTGTTCTCTATATCTGCGAGTCTGCTTCTTTTCTGTTATATTCACTAGTTGCTGTATTTTTTAGATTCTACATATAAATGATACCATACAGTATTTGAATTTCTCTGGCTAACTTATTTCACTTAGCATAATGCCCTCCAGGTCCATCCATGTTGTTGAAAATAACAAAATTTCATTCTTTTCTTTTTAATGGTTGAGTAGTATTCCATATATATATATATATATATATATATATATATATATGTATATGTATATATATAAAATCTCTTCTTTATCCATTTTTCTGTTGATGGACACTTAGGTTGCTTCAATATCTTGGCAATTGTAAATAATGCTGCTAAGAATATTGAGGTGCATATATTTTTTCAAATTAGTGTTTTTGGTTTTTTTTTGTGTATATATCCAGGAGTGGAACCGTGGGGTCATATGTCAGTTCTATTTTTATTTTGGGGGGAAATCTCAGTACTGTTTTCCGCAGGGGCTACACCAATTTACCTTCCCACCAACAGTGTTCTAGGGTTTTCTTTTCTTCACATCCTTGCCAACATTTATTATTTGTGTTCTCTTCATTGATAGCCTTTCTGACAGGTGTGAGTTAATATCTCATCCTGGTTTTGATTTGCATTTCCCTGATAATTAGCGATATTGAGCATCTTTTCATGTGCCTGTTAGCCAGCTTCATTGCCTTTGGGAAAAATCTCTATTCAGTTCCTCTACCTATTTTTATTGAGTTGTTTGTATTTTGATGTTGAGTTGTATGAGCTGTTTATATATGTTGGATATTAATCTCTTATCTGTCATATCATTTGCAAATACTTTCTCCCATTACTTAAGTTGTCTCTTCATTTTTTTGATAGTTTCCTTTGCTATGCAAACACTTTTAAATTTAATTAGGTCCCATTTGTTTATCTTTGCTTTTATTTCCTTTGCTTTAAGAAATGGATCCCAGGGTTGGGGGGGTAATGAATTGGGAGATTGGGATTGCCATATATACATTACTAATAAGGAAAAAATACCAAATTGTACACTCTAAATATATGCAGTTTATTGTATGTTAACTGTATCTCAATAAAAGTTCTTAAAAAAAAGAAATGGATTCAAAAAAAAAAAGCTACAACTTATGTCAGTGTTCTCTCTCTGTTTTCTTCTAGGAGTTTTATGGTATCTAGTCTTAACAAGTTAATCTACAGATTCAATGCAATCACTATCAAAACACTGGCATTTTTGGGACTTCCTACGTGGCACAGTGGATAAGAATCTGCCTGCCAATGCAGGGGACATGGGTTCGATCCCTGTCCCAGGAAGATACCACATGCCACGGAGCAACCAAGCCCGTGCACCACAACTATTGAGCCTGTGCTCTAGAGCCTGCAAGCCACAACTATTGAGCCCATGTGCTGCAACTACTGAAGCCCACGTGCCTAGAGCCTGTGCTCTGCAACAAGAGAGGCCACCACAATGAGAAGCCTGCGCATCACCATGAAGAGTAGCCCCCACTCACTGCAACTAGAGAAAGCCCGTGTGCAGCAACGAAGACCCAACACAGCCAATAAAATAAATAAATAAATAAATAGATACATTTATTTAAAAAAAAAACAAACACGGGCATCTTTCACAGAAATAGAATAAAAAATTTTTAAATTTGTGTGAAAACATAAAAGACCCTGAATAGCCAAAACAATCTTGAGAAAGAACAGAGCTGGAGGAATCACACTCCCTGACTTCAGACTATGCTACAAGCTACAGTAATCAAAAGAATACGGTACTGGCACAAAAGCAGACAAGTAGAACAATGGAACAGAATAGAGAGCCCAGAAATAAATCCACACACTTATGGTCAATTAATCTATGAGCAAGGAGGTAAGAATATAAAATGGAGAAAAGACAGTCTCTTCAATAAGTGATGCTGGGAAAACTGAACAGCTACATGTAAAAGAATGAAATTAGAACATTCTCTCATACCATATACAAAAACATAGTATTTATTTTTTTTTAAGATTTATTTTTTAATTTTAATTTTAAATTTTTTTGGCTGCGTTGGGTCTTCATTGCTTTCCACGGGCTTTCTCTAGTTGTGGTTAGCGGAGGCTACTCTTCATTGCAGTGCACGGACTTCTCAGTGAGGTGGCTTCTCTTGTTGCGGAGCAAGGGCTCTAGGCACGTGGGCTCAATAGTTGTGGCTTGTGGGCTCTAAAGTGCAGGCTCAGTAGTTGTGGCGCAGGGGTTAGTTGCTCCACGGAATGTGGGATCTTCCCAGACCAGGGCTCAGACCCGTGTCCCCTGCATTGGCAGGTGGATTCTTAACCACTGCGCCACCAGGGAAGTCCCCAAAAACATACTGTTGATTATTAATAGAACTAGGCACTCTAGTTACTGAACGAAAACTGTTTAGGGGACTAGACTGACCATAAGAACTTTAGTTCCTGAAGAGTGACTAGAGAAGCCATAGGACTTTCCTTGTACTTTTTTCGTTTAAAGATAAATGTGAAGAACTATCCCAAAGGAAGAATTTGAAGGGATAAAGGGAGACTAAACTTGCCATTATTGTTGTGTTCTATAAGTTCTGCTTATTCGACACATTTCCCCAATTTGTACGAAACTAGTTTAGTGTTTATTTGAGCTGTAGTGAAGAAGTTAACATGATTCCATGGTTTATGGGCATTTAATTAAAATAATTTTTATTTTGACTTGGCAGCTTTCCAGCTATGAAGCACATGTGTCTCCTCTCCCATGTCTTACACAATATGAGGGCCCTGGTGTAGCTCATGGGCTCAGCCCATCATCCCTGCCTAGCCTAAACAATAAAGCTGGACTGAAACATTACTCTCACTCAGCCAAAGTGCACTTTCAAAAATGTAAACCGGATCATGTGTTTCCTCTACCTAAAATCCTTCCATTAATCCTAATCACCTTCAGGATAAAGTCCAAATTCCTAAATGGGCAAGCATGACCTTCACAGCCTGGCCCCAGTTCCCTGACCAGCCTCATCTCTTGCCATTACCTGCCTCCATGTTCCACCATTGTGGGAATTTATGCAAAAGCAGGCATGAGGCCACTTTATACATGTGTTACATTGTCTGGAATATTCTTTCCTATCTCATGTATCAAGTTCAAGTCTTTACCTTTTTTAAGACTTTTTAAGAATATCACCAACTCTCTGAAACCTTCTCGAATCTCCTTCCCCACCCCTAGTCATAGTTTATCAACCATCCTTCTATTATTGCTTTTATCACATACACCTGGCTAAGTATTTGTTACATATCTGCCTGAGCATCTGGACTGGGAGGCAGGGGCTTAATTTTATCCAAGCTTGTTTCTCAAGCTTTAAACCTAAAACTTGACACATAGTAGTTACAAAAAAACTTTTCATAGACTAATACATAGAAGAATGCAGTTGCCTATAGTAACAATGTAAATTACAATTATTTGGAAGGCTATAAAGTAACAAACATACATGTTAAAAGAAAGACGCTCAGGCCAAATGAGGTGAAGAGAAAAGGAACTTCAAATATGTGATTATGTTACATATTTGTAACTTAATGAGAATGTGAAGGAGACACATGAAATCATGGAAAAGCAAATATTATTTCAGGCTAAAGAGGAATAAGATTGATTCTGAAATCTACAGTTAGCTTTTCTTGACATCAACCTCTGCCAAGATTCCATAAATTATTATTGAATTGATTATATTGATTCAACTGAATCTATAGAGGGAACAGCAATACTAGGAGTCAGTATTTCTCTCCTAAAAAAAATCATATCTAAAATCACTATTTTTGCTTTCTCAAAGTTAATAGTCTGATAATTCAGGACTATGAGGTAGCTATAAATAAAAATTTGTCAAAACACATTTGCATCATCACAATATTTTCTTAAACAAGAAACAGAAATACTAAAATATGAGTTCTTTCAAGTAGTTTGACATAAGAGAACCCATTCATACCACAAGTCTAACTTCAAGTAACAAGCATTCTACCACCTGGGCAAGAGGAGGAGAGAGATATCCCATGTAATGTGTTCATATTAAGACCACTGAAAGCTAAAGGTTGAACAGGAACACTGAGAAAAATCCTTCAGCACCATTCCCTACCCAAAGCACACAAGAAAGCAACTCATCACTAAACAACTTTAAAGGCTATGTTACACGAGAGATAACCATAGTAAGAACAACTACCAAAAAAAAAAAATTCAGTTAAAATATTACCAGACTGATTCAACCCTTTGCGCTAATGGCCTAACAGAAGGAGATGTGCCCATTTCCTTCTGTAAATATTATTTACTTCAGTCTCTTCTATTCTTCAACATACTGTCTCTGATATTTAATCAAAAATAATGAGACAAAAAAAAGGCAAAGAACCCATTGTCAATAGATAAAGTAGTCAATATAAGCAGACTTAAGGATGACTAGAACTTATATATAGGTACATTAAAATAACTATAATTAATATTTTAAAGGATCTAGAGCAGGAGTCAGCAAACAATGGCCTTCAGGAGAAATTCAGCTTCTTCTTATCTTTGTAAAGAAAGTTTTATTGAATATAACCACACTCATTCATTTACAGTTATTGATGGATACTTTTATACTACAATGGCAGAGCTGAATGGTTGTAAATAGAGACTATAGACCCTATAAAGTTTAAAATACTTCCTATCTGCCCTTTTATAGAAAACAAAATAAAATAAAAAATCTTGCTTATCTCTGGTCTAAAGCAAAAGGTTGACAATGTGCATAAACAAATACAGAATATCAACAGAGAGATGGAAACTATAAAAGTCAAATGGAAATGCTACCAATAAAAACTATATCAGAGATGAAGAATTCCTTTGCTGGGCTCATCAGGAGGGTGAAAATAGTCTAGCAATAAATTAGTTACTTGACAATGTGTCAGTGCCAATAGATATTATCCAAATTGAAACATAGAAATATTTTTAAAAGGCAGGAATAAAAGACAGAACAGAAAATCTAAGGGGAGTGGGAAGTATCAAATGGTCAATGGAAATATAACTGGAATCCCAGAAGAAGATAGATAGAACAGAATAGAGGAAGTATTTGAAGTGATAATGGAAAAGAATTTATCAAGCACTGTCACCCAGACCTGCAGTTGGTTAAATGACCATGTCCAGTAATTGGAAGGGTTAAATAATGGGATGCCATAACTTGAACAGAAGACTTACATAATATAAAACATACTTCCTTCATCATGTCCTTTATACTCTTTTGCTGATGATTAATGTGAAATTATAGGTTTACTAATCAATTTTTTGGATGGCATTGATCTAAGACACAAAACAAATCACGGTGAGTAGAAGAAGCAGAATCATTAGTATCTAGATAGGCTTACTTGTGCAATAGGCCAAACTATAAATATAACCACAAGCTTTAAAGATACAATACAAGCCTGTAAAAATAGAGGGTAGAAGAGGCTCGGCTTAATTGCATATCCAAGGTATAGCGGATTTACATGAATGTGAATCCAATACAAACCAGTACCTGTGTTTGATGTGACTTCAAACAAAGGGACATACTCCCAAGTGGTATCAGCAGAGGTACATAATTTAAGGCAATCAAAGCAAGAGTCCCTTTCTAGTCTTCATCTAGCCTATTGAAATCGGTGGCCCATTTGACAACTACATTTTTAATACGTAGACAAACTACACTGTATTAAAATGTAAGTGGCAGGAATGATTGAAAGGACTTGAAATCACATCAACTGAACAAGAGATGTTTAACTTGAGAAAAGTCAATGCAATCAAGACATGAAACAAATCTCCCAAGTTGAAAGGGAATTAAACTTGTTTGTATGGCTTCAGGAGACAGAATTAAAACACGATTACAAATTCTGAGAAATCGAATTGTGGTTTGATATATTGGGAAACTTTCTAACAGAGCTGTCCACAATGGAATAAGGTGCCTCATAGGGAAGTGAGCTTTCCATCACTACAGATTTCCCCATTAAAAACTGTATAATGCAGAGAAGACTTAACTATAGGATTGGTGCTTATGTACATGACCTTCCCACCTGGATTTTCTACATTTATGTAATTCTGGGAAGAGGAAGCCATATGGAGAAGAGAAAAGGGAAATGAGGATAACGGTGGGACCAGTCACTAAAGCAGGATTGGATTTAGGAGGGAAAAAAATCTCGCATTTCATGTTGCTTTTGAAGTGCCTGTCAAATAACCTATTAGAAATGTTAAGTTGGCTATTAGTTACATTGTCTGCAGTTTAAAGGAGAGGACTGAGCTAGAGATAAGTTTGGGTATATTCATTGCATACTGCCCAACAGAAATATAAAGTGAAACTATTTTTTAATAATATATTTTGCTTAATAAAAATGTATTCAAAATATTATCATTTTAGCATGAATCAATATAAAACTATTAACAAGATAACTGTATTCTCTTGTTGTTTGTAATAATTCTCTGAAATCTGTTGTGTGTTTTACACTTTGATTACATCTTAATTCAGATATCCACATTACAATGCTCAGCAGCCACATCTGGCTAGTGGTTATTTACCTTACTGGACAATGCAGCCATAGATGATCACTGAGTTCTTTAAAATCGATAAATTTGGGAGGGGGGTGGGAATACACTGAGATTAAGCACTGAGAAAACCCAAGGAAAGAAAATGAGATACAGCCAACAAAGAGGAAAAATCTGGGAAACTGTATTGATATGAGAGCCATGAGAAGGGAGTGAAGATGTGTAGAATCAGTTATGTTAAATTCTGCTGAAAGTTCAGGAATAAAAAAATATATCTGCTAGATTTAGATATGTAGCAGAACTGGGTGCCACGAGCAGGACAGCAGCTATATGACAGTGGATTGAATAGGACAGTTTGAACTCGGCTAGCCTCAGAATGAGTAGTAATGTGCTCAGACATTGCGGTTCTCTGCCCAGTCAGCCAAGGGTTTTGGATCTCTGTTGGTCAATCCATTAAAGGAAAAGAACAATGGGCAGGCTTCAGGGTGCCATCTCAGGAGACTCCTATGCAAGGCACAGAAATGAAACAGCTGCAATGCCTCCCTTCTGTGCACATCACATTCTTTTGTACTGGATTCTTTTAGAAGATGTAAGCTTTCTTCCTGTTCTTCGATCACAATCGGGATAAAAATTGTTCAAAGCATAAAATAAGGCATTTCATCCTTTAAAAGAAGGATTCCCTGGACATCTTTGGGTGAGGAAGGGATAGGGGAGCATCTTTATGCCTGGAGCTGAGATACTGATGGTGACTCCTCGGAACTAACAGGTGGGCAACAGGTGAATGATGCCCTTGCGGTGGCCACGTGTTTATATGACCCAGTCTTAGCTCCTTTCAGGTAGATGTTCTCTAAACCCCATCTATAAGGCACTGTTAAATAAGTTGTACCTGCATGTTCTACCAACCACAGCAAGGACATAGCTAGGTCCCACAATCCCCTCACTTAGGGGGTCATATCCAACGGGCTTTATCACTGCTATCTATAGAGCTGCCTCCAAGGGCCAGAGGGCCCCCAACTACCACCATTACAAGTGAGCATATTCCCTGGAAAAGAAATGAGATAGAAGAGAATGGTATTTTCAGAGACAACATGTCTTAGGGCCAGATGCAGTCTCAGTCCTGAAGCATCAGACTCTGAACAAAACTCCATGTTCAGGCCAATGGTTTCAAACGACGAACATATAAAGATTCTATTATAATAGCCTGTTTCCCTTCAGTTGACACATGGCAAGTCTGTGTTCATTCATTTACTTGTACATCATGGTACAGAACTAAAAGAGGCATGAGTTCTAGCTCTGTGTGATATTGAGCAAAGCCAGTCCCTTTCCTGGGCCTCAGTCATTTCATCCTTTTTGCCTCTGACATGATATGATCCTGTCTCCATCGGTTCAATGCTCTCAGGTTTCTCTACTACCCTTGGTGCCCCTAGGATCTCTGTTCTCTTGAAAGCTGTTTGCTCCTGCCAGCTCACTCAGAGGATTCATGATGACTGTGGTTGCCATAGGAATGATTCATCTATCATAAAGGTGGCTGCATGAGATCACAAATACTCAAAAGAGAGCTAGAATGGAGGGAAGTGATATTCAGAACCAGGAAACAGATCCACACTGAATGTGGATGACAGCTTAATGAGAGGGGGAGATAAAGTTTGCGCATTTTCTATAACTCTCATGTGAATTTGATCTGCTCCGAGAGAGTAATTGCAGATCCACTGTCCAATGTGTCTCCCAAGACCCCTTCCATGCCCACACGAGACACGTCCTCCACAAAAATAGAATGGAGTATGTAAGCTGTGAGGAAGCGGCCCCTCCTCGCCAGCCACTTGGTGAAGACAGAAGGCCAGGATGGCCTGAGTGATGCTCGACACCGTGCCCTGAGCAACCACTGCTGGCTGCTCGCTTATGATAATTCACTTGTCATTTACAAGAAAGGGCTGGAGACAATTTTGAAAAGATTTAGTTTTTTACACAGATTGTTTAATACTTGAACCCACTCTTCTCATTCTTGAGGTAGACCATTTGTATTACAATATAATCCAACTGCCAGTACTTCAATGGTCATTTTCTTCTTTTCTTTCCCTAATAGGACTTCACAACAGCCTACACGCTTAATTCCCACACCAGGCTGAGCATGGAAACTCAGTTGTTGAACATCTTATCAATCCTGGCCATAGACTGAGCTCCCTGTTCAGGCCCTAGATGGCCATCCTTCCAAGCCTAGCCATGGACAGAACCCTATTCAGGCCACAGACAACCCTTTGGGTGGCTAGAGAGTGACCACCATTAACTAGAGCCAGTTATCTCACCATGACCCAGGAAGGGAGACGAGGAGAGGAGAGGTGGCTGGTCAGTCCCAGCCAGTCCCACATGGGCCACACCTGATTGTGCATGTCTCTCTAAGCATGGGTCAGAGGCATGTTTATTATGAAATATGATACTTTCACACTTTCCTAGCAACAGGATGCCAGTCAGGTGGCTGTAATTCAAGAATTCATCTTCTTTATTAGGAAGGAGCTGGGAGCAGCAGGGGAGGGTGGGAGGATTTCCCAGCACGAGAAACAACTGACAGTTTGGTTTGAGGATGAGGAAACCAAGCCTGCAGAAGAAGGAACCTCAGAGTTTGCCTTTCTTCCTTCAGACTCTTTGAAGCAGGAATTCGCTCTACTGCTGCAGCTGCTGGCTTCTCACTTCTGCATTAATTACTACTGTTGATGGGTCCAATTTCAAATCAGGTGGCATGTTCTTGAATCACGCACAGAGCTTGCTCCGTGCACAAAACATTGGCAGGAGAAGACAAATCAGCACAGGAACAAGAAACCTTCTCGGGCTACTTCCCCCAGCATGTTGGATAAGCTGTGGAAATGCTGCAATCACCAAGTCAGGTGCTTAGGTCCCTGAGACATTACCCTGTGGCTCATTCCCACTCTTTTTAGCACCTGCAAATTTATTTCATAAGATATTATTTTGTACTCAATTTAATTAGTTAGAACTATTTGTAGTCATTTGAAATACACTCCATGTTGATTAAAATAATTAGTGTAGGGCTACTAAATATTTACCTAAGATATGAATCCAGGGGGAATTTGATAAATTTAATTAGCAAGAACTAATTATTGTTATGATAGGAGTTAGGGTTTAATAAATATAATTACAGAGCACAAATGACGGTTTCTTAATTAATAGATACTATTTGCAAACACAAGAGCCATTATCATATTTTCATGCAGGACATGCTATGCAGCACACCTTCCAGATGTCAACTCTAGCAGCCATGGCGACTTACAATAAGAGTAGCTAACGCTTGTAAAGTGCTTCTGCTGTCAGGCACAGTTGGAAGAGCCGTTAGCATATGAATTCATTTAATTCTTAGAACAGCCCTACTGCTGTCCACATTTTACATGTGTAGAAACTGAGACACAGAAAGGTTAAGTAACTTGCCCAAGATTACACAGCTAGGAAGTGGAACAGCTGGCACTGGGTCCCATGCAGTTTAGCTCCAGCATCCATGCTCTTTACTATCGCTAGTGCCTAAACCAACCAACCAAACGACAAAAATAAGAACAGAAAATGTGTGTGTTCAAAATATCCGCAACCAAAATCCCCAGGTCCACTTTGCTAGTCAAGGATAATAGACTTGTGCTATTTGCAGATATCATTTACACAATGGTGGAGATTCTAAAGAGACCCTGAAGGCACCTGGCCTTGGGTCACTTATAATGTTGCTGAGGCTCAGAGGTGGAAAGGCTGGGGTGCTGAAACTGCTGAGTGGTGAGTGAGCTGAGCTGCATGTTCAGGGCTGCGTGCCAAGAGCTCTCTGTGGTGCTTCCTCACCTGGCTTGTTCTGCACACGCATTCTATTGGGGAATTTTCTACCATCATGACATTTGCAATGGGAAAACTAAGAGAGTATCAGGGGTCTACTATGTAATAACTTTGCAAAAAGTACAATTTGTCCTCCAGCAGACCATGGGCATGCGTCTCAGTCATTCTACGATACTTAAAGCCGAGAGTCCTTTCACAGTAATCAATGGTCGTGAATCACTGCCTCTCTGACCACAGACACGGCAGGTTCCACATGATCAGGCCCTGACCTCTTGCACTCTCTATTAGGAGTTTCCATTAAAAGTGTGATGAGCTTGATTCTGGGACTCACTGTGATCTCCTTCCGTGAGTTGAGCTCCCATCAAACAGGGGACAGCATCCAGGGGCATGTGACCAAGGGGAAATAGCACTGCCATATGACTCAGCACAGAACCTAGGGGAAGTTTATAGCGATTTCTCTTAATTACAAGTGAGGCGAGCTACAGATGTAACCTTGAGGAACTTTAGAAACAAGCCAGATAGGGATTAATTTGGGGTGCAGCCTACCCCTACATCTGGTCTGCCTCCTGAGGCAGCTGCTGATTCGGAAGGCTGCTACCCAGACCAGGGCATTCCTTCTCTTCATGAGGGTCTGGCTCATTTCTAACATGGTATCAACATAGGGCTTTGGTGATGTCCCCAAGTGCTGTGAATGCATTCACAGGGAATGTACAGACCCTCCCATCACACTCCCTTTGGTGCCAGGGATATTCTATAAGGACAATGACTCTTACCTGGTGACAATTACATAAGGTAATCCATGTCGAAGAGCTCACTACAGCACTTAAGCTGTATTCAGTATTGGTTGGATGTTCTCCTATATTTGTAATAAAATAAAAAGTGAAGACTTTTGGAGTCAATGGCCACGATCCTATTAAAAGCTGGTGTTTCAGGGTGGCCAGTGGAAGAGCCTAACCAGTGCTTATTCACACCAATGGTTGGATGAGCTGTAAGTGGGCCAGATATGAAAATTATTGATTCTAGATCCCAAATGAGAGCCATTGCAGGAGGAAATACAGAGCTTGGATCCCCTCCTAGTCAAAAGCTCTACGTAAGGAGCTGAGACTCACCTATCTCTCAGTGTTTCACGGAGTGATGCAGAGGACCCCTTGACTTGGCCTGTAAGGAAAATCCTTGCTTTGTTCTTAAGGCCTGGAACCTGACAACGTGTACACATCACTTGGGCCTCCAAGGATAGCCTGGCTTGCAGAGATCAGTCTCCTAAGTAGATTATTTGACAGCAAAGTATATGAAGAGGAAGGCAAACATGTGGAATGTTTGCCAGGTGGAGACATCAGCTGCAAGCGGCACACTCTGCATTTGCGTCCTCTGCTCTGTCCATACCAGAAGTCTCTCCTTCAGTCCCCTGGTCTGGGTAGCAGCCTTCCGAATCAGCAGCTGCCTCAGGAGGCAGACCAGATGTAGGGGTAGGCTGCACCCCAAATTAATCCCTATCTGGCTTGTTTCTAAAGTTCCTCAAGGTTACATCTGTAGCTCGCCTCACTTGTAATTAAGAGAAATCGCTATAAACTTCCCCTAGGTTCTGTGCTGAGTCATATGGCAGTGCTATTTCCCCTTGGTCACATGCCCCTGGATGCTGTCCCCTGTTTGATGGGAGCTCAACTCATGGAAGGAGATCCCAGCAAGTCCCAGATCAAGCTCATCACACTTTTAATGGAAAACTCTTCCTGCCTTTGATACACTTTTACATAACAGGTGACAAGTCAGTACCTCATTCTATGCCCCAGTACACATATAATTTAGCCACCAAACACAACCCAAGGATTTATCAAAGTTGTTCATTTTGTTGTAATCAGAGAAGTCACTGGATATCAATAAAGCCAGCTTCCTAAGTGAGAACGAGGTGAGATCTAAGACGGAAAGTGAACTGTGAGCTTTACCCTAGCAGACGCAGGCCTAGAACTCAAGTCTTCTGATCCCAATTCAGTGTTCCAGTCACTGTGTGCACAATGATGTTGAACACCCTTCTAAGAACTCATGTCCTGTAGGCCTCACTAGCTGCCATTTTGGAACCTGAACAAAGTTTGGAATGCATGGTCTAACTTCTTCCAAAATGACTGTATTATTCACATTAGACCATTAGACTGGAGCACTTCCTAGAGCTTTTTTCTAGGAAGAGGAGTTTGATTGGCTACTATCCTAGGCACTGGTCCCCATCCCAGTTCATATTCTTGCCCAGTATCCTTCCCATCAAGAATTCTGTCTCTCACCTGTGCCTTTAGGACATTGGGGAGTGTCAGGGCTTCATTCATAGGGCAAATGGGTAATTGTTATCAAGAATGTGAAAGGAAGGCATCAAGGGGAGGTTGTAAAAACCCAGATCACTAAGGCCCAGGGCTTTCTATTCAAAGTGGAGTTCTGGAAGGTCTGGATTGGTGCTGAAGAGCAGAACAAGCCTGGAGATCACCTCCCTCGGGCTCAGCTTTGTTTTGAAGAAATGGCATTTCTCCCTCAGGTCAATCCTGAAACACAGTTTAATCTAAGGGAAGCAACATGGGAGGGGAGAAAAAAGAAGATGAGAAAAACCAATAAATAGTAATAACAGGAAGCAGGAAAAGACAGGCCTGGATGTGCAATTCTTTTTGTGCCTGTTAAATGAACTCTGGTGGGGATGAGGAGAGAGAATTATCCTATTTATATATTGAAAGGAATTTTAAATATGCATAGGCAGGGAGAGAGGATCCACAGAGATTGAAATGCAAAACACAGTGCGGTCTGTGCATCTCCCCGTCTATCTCCCAGTACCATTAGCAAATTCCTTGCACCAATTTCTGGAAAGCTCCTTCTAAAACTCATAGCCATCCTTCTGCTTACTCAGCATTTCTATCTTAGAAAAGCAATTCTATTTTTATAAAGAAATGGGTCTTCAATTGCAAAACACCTTGCAAATGAATTCAAACAGGAACAGAGCTCACACTTCTACAATGACGTACACACACATCCAGCCAACCCATTCACACACACAGACACATGGACACAAACACACATATAAATGAACATACACGCCTCCTTCTGCACCACAATCTCCTGGCTGTTTAGCACTAGGGTTTTAGACATTGTAGGTTCATAACCTGCACATGGAAAGAACGTTTCATGCTATCATGCAGGGAGACCTGGGAGCATGGATTAAAGGCCATGGAAACGTCATCATTCAGCCGATCACAATCACGTAAAAGACATAAACTGGTCATATTTCCTCATTAATATACGCCATTCACATTGAAAAAGCCATCTTTTGTCCCACAAAATCTC
Organism: Hippopotamus amphibius kiboko; assembly: GCF_030028045.1. Taxonomy (NCBI): domain Eukaryota; kingdom Metazoa; phylum Chordata; class Mammalia; order Artiodactyla; family Hippopotamidae; genus Hippopotamus; species Hippopotamus amphibius. The sequence goes on along the minus strand of NC_080192.1, from coordinate 131,492,154 downwards.
TCCTTCCTTACTAAATCTCCCCACTCACCATCCCCACCAAGCACACTCACGTCTCCTAAAATAGCACGAGCTCCTGTCCTCAGAGACTTCACTGAGGGGCAGATAAATCCTAGAGTAGCTGCTGCTGGCTCCCCTACCATAGTCCAACACACTCTAAGTCCCAAACCAAAGCCCTTCAGGAAGAGGAATTACTAAATAAAAACAAGACCTTTGTCGATCGTCTTAATTTTTCCCCACCCCTCAATCTCTCCCTTCCTCTCTGCATCTCACAAGTTCACACAAAGCCCCTGGGCCTCTACAGGTCTGTTGATTTATAGGATTTAGTCACTGACCTGGGCATTACTCTGGGAAAGTTGCCATTCTCTGGTTACTTATAGGAGAGAATATTTTTAAATTATGAAGATTGCTAATAGAAAGTCACGACCTTCAGGTTTTTATAAGAGGCTTCCGGTCAATAATTAAAATATAGAGAAGAAAGGGGAGAGAAGGAGGGATGAATTGTGAGAGCACATTCAATACCTCAGTATCAGCACTCTGTTTTTTCTGTGTGGATTCTTCAAGCAGGAAGATATCTTGGACGAGTAACCATATATCTTGACCGTCCACCCAAGACCCAGGAAGATGCCCTTTACCAAATTCCTGACCTACTTGCAGGCCCAGTCACATTCTGCAGGATTTGCCTGGCTAATATCTCTTTATCCTTTACACTTAGCATCACTTCCTCCAGAAATCTGTCTCAGATGCTTCCCCTTTGATGTCTGAATCATTGCAGTTTAGAGGGAAAGGGCTGCAAGGATAGGAAAGATGACTAATTCCATACTGAGATACTGAGACCTGTGGGTTTGTGATTTCTATGGTGAATCCAGGTGGTGAGATGCAGTGAATATTGGGGTGTCTGGGCCTGGATATTAGGGCAGAAGACTGGGTTCAGAAGCAACTGGGAAGTTCCTAGCATACAAATTGTCCTGAAGGCACTGGGTTGAGGGAAGTCCCCAGGTGTAGCCTAGACTTCATGCATCCCTGGGCAGTCACCATGCAGAGGAGAGATACCAAACTCGGAGGAAAGAGATGAAGTCAGAGCTCTATGTGAAGAGTTTTCCGTAGGCCCAGATTCGTGATACTGGGGCAGAATGATTCATCATCACTGTAATTACGTTAATGTAACATTTTTCACTGAGAATACAGGAAAGTGCTTATATCTACATTAAGCTTTCAGGCAATCAAAGACGGGATTTTTTTTTTAAAGCCTGAAAATGGTATTAATGTGTGAAAAACACTTTTTAAAAAACCCACCAATATCTTGAGAACAACTGAGAAGAACATTTCACCAGGCTGTCTACAATTCACAGCTCCAGCCTGAGCACAGGCTTGTAAAGACATCTAACAAAGGTGCCTCTGTCCCCAAGGAATTAGCACCTGAATCATCCACTGCCTTCAAGTGTGACACCTACCCTAGAAACAACTCTCCTTTGATTGCCATACAATGACCACATTTCCTTAGTGTTGATTTGCAGGTAAGAGGCTGAGGGAGCCCAGAACCCAGGTTTCCACTTAGGCCTCATTATCATGAACCGACAATGGACCAGTAGATGGACAGAATGAAACCTACGACAGCCATTTCTCTGGATGCCTTGATGTCCACATCTTCCCTCTTCCTTGCTGTCTTCTTGAAGTGATCCAGGCTGGGATCATGATGCTAGCGGAGGCAGAACTATAGTTTGGCAAAAGCTAAAACCATGGCCCAGTTAGATGAAGGGAGGCCATGTATGCCTTCAGTCTCCTCCCCCTATTTTCCCCTGATAAGGACATTTGCAGAGCCTTGCAGGCATCTGCTTCTGAGTGCTGTGTCTGAAGGTGCTATTGTAACTGCTTCAACTGCTTTAACTTTATACATGCTGTTGGCCTACCTATGACTTTCCATGCTGCTCATTTTCCATGGTTCCGATTAAGAATTACCTCTCTCGGGCTTCCTAGGTAGTGCAGTGGTTTAGAATCCGCCTGCCAATGCAAGGGACACGAGTTCAATCCCTGCCCCAAGAAGATCCCACACGCTGTGGAGGAACTAAGCCCATGCGCCACAACTATTGAGACTGTGTTTTAGAGGCCATGAGACACAACTATTGAGCCCGTGTGCCACAACCACCAAAGCCCACGCGCCTAGAGCCCGTGCTCCGCAGCAAGAGAAACCACAGCAATGAGGAGCCCGTGCACCACAACAAAGAGTAGGCCCTGCTCGCCACAACTAGACAAAGCCTGCGTGCAGCAAAGAAGACCCAACACAGCCAATTAATTAATTAATTAATTTAAAAAAAAAGAATTACCTCTCTCATGGTGGCTGACAGTGCCAGTGAACTAACACCGCCTTGACACAAACAGCAGCCCTCCTAGACCCTTCACTTGGCCTCACATCTGGGTACCAGGTATGTCCCATAGGATACCACCTTTGACACATCACCCGCAGTGCACCCCACCCTAGCTTACAGCCCCATTCTTTCTTATCAGAATACGAAATTTGTCTCAGTTACTTCTCCCTCCAATCCTTCTCACATACAGAAAGCAGAATGAGCTTTCTATAATGAGTGTCTGACTTTTCCATTCCTCTGTTAAAAACTCTTTAGCCCCATCACTGGCTTCCCATACATACAGGATCAAGTCCAAGCTCCTGCCCATGGCTTACAAGGCCCCCATGATCTGGGCCCTCTCTTCCTTGCAAGATGTAATCCCTGTGCAGGACAAAATATGCCAGACAACTAAGAAGATGATTTTATTCAGGCTGTTGCAACAGGAAGAACAAGTGAGGAACATATCAAAGAACAGGAGGAGGCCTTGAATTTGATAATAGACACAGGTAAACTGGGGAATCATGGGCAAGTCCTATGGAAATCATGAAGAAGATTTGAGATGGGTCTATCTAGGAATATGAGAGATCATGGTGATGGTTTTTGTGTGGTTAGATTTTCTTGGAACACAGAAGGGTGGGGAGACTTCCTAACAGCTACTATCTCTAGGAGTGCAGGGCTCAGGTAATGTTCAGCGTTGTCATCCCATTTCACTCCATCACTCGGACCTCCAGCCATAGACACACTCACCTGAGCTATTTTCACACCCCTGGAACAGAGCTCAATCTGCCCTATATGAATGGAAACCCCTTCTCTGTCTTCTATGCCTGATGAACTTTCAAGGTTCAGTTCAAGATTTCAGTTACCTTCTCCACAAAACCTTAATCAGGACCCACTTTGTTGTTATAACGATAAAATAGGATGATGTAACTAAAGTCCTTTGCATAGGGCAACCAGGTGAGCACTGAAGAAACACAGACTTATAAACATCTTTCCTGGCTGGGGCCTGCAGGTGGAGCTGCCTCCACTGTACCCCACTCAAATCATCTGTCTTCACACCTGAGACACAGGACTCAGTTGCTGCCCTGAGCTCCTCCTCGTGCTGTTTATTCATGCTTTTAACAAACATTTATTCATCCTCAATGGGGCTGCCACAGTGAATCAGACAGCCCCACTGCCAGCCAGTATGGAGATCACAGCCCCGAGGCTACGTATGAGTAAGTAGACAACTGCAGTGCAGAGGGGCGCAGGCACTAAGAGGCTGCTAGGCATGCATGCTCTGGGGGATAAAAGCAGACATCTGACCCAGACTGGGGCAGGTGCAGGCAGGTTTCTGGGAGGAAGCGATGGCTAAGCTTAGATGAGGGAAGGATTCTTAAAATCATAATTTGTAAAAGATTTAGACACTGGAAGGAGGGAGGGAAGGAGAGAGGGAAGAAGGAGGGGGAAGATGCCTTACTTAGGGCAAGAGAACTTATCACCCCTTTCTTTGCCTTCCTAGTCTACACACACACACACACAATCACACACAGGGATGCGCAGATGCTTCCCTCATGGCTTATCTCTGTTCTGCCTATAAGCGTCAAGGTGTGAAGAATGAACCTTTTATTCTACACTTTGGATGGACTGTTTGTGTCTGAATTTTTTGTTTCGGTGCTGATAGGAATCTAAGTCATTAACCGCAATAGGCACCCTTTAATTTTTTTCCTTAGAAGGTAAGTGGGACTAGGACTTTACTTAGAGGAACAGCTGGGGCCAAAGTGTAAGGTCACATGATAAGTACTCAATAAACATTTCCTTCCCTTGTTCCCAAGCCAAACCTTTCCAGCAGCAAGTGTGATGAAGTTTGTGCACTGTGTGTGGAGTATCACTAGATATCATCAGGAAGAAACCAATGTTTTGGAAAGTTTGTTCCAGGCAACACACACGGGAATAAACTCCTGGGACCCTAGAGTGTTGGGAGTGGGGTTGCTGGTGAGTCAGTGAGGGTGGGGACCAGGGCAAAAAAGGGGGTGAGGGGCGGTCAGCAAAGACCCAAAATGCCTCTCTGGGAGAACTGAATTCACTAACTTCAACTATGAGTCCTCATCCGTTTTCTGCATGGGGGGATCGCTGTAGATGAGCCACTAAGCGATCACACTACAGTACCTGTGGCTGGCTGGGGACATGGCTGTTGCCAAGAGCCAGTTGCAGTTTTTGCATGAGGCACCACAAAGAGCTCTCCATGCACTCCACTTCACCAGCCGTCTACCACCCGCCCCTGCAGACACACCACGGGCACTCATTGCCAGCCCAGAAACTCCACTCCCTGTGAAGCTCAGGTCAGCCCATTGCTCCATCGCCTCTGCAGAAGGCAGTTTCAGGACCAGGGATGCACCAGGAATTGTTAAGGATCTATAAAGGAGTTGAGAAAAAAATACAGTGTAACAACAAGGAGGGCCCTTGGGAGACAAGATCAGCTTTATATTTTGCAGGGCCCAGTGAAAAATGAAAACATGGAGATCCTTGTTCAAAAATTATTAACAATTTCAAGATGGCAAGAGCAGAGCATAAAACCAAGCCTAGGTTCCTACTCATCGCAGGGCCCTGTGACTGCACAGGTTGGACAAAGTCAGCCCTGCTGAGAGATCAAACGACCCAAAGCCCTTATTCTCTGGTTGAGAAAATTAAAGCCCAGAAGTGGAAACCACTCCCTTCTGCCAGGCCCAGGTCATTTTTGTGTGGTAGGAGGCCTCCACACTGGGGTTCTTTGGTCATGAACTGTTCATTTACCAGCTGTGTGACCCCAGGCAAGTTATGTAACCTCTTTCTCCCTCAGTCTCCTCATCTGTAAAATGGGGGTAATAATAGTACAGACCTCAAAGATTATCCATTAGAATTAATCACAGTAAAGAGGCATAGAATTCAGAACAGTACATGACCTATAGTAGCTCCCAATAAACGATCACAATTTTAAATATTGGTAACAGCAGTAACAATGATTGTAGTATTTCAGTAAGCTCCTCCTTTTGTCTCCTTTGAGTGCCTTGTTTTTTCTATATCAGGGAGGAGACACCTCTGCCGACACTGACTCCACCTCACTGTGGTCATAGTTGTAGGGAATTAAGGCCAGAGAAAGGCTAGACTCTGAAAAAAGCTGACTCCAGCAGCCCTGCTCCTGGGACCCTGTAGCATTTACTCCCATCAAAGATTGGACTGCCTTAAAAGAGAAGGAAATCCTGCCATTTGTGGCAACATGAATGGACCTGGAGGGAATTATGCCGAGTGAAATAAGCCAGATACAAAAAGAAAAATACTGTATGATCTCAGTTATGTGGAATCTAAAATAATCAAACTCATAGAAGCAGAGAAAAAAATGGTGGTTACCAGAGGTTGGGAAGAGGAGGAAATGGGGAAATGATGGTTGAAGGCTACAAAGTTTCATTTGTGTAAGATAAATAACTTCTTGCTACCTTTACAGCACCATGCCTACAGCTAACAATACTATATTGTACACTTAAAATTACCCAAGAGGGTAGATCTTAAGTTAAATGTTCTTACCATAAAATAATAATATTAATGATAATAATAATAATAATAAATAATAAAAGGGGTGGAAGGAGACTTTGGGAGGTGATAGGTATGTTTCTGGCCTTAATGGTGGTGATGGCTTCACAGGTGTGTACTTATTCCCAAACTCATCGAGTGGTATACATTAAATGTGTCCAGTTTTTTATATATCAATCATATCTCAATAAAGTGGTTTAAAAATGTAAAGTTCCCAGCAGATTTAAAAAAAAAAAAAAAGATAGGGCTGAGCTGCATAAAAGCAGGGCTTCTCAAACTGGTTTATCTATATACAGCAGAATGTCTGTGAGTGTTTGCCAAAAGTTCAGATTTCCAGATCCCAACTCAGACCCAATAAATCAGAATCTCCCAGGGTGGGATCCAGGAATCCAGTCCAACAAGAACCTCTAGAAATTCTTATTTCACACCAAAGGGTGAGAATCACTGTTCAAGGCCAGTATCAGATGCACAGCCATCAGCAAGCCCTCTGGCGCGAAGGGCCTGCATCGAGCACGGCATCCCCTCACTCCTTCGGGCTGTCTAGCCCCGTGGTAATCTTGCACGGGCAGGACACCCAGCAGGCACCAATTAGAGCATGTTGGTTGGTTGTCAGATGGTTCACTGCACACATCTCCCATCTAACACACAAGAAAGGCCGACTGCTGTGCCAGCTGGTCAGGCTGCTCCATCTGGGCCTGGTCCAGGAGGATTCTGGCCGGGGTCCTGAAAGTGACCCAGAGAGGCAGAGCATGTCACTGCACACAGTGTCTTGCTCTTTGCGGCCTCCAGCTGTGGGACATCTCTCCCAATTCTGGAATTTCCTCAAGCCTCACAGCTTACTGCTAAAGCTCTTGAGTTATACAAAAAAAGAACAAGGGACATTTTAAGCCTCACTTTAAATAGACTTCAAAAGGATAAGGGGGGTCAAACGTACAAACTTTGTCATAAGATAAAGTTCTGGGGATGTAATGTACAGCGGCGTGGTGACTATAGTTAACAATACTGTTTTGTATATCCGAATGTTGCTAAAAGAGTAGATCTTAAAAGTTCTCAACACACACACAAAAGTTTAATGATGTGACATAATGGATGTTAACTAGATTTATTATGGTGATCATTTAGCAATGTATACATATATCAAATCATTATGTGTGCACTTTAATACAATATTATATGTCAATTATATCTCAATAAAATTGAAAAAAATGTCTTCCACCAGACGCACAAAGTCATAAATTGCTTTAATATGATAAGTTATCTGGGGGTTCTCTATACCAACTATACAAGCAAATGGCAAACACTCCTCACTACTCAAGGTAGGCTGCCTGGCCCTTTCTGTCTGTCACTCAGGGCAAAAGACAGAAATCCATTTGAAACCAAGCTCTGGTCATCACGGGGATGGTAGGGTGTTGCTTTATCATCCTGCATTGTCTTCTCTCCAGCACCCAAATTTACCTTCTTTCAAAGCACATAGTTTGCACGTTTAGCTTATACCTCTTTTTCAGAAATTAAAGCTGACCTGCTCACTTTTTTTGGCTGGAGCCTTAATGGCCTCAAATTCTGCCCAAGGGGTGCTGCATTTACAAGGAAAGCACAGGAGGAGCTTGGGGATGTCCCAGCAAACCCTGCAAGAAAGGAAGCAGGGTTCTGAGGTAGTGAGGCGTGTGCCCCAGGGGGACCGTCATGGGGCTCTGGATGCCAAGGTGCCGGCTTCAGGACATCCTCGAGAGTTGACATCAACTCAGCAAGCCTAAAAGTAGAGCCAAGCTTGTGCCCATATTCATCCTTAACCAGCCCCTGCATGGCCCAGAGCCCCTCCTACAAGCCCACGCACTACACTCACCAGCATCAAGTCTTCCCTGTGGAGCATGGAGGTGGCCAACATGAACATTTAGGAAAATCAGCACAGTATAAGAAAAGACAAATCATAGGCCTACCTTCCCAAAAGCTTTAATTTTCATTATTTTGGTTCACAGTGCTTCTTAACGGGGTTTTGTTTGTTTGCTTTATAATTTTATCTGTTGGCTTATTCTACCACTACCATATAAGCTCCATGAAGAAAGGACTGTGATTTGCTTTGTCCACATTTTAAGCACCATGAAACATATAGGTGCTTAGAATGTGGTTATTATATGAAAGAATGAAGGAATGAGCTCACTTAACCTAACCTGGTCTCGATGGAAACCCCTCCCTGAGTGGTATCATATGCTAACTAGTTGACATAGATATTTAACAAAAAGTTGGGGGACAAGGAAGTTTGTTGAAGGTATTCTTTTTTAAAAAGTCAAAATATACATAAGCTCATTCTTTGTTTGTTCCAATTAAGACACAGGTTACAGTCTACAAAAGTAAACATAATAACAAAAAGAAATAAACATAACAACAAAAACTCCTAGAAGAAAACACGGGTGGTAAGCTCCTTGATATCTATCTTGGCAATAATTTTTTTGGATTTGACACCAAAAGCAAACGCAACAAAAGCAAAAATAAACAAGTGAGACTACATCAAACTAAACTTTGCTTCTCTGCACAGCAAAGGAAACCATTAACAAAATTAAAAGACAACCTGATGAATGGGAGAAAATATTTGCAAATCACATACCTGATTAGGGATTAATATCCAAAATATATACAGAACTCATACAACTCAATAGCAAAAAAAACACAAAACAACCTAATTTTTAAATGGGCAGAGGATCTGAATAGATGTTTTTTCAAAGGAGACATACAGATGGCCAATAGGTACATGAAAAGGTGCTCAACATCATTAATTATCATGGAAATACAAATTCAAACCACTATATCACCTCACACCTGTAGAATGGCCGTTATCAAAAATGAAAGAAATAGCATGTTGGTGAGGATGTAAAGAGAAGAGAACTCCCGGGCACTGCTGATGGGAATATAAACTGGTGCAGACCCTACAGAAAACAGTGTGAATGTTCCTCAAAAAAATAAAAACAGAACTACTATATGACCCAGCAATTCCACTTCTGGGTATTTATCCAAAGAAAACAAAAATACTAACTTGAAAAGATAGATGCACTCCTATGCTCAATGCAGAATTATTTACAATGCCAAGACATGGCAACAACCTAAGTGTCCACCAAGGATTAATGATAAATAAAAAAAGAAATTGTGGTATGTACACACACACACACAAGAATACTATGTTGTCAAGAAAAAGAAGGAAATCTTATCATTTGCAACAACACAAATGGACCTTGAGGACATTATGCTAAATGAAATAAGTCAGACAAAGAAAGATAAATATTACATGATCTCACTCATATGTGGAAACTGAAAAAAAAAAAAAAGCACACGAGGGACAAGTGGCAATGCTCAGAGGAAGAAGACACAAGGTCAGGGGAGATGTGCTGAATGTGGATGGGTCTTGGAAGGAGGTTAGCTCCTAAGTCATTAGTTGAGAAGAAGACATCCTCTCTTCTGAGAAGACTTCCTGACCTCGCAGGCTGGATGTCCACATCTTAAAGACATTACCAATCATGGCACTTTCCACAAGATGTTTTAGCACCTATGTACTTGTGCATGCACTTTTGAAAGACTACGTTTTATCTGTCTCTGAATCCTTGGGCTCCAGAGCACAGTAGGTTCTCATTAATTGTTGGCTGAGCGAATGCTGACTGAACGTGAGTCAGCAGGCTTTTCTAGGTGGAAGGAATGGATTGAAAAAAGCCTCCTGGGAAGGAACGGTGTTAGTAGACAAGGAGTGCATGCTTGCTTGTTGCTAAAAAACTGGAGCTCTGGGCAACTTAAGATTATAGTGACAAATGCACCAAAGTCAGTGGTCTAAGCAGAGAGCTGCATTAAGAAACCGTGCCTTTCAGCCTGAAGGTAACTTCGTTGCTGCACCCAGATCATTAAGGCATAAAGGCATTGCTGTTTCCTTAATAGTTTTGTGAAAAAATGAGTGCCCATGTCTTCATCTCCCTCCCTGGGGCTTTCCCTAGAGGTTGAAAAACAAGAGGGTTCCATCTACAGGGCGGGGAAGCAGGATCTCACTTCACATAATGAGATTCTTGGACGCATGTACACAGCCTGGGCGAGTAGGAAATACTACTGGAATGTCAGGTCAAGGGTGGGGTGGTTACGGCACCAGCTCTTCCTCCTGCTCGCTCTTCCTCACAGGATTTCCAGAAGCAACGGACTCTTGTGCTTTCTAACAATAATCTAAACCAGAGGCATCTGCTTTCATCTTTCGCAGCTGAAAGGCCTTTTAAGCTCCCCACTGTTTGTTTTGGTTTATTACTGAAAGGCTAAAACCATAAAAAAAAAATTATTGTTGTGGGTATTTTCCAGTTGAGATGAAATATTTAACAAGGGTGAGGTGGGGAGGAGGAAGTTTGCTGAAAATACCATTTTTTAAAGGTCAAAAAATGCATAAACCCATTACTTTAATATTGTTTGTTCCCACGAGAGAAAAAGTGTTGGGCGTCCTCCCCCCAGCTCCCTCCCCCCAGACTTCTGTGCACAAATGCACACATATTTCAGGTCCATCTTCCAAAAGCACAGCTATGATTCTCTTACAGCTCTGCTTAGAATCTTCCTTGGCTCCACCCAGCCAAGAAAATGAGATATAGGCTCCCAGGCCAGCACGAAAATCCTACCACAATCTAGCCTGACCTAGTTGTGTATGCTCACAGCTCACAGGGTCCTCCCAGCCCCTCTCCATTTCAGCCTGTCAAAAAGATAGATCCATGCACATATTTTCAGAGTATGGTTTTACCTCTTGGTGTCATAGAATCATGCCAGCCTCTGAAATAATCTCCGCGCCTCTCCCTTCTCATCCATGGTGACACATCAAAATCCGACCCACGCTTTCCATACTTAGCGCAACTTCGCCTCCTCCATGTCTCCCCATCGCCCCAGTTAGAGCCCTCGTAGAGGCACGTGGCCATACTGGGCATCTTCTCAGGGCTAAACTCCACTTTTAGGTTGCGACTTTCCCACGAGCAGGGGCCAGGATCCGTATAACTTTGTGTCCCCCACCAAACACAATGCCTCTGCATAGCCAGTGCTCTGTAAGTATTTTTTGAATGACTGAATTAATGAAGAAAGAAGCCAGCCCCTTCCTCTCTGCAGCATTTGCTCCACTATTTGTGCAAAAATTAAATTCTTAGAACATGCCAAAGCACTCTACATAATGGATGTGTCTTCTGATTGGATTATAATTAAAATAAGATTTTTTTTGGGGTAATAACATAGTTACCTCGATTGGCAGAAGGGAGATGGCAGATGTAATGGATAATTGATGAGCAGTTTGAATGTTGCCATAATGTATATCCTATTATGTTTCCTGTTTCAAAAGAGAGCTTTAGAGGAGCGTCCCAAGAACCTGCTGTTGAATTACCATCCCCAAGCATAGCCAGATTATACAGCATGAGAAAGCTGGAAAATTGAAAGAGCTGACAGAAGAGGAGGGCACAGAACAGGAGGACAGACCACGGGGCCGAAAGAATGATACAGTTTATTAGGAGGGTGCAGAATGGCATAAAGGGGGGTCCTAAGCAGCCTGAGAGGCAGAGGCTGCTCTGCACACATTTTAGACAAGCATCACCCAGTACAGTGACCACCAAGCACATGCAGCTACTGAGCACTTAAAATGTGGGTGGAGTGAACTAAGGTGTTATAAGTGCAATAAAATCCACGCTGCATTTTAAAGATTTAATATGCAAAAAATGTAAACCATCTAATTAATGATTTTTTACATTGATTACATACTGAGGTGATAAGACATTGGATATATCGGGCTAAATAAAGTATATTATTAATATTAAATTCAACTGTTTCTTTTTATTTTTTAATGTGGCTACTAGAAAATTTTAAATTACATATGGGTCTAGGGTTGGCGGCTTGGATATTTCTAATGAACAGGATGGTTCTAGACTAAGTTTTCTAAACTAAATAGGATGTCAGTCTTCTCACCCCTAAGAAGGAAAAAGAGCATCATTCATACTCAAAAAAAAAAGAAAAGAAAAGAAAAGAAAAGCAGGTGCCAGAGCCAGCTAGTTTTGTGGCAGCAGGAGAGTCATTTTCTGTCCAGATGTCCATACAAACTTTTCCAGAGCTCCAAGGCCTGGGACTGCCATCTGAGTCTAAGGAGTAATAAATTAACAGTACAACTATTACCACGGCCTCGGGATAGCTGACCATCCTAAGCCCCAAGCAGGAAAAGTGCCAAGAAGTATCTCTCATATTTAGATGTGGAAACAAACAAAAAAAAGAGGTACTTTAAAAAAAGGAGCTGATATGCTTTAAATCATATTTTTTTCTACCATTGCAGGGCTCATTCCTATTAATGGTTTATTTAACCTGATGTTCCTAAAGGGGCTGGTAAGAGTGACTTAGTTGATTATCAGCTTTAGGTACCATTTACTGCAATAATTAGGCCTAATTTCTTACCAGAACAACAGGCTTAAGATTAATGTATAACCAAAGGAGTCTTTGAAATCAATAACTTTGACAATTACTTTACTTCTTCAACCTGAGTAAACTACGATGGGGCACAGAAACCTGTCATAGGCCACACGCCACCCTGGGCAGGTGGGGGGTGGGGTGGGAGACGGGGACAATAGTTTCAATGTGAGTATTTCTAGTGTCAACAGAAATCTCTCCGCTGTAATTGGCTTAGTCCCCAGCTGGAGTTATGTTCATCCAAAATTTTAGGTGATATATTAGTTATCTACTGCTCTGTAGCAATCTACCCCATAACTTAGCAGCTTAAAACAACCCCATGTATTATCTCAGTGTCTGTGAGTCAGGCATCCAGGTGCGGTTTAGCCAGACCTTCCATCTCAAAGTCTCTCATAAGGCTGCAGTCAAGGTCAGCCACGGCTACAGTCATCTGAAAGTTCAACCAGGGCACAAACTGCTTCCAAGCTCACTCATGTGGTACATACTTTCATGTATGTATATATGTGTGTTGCAGAGATAAAGTCTCATAAATACTGCTATTGTTGTTCCTATTAACTGGACAAATGACTTACGCTGCATTTGTATCCGCTCACCACTCCTCTACCTTCTCTCCCTGCTCCTACCCCCTCCCCACAAAAGGGTAAAAATAAATTTACCCTTGATTAAAAAGGCCTTTAATCAAGGGTAAATTTACTTCACAAAAGGCTGTCAGCAGCTTATGTAGAACCAACTTCCCTGTATAACATGTAAGTTCTACCAAAAAATGGCTTGTAATGCAATTCTTTGTGAGTTTTCACTTGCAATTGTACTAACAGATTAAAGATCAAAGAGGGAGCAGTCTCTTGCACAGCAGAATGCCAATGGCTTCTCAAAACCAAGCCATCAATCTCTCAACAAACAGGTGTCCACCCTTTTGCCAACCAATTCATTTCACCCAAGAGACCACCTGAAGAGCAACTGGACGGAATGTGAAGTTGCAACTTTTCAAATCACAAGGAAAGGCAAGAGCCTTTTATGACAGGATATATTTTATTTCCCCCATATTTTCTGTTTGTTGAGGCTCATCCAGCCCCCACCTACACCAGCCAGTGGACTGTGGGGGTGGGGCTGGGAAACTGTGGAGAGAAAAACAATCAGTGGTTGCAGCGCCATTCAGGGCAGACATTCTGCAGCTTGGCACCTCGCCTGGCAGGTGCAGCAGGGCTGTTCATCGAGGTCTAGGACCCCAGGATGGGTGAAGTCTCCCTTCAATCTCACTGCACCCACTCTGGCCCCTTTCCCCAATCACGAGGGGACTGCAGTCAACAGTTTCACCCCTCTGCCAATGGCTGTAACATCACAATTGAGTTTTACGACAAACCTCTTTTATATTTTGATTATTTCCAAAACCTATTACTTCTCTACCTAATTAAACAGTAGACCTGATCATCACATGTAACCTTTTACTGATGATTTATATATCAAACATCAATGACCTCAAAACCACTGAGTGTGTGTCCGCTTGTTCTCGGTCAAAATGGCCCCAAATCTTTGTGCCTTTAAGGCCATGTGCCATTTCCTATATATTTGCTCTCTCTTCCCTCAGAACTAGGCTTTGACAGTCATTTTTACATGTGGCTTACCCACCTGGCTGGAACCCTCTCCTGTATGTAAATCAAAGCACACACTTATATTCCCGTCTAATGCAGGGCTTCTCATCCAATGTGGGCTGGGGGAGAAAAAATACAAAACAAAAAATAACACCTATGCAAAATGAGTTAAAACATCCTGATTATAGATCTCAAGGTCTCTCTCATGAGTTCAATGCATCATTTTTACCTTTACTATTAGTTTACTTAGATCCAGGTTAACAGCTTTGTTCCTAATAGCTACAAAGAACTGTGAACTCTGGGCAAGTGATGAAAGTTGAATTTACCCCTTAACTTTTATATATATGTAATAGAAGTGTGTGTGTGTGCACGTATTATGTTTCTCCTGCCCATCACTCACTCCATCACCTGGTGTAGGAACACTGAAGATATTATTGACACATCATTCTTCTTTACTCCTCACATCTGATCAGTCACCAGGTCCTTAGAATTCCGCTTAAAAGAGTTCTCAAGTCCACCTCCTCTCACACGCTCCACTGGCTAGTCCCGGGTGTAACAGTTTGCTAGGGTTGCTGTGATGATTAATTTCATGTGTCAACGTGACTGTGCCATGAGGGACCCAGATACTTTGGCCAAACCTTACTCTGGGTGTGTCTGTGAGAGCATTTTTGGATGAGATTAACCTCTGAATCAGTAGACCGAGTAAAGTGGGTTGCCCTCCCTAACGTGAGTGGCCCTCACCCAATCAGCTGAAGTCCTGAATAGAACAGAAAGGCTGGCCCTTTCTCAAGTAAGAGGAAACCCCTCCTAACCTGACTTCCTGAACTAAAACACTGGTTCTTCTTGGGTCTCCAGCCTGCTGGCTTTGGGAACTTACGTCATCTGCTCTCCTGGTTCTCAGGCCTTTGGACACAGATGGGAACTACACCATTGTCCCTCTGGGGTCTCCAACTTGACAACTACAAGGATATCTTAGTCTCCATAATTATGTAAGCCAGTTCCTTACAATAAATCAACAGGTAAATAAACAGTCAGACAGACATACCCTGTTGGTTCTGTTTCTCTGGAGAACCCTGATCGATACAGCTGCCATAACAAAATGCCACAGATTGAGTAGCTTAAACAGCAGAAATTTAGTTTCTCACAGTTCTGGGAGCTGGAAGCCCAAGATCAAGGTGTCCGCAGGCTTGGTTTCCCCTGAGGCCTCTCTCTTTGACTCACAGGTAACTCTTTCTCCCTGTGTCCACACATGACTTTTTCTCTGTGCGTGAACATCCCTGGTGTTCTAACCTCCTCTTCTTCTAAAGACACAAGTCAGATCAGATTGAAATCCACCCTAACAGCCTCATTTTAACTTAATTACCTATTTAAAGGCTCTATCTCCAAATTCAGTCACATTCTGAGGTACTGGGAGTTAGGACTGCAACATAAGAATTTTCGGGAGATACAATTAAGTACATACCACCATGGTTATTGCCTTAGCTTATGCAAATACTCTTCTATCATTTTCTCCTTCCTCCACTATTGTCACCTTCCATTCCATCCACAATTGTTAAAGTAATCTTTCTAACATCCAAATATGATCAGGCATTATCTATTCCATTCAGCCTTGTAAGTTCTTAACGCTTCCTTGCTTATAGGACACAGCTGAAAGTCTTCAGCCAGAAAATATCAAGATACTTGATAACTACCCCTTACTAGCTTCATCTCTCATCATTCTTCCTCATTTGCCCAACACCCTGTTTGTAACCATCCCAGACAACTCTCTACAGAGATCATTCATATTTTTGCTCAATTTAGAGGCTTTTGTAACTATATCCTTTGAGATGTTCAGCATCCCTGAACACATACTTTCTGGCCATTGTTGCATACTTATCAGTGGGTCTGAATTTTCCTTTCCAGACAGAAGAAAACTTCAATACTGCTTTGTGTCCAAATAAAAAATGTATTAATCAGTTAACCCATTAAATATTTTCTGGGTACCTGCTTTAGACCCAGCCCTTTCCTAGGGACCAAACTTCCCAGCCTACCTTAGGAGGTGAGCAATGTACATGATATAAAAGAACTAACAATACAAACCATACTCTCTTGGCCTTCTCCCAAAGATGGCCAACAGCGATAACTCATCCACATCTATTGCTAAAGATTTGGTAGAATCAATGGTTTAAAATAAATTGAAGCACACTGTCTAACAGAATAGCAAATTCTCTTCTGACGTAACATATACAACAAACCAGTAACAGCCAGCTACTGCAGTCCAAGATTTGCAGCCTAGAAACAGTCATATGCAGAAATAACATAAGTGTGACAGTCTAAAGACTCAGACCATCTACCAGGACAGTGATTTCAAAAGCTTAGTGTGGGTGGATTTATAAGACCAATAAGCCACCACTGCCATAATCTATAATAAAGTAATATAGACCCCAAGGAAGCCTGGGTTGCTGAGGACATTGTATGCACGTGGTTGTGTGGATAGGGGTGATGTGCTTGGGGGCTACCCATTAGCTGAAGTCTACACAGTGAGACTTCCAGTACAACTTCAATACTTTAAGTTAAATAAGGCAGTTAAATGCCATCAGTCAATTTCTCCTTCCCTGTCAAAACAACAAGCCACAGTATCACTATTGCTAATTGTCTGAACAAGCTGCTTACATGGAGAAATAATACCAGCACAAAAGAGATCCATAATGCCTTCCTTGGATTTCCAATTTTAATTTTTTAAGATGTTCAGGTTAAGTGAGTAAGATTTCACCAAAAGGAAACAGCCTTTTCTGAGTCTTAACTAACTGACCTAAATAGAACAAGCACAGGGAAGAGGATCTATGGAGAGAAAATATGCAAGATTTGAAGAGGTGCTATTGGTTGGCTAAACACTGCACTTATAACGTGCAGGGGAGAACTGATGAAGTCATGGGAGGAAAAACAATCTTACTAATAATTCCCAAGCTGTCAGCACAGAGACCAAACTACCATATACAGAGAAAGTATGCAGACATGATATATTAATTTCTGGGTGAATGACCAGACCACATAGCTCTGGGTGTTCTAAAATGTGAAGGCAATTGTTGTCATAGCATTCTTGAAGTGATAACTCATGTGTTGTTGCCCTGTTCAGGTGATGTTAATGGAGGCTGAAATGGGAATAACATCTCCTGAAAGTCCCCCATGGTCCAAATGACGGCAGTGCCTGTGAATTTTTCTGGTCTATGGCTCAGCTACGGGGTCATTGTATTGAACCTTCTATTTTGAATGCATCCAGCCTTGAATATGAAATGATGGATCTCCTTAGATTTTAAGCCCCCGACACTTTATTCTATTAATAAATATTCATTTTCCTTTTCTCCCTCCAGTAGCATTTTCTCATCAATCATGGCTGAAGTTGTAAGTGTGAAAGCCCTTTATCTGTTACTGTGCATCTCTACATGATTCTGTGCATCCTTACAAAATTATGAAATTATTGAAGATTGGGTCCGAACCTTTTGTTTGGTGTGGTTTTTAATCATCCCCGAATCTGTGTTTATTCCCAGAATGAAACCACTTTGTTATTTTTTTTTTCTTCATTTTCTTCTAGTACATGTATAAATCACTCCATTGGATTCTACTGTTTTGTAAAAATAAAAACGATCCCCAAATGTTCAAGAATTACTCAGGGACTATTCAGTGTTCAATATGTCAAAGCAGCCAAGACAGACAGTCAGGAAGGAGATTAGAATCAATGAAGAAAAATCCATCCCAGGCACAAGTTGTCCTGCTGCCAGCACTGTCAGGGAAGGCCTGCTCACTCGGCACTCTCATTACTGGGAGAAAAAGTCTTCAAGCATGAGACCAGGGAGGAGGCTGCAATCTCTGCTGCCTGAGTTCTTAGGACAAATCCACAGTTTATTTTATCAAAACGGATACTCCTATGGAGTGGCCGTCTGCTGCACCGTTTTAAAGATCTCCTTTACCTCTCCGCTGCCTCCAGACAGGGAACAGTCAGCGGGACCACAGCAGGGGTCTCGGGATAACCCAAAAAGCTGGGATGCTGAGATCTCCACTTATTTCCTGCTGAGCCAGCGACATCAGAGGCTCTCTGCCTGGAGCAGACTTTCTGCTCAGTTCTGCCACTCTTCTCATCCTTCCATCCAGAGCTGCATGTCATCCAGTCTCCTCCTACCCCATTCAAACTCCTTCCACAGCTGGGGGACTTCAAAGGTTAACATCTACCTGGATTTCAAATACGAAAACCGGCCCAGCTGTGGATAGAGTTGATAATAACAGATGATGGTTGGAAAAATGGGACCGAGGAGCACCTCACAAACCGTTAGTCCTGGAGCACCTTCTGTAGGCATGGCCCTGTGCCAGGCTGCACATGTGCAAAAGCAGCTCTGGAAACCACTGGCTGGCTACAAGCATTGAAGGCAGGAAAGAAGAGAGGCAAAGAAGCTGGGGCAGGCTGACTCTGAAGACAGTGAACACCTGGAGCAAACGGGCTTCATCTTCCCATTCCATGGAAAACCTAGGAATATACTGGAAAAGATGTCTTCTCCTAATGCATTGCTAGACTCACACAATTGCAAAAGGAATCCCAGCCTCAGCATTTGTCTAGATTGTCTCTAAAGGCCCCTCCAAAGCATTGATGCTGAGACTTTCTGGTCTGGAAGGGAAGTAAACTCAGTTCTTCTGGATGGAATACAGGGTCTGCTTGAACCCTCACCCCCAATCACAAATCCCAAACTCTTTAGAGCTGAGTGAAAAAGGAAATGTATCAAGTCAACATCCTCATTCATATTTAGGACATCTGAGCCCAGGAATGAGACATTGGCCAAAAGTCATGCATTCAAGTGGACATGTGACCAGGGCTGGAAGCCATGTCTCTGGGTTTCCATATGTAGACTCCTTCCCCACACATCTTAAGTGAGGGTGATATGAGTTGTGGGTTCCTCCTTTCTACTGAAAGCTGAATGTTGAATATAGCTTCCACCAGCTTGAAAAATAGAGCCAGGATGTTTGCAGGACCCAAACAGGAGACCCTGTGGCATGTGGTCATTGAAACACAAGGCTTTTAACAAACACCTCCACAGTTGTGTCTCAGGAAGTGTCACCAATACCTATTGTGGTTTTGACTATATGACTTGCAATCTTACCCTGATTTCTTCATGTGTAAAATAATACAGAGACCCTACTGCTCTCACAAAGATGTTGGAAGATCAAAATAATGATTAATTATAAGCACACAGAATTTCATGGAGGTTGCTTTTCAATTTCACATTATTATTTTCAACACAACTGTTATTATAATTACATGTCCAACGAGTAAGACTAAATATTGGGAGGGTTTGTTATTTAACTTAAAAGATGACAAATGCAATCTGAATAAAACAATTTAATACAGTAAAAGCTCATAAAGTATTCCGCAATTATGCTTGACCTGCACAAATCTCCAATACCAGATGCCCTATGTGACAAATTTCTGACAGGTTTCTAGTCCTCCACATCATGGTCAAGAAGTACAGGCTGTTGGCACCCTCCCCAACCTACTATGAAGACTCCAGAAGAGAAAAAGGAAGCTTGCATATTTAAGAGAGATGCTCAAAAACTAAGCAAAATAAATGTGTGTGAAGTTTCAGGGGAGACAGAAGAATGATGGTTAATTTTGGGTAGTGGCCTCAAGTGGGGCAGGCCAGGGTTGAATTAGGAGACAGCTGGTATACCACTCTGAGTCCCAGTATGACCCCATCATTTTATTTTCTGGCTTGCTTTAATCCAGCGTACGGCTGCAACTGTTTACAACTCCCCAGCCACCCTACGCCTATTATCACAGAGGGGGATACCCTGGAAGGGAATATTGGGAATGTCTCTGGAAAGGGTATAAAAAGATCACTGGGCATAAATATCAATACCAGAGTTTCCACATCACCAAGAGGAACAATCTAGGATCTAAGGTTTGCTCCTCCATCTGGATGACACTATTAGCCAAGACAGCTGGTGGTCCCTAGTATATAAAAAGTAAGTTCATAGAGAAAGGTGAGGTGCCTGAAGACAACGTGGGCTATTTGAAAACAAGACAAACAGAACAACCAAGAGCAGAAGATAGACTATGTACCATAAGGAAGACAGCTAGGTCTTTAATCTGCTTGGAGTTTATTTTCTTAAGATATAATAGGGAGCTAATTCTTCTCAAAACTTGACTAATGGTCCATTCTTTACACCTCTGATTTGTGCTCCTGTCTCTGTCATGAACCAAATTCAGATATATACATGGATTAAAAAAATAAATAGATTGTGAAAGGCAATACTACTAACAGAGGAAATGTAGAATATATATTTACCTCAGATTGGACAGGTATTTACCTTATAGTGGGAAAGCCTTCATTAAACAAAATTCAAAATACATAAATCATGAGAGAAAAAAACTGAACAGAAAAAGATTCCTGTACCTCAAATGCCACCCTTGTGAAGGCAATAATAAGAGCAGCCTGGAAGATATTAATAAGGAATTACTCTCTGGATGTATGAAGGATCTCTGTAAATCATCTAGAAAAGATAAGCCAATACAATATAGATTAAGGATAAGAATAGGCAACTCAGAGGGGATCCAAAAGGCTAATAACAGATGCTCAGACTCAGTAATCATGACTGCAATCATCTGATAAGCAAAATTAGAAAGTAGGCAAAACTAACGTTGGAAATAGCAGTAGTCATGCACTGCTGGTGTCTTTCTGGAGAGAATCTGGTAAATCTCAGTGAAACAGACGCATAGATCATGATTCCCCATCATCCCATCCCTGCGTGGAGAGCCCAGAGAAGCCCTCTCACAGGTCCATAAGAAGACATTTGTGAGGATGTCCACATCCACATTATTTTGACAGCAGAAAGCTGGAGCCAACCTAGATGCCCATACCTAGAGAACAGAAATATGAAATGTGCTACAAGCCTGCTGTGAAACTCTCCGCAGCAGTCAGAAATCATCAACCAGTTCTGCATAGAATAACACGAGGCTATAAAGAGAGAGAAAGATTTAATCACTCTCTGAATTGGGAGGACATCCATTATTTACACTAGAGAGAGTACCTATGCAAGAAGGAGAATGGGACTGCACTTCAAAAGGAAAACAACTAAAATTAATGAAACAAAAGAGGCACCTTGCACAAATAATGATGGCATTACATATTCATTTCTGCATACATTCACTCATTCATCTGGTAAACATAAGCTGAGTGCCTACTTGTGTCTGGTAAACATACTAGGATGACCAAGGTGGGTTCCTACCCTCAGGCAACTTTCTACTGGTGGACTCAGGAATAGAACTGATGACAGTAAGTAAATCAACTCTGGATTTCTGTGATTCTAAGGGAAATTGAGATGGCAATGAAAATTATGACGGTGATGGTGAGAGAGGAGGAGGAGGAGGATGTCAATATTACATCTGAAGAGATGGAGCCTAAATTTAATAATTCCCAGACCTCACTAGCACATATATTTAAAGGAAAGGAATTTAGGCAAGCTGGATTTTGGAGCTTGGTGAATTTCCTCTGGAAGGCTTTGAGACTGCCTCACCATAACACAGAAATTCCCTGTGGGAGAACCTCAAGTTATCTGGTACCTAGCAGCATGTCTCACACCCTGCTCTGTTCCCTAGATGCACACAGCACTTATATGTAGAAAAGAAACAAAGTATCACCTGATTAGATCAATTTTCCTAGTGTTATCACTCATCAGGTTTTTCCCCAGAGCCTAATTTCAACCCAGCCTCCAGTGCTGTGCTGGATTTTGTTTCCTGTGAGGGGATCTGCCTCTCATGCAGGTGGCCAAAGGCAAAAGATGGATTCCTTCTAAAAAGAGAGAGCGCTGGTCACTGCAAAATGTCCAGACCCTTCCTTCAAAGCTACTCAGAAGAAATATGTTCTGATGAAACCTTGCCATGCAATCTACATTTTCTGGACAAAGCAATAGCTTTGCAACCTCAGCAAGTAGCACAGGACCGTAGTGTGTGTGTGTGCTTGCAGGTAGTGGAGGTGGGGGTGCGGGATAAAGAGGAAATTAGAGTATCCTCCAGAGACAGCACCTAACCTCAAGTTTGGGGCTAAGATATCTCAGCCTTAGAGATCCTCCTCAGAAATTCAAATTTCTCATTTCCTTTAAGACTGTGCCACTTGCTATTTCTTAGACATTAAACATCCTATACCCTTCCTTCATCTCACACTCCTTCCTTCTTCCTCCCCATACGTTTTTCTGCTTCATCTGGATTAGAGACACAATCAAATACACTCAGACTATGGATGATGGCTGAGGCTGGAGGTAGCCAGGAATTTCCAGAACAAAACGTGGACTCTTCCTCAGGGTCAGTGCACAAGGTTTCTTCAGACACAAGGTTCCTGAAACATCACGATACCCTCCAGTGTTGGCAAAGGTACAAGGAAGTGAGCCCTGTCACAGCACTTAGCAATGCATTTCAAGGACTTTCTATATGTCCACAACCTCTGACCAATAATTGCTCTTATGGGAATTTATACATAGGGAATTATCAGAAATATGGGCAAAGATTGACATTTAGGAATACTTAATGCAAGATTTTGTTTGTGACTCACATTGGAGGCCTTCCTGCCTTCTGAAAATTAAATAAAATTATCCTAAGACTCTATCTCATATGCTATGGAAATTCCAATGTCTTCCTCAAGATTTCTGATAATTCTCAGGGCTTAAGCTTTAAGTTCTTGTAACGAGTGAACTCTAAACCTTCCCAATATTAATCTAAATTCAGAGCTTTATGCCAACTGAGGCTGGGGATTCAGTCTCTTTTCTTGACTCTCTCTCCAAAACATGCAGAATTTGTACATGTTTCAGTATTTAGAGAGGAATCAGGAAAATGGAGAGAATATAGACACAGGAATACAAAGACCTTAAGTTTTAAATTAAAAATGTTTAAATTCTCAAAAAATTCCTTCAGCCTCCCAGACTTTTGATTCAAAAATCTACCCCATGTAATGTTGCTCAGCTCACTGTCCTTTTACTTTTAATCATTTTTCCTCTCTTACTTCTTTATTTGTCCCTATCCCAAATTTTATCTAACAGCATAAAGAGAGTAATGTAATTTCTCTGTTTTTCCATCTTCAGGTAGATCAATTTCTCATGGCCACACCAAAAAGGTTATTGAGATATTCTCCTAAAGATAGTCAGTTATGAAGAATTTCTTTCCTAATAAGGACATGCAGAGAATAAGCTCCCCTCTCTGTCAGCTGACATCATCATGCTTTCATGTGATGTCTGGAACTGTGGCAGTCATTTTGTAACCATGGGGAGAAAATACAAGGGTCAGGAATGGAAGAGTAGAAAGGGCCTGGGGCCCTAATAACATTACTGAGCTGCAAAATTAGCCCTGACAGGAATTACCACCATAATCCTTCTTGCAAGAAATAATAAATATTCCTTTCTTTCTATCATTATACAAAACATTTTTAGACAAGTGTATCAACTCAATTCTGACACTATTTACCCAGAGATAGTGTCAGATCCCACAGCCTAAGGGCTTAGTCCCACATGACCACTCCCACCCCACCCTACCCCTCACTTCAGACACCAACTGCAAGCCCTGATTATCACCTGTGCTTCTGACCAACTGGCTATGGATTGGCAGTTCCAACTTCCCCGTCGTTGGGTTCAATTACTTTGCTAGAATGGCCCAAAGAACTTAGAGAAACACTGCAACCTGGAAGCTCTCCAAAATCCCTACTATTGGGATTTTACAGAGGCTTACTCACATAGGTGTGATCAATTATTACCTCCACTTCCAGACCGTCTACTCTCTCTGGAGAAGTTGGGAGTGGGCTACAGCTAAAAACCTGGGGCAGAGACTAACATATATATATTTCCTATTATCTCACAACAAGTATACATTTACCTGCAGGCAAAGGCATCTTCTACACATAGTTCATCAAACTCTTAGCACCTCTATGCCTCAGTTTTCCCGTTTTTACTATTGTAATAACAATGGCAATTTATTATATTGGGTTCTTATAGAGATATAATAATCTAATGCCTACATATAGCAAATAACCTATATACATTATATATAACTATATACATATACATACACACACACACACACATATATATATATTCATTCATTCATTCCCTGAATAATTATTAAGTGTCTAGTAAGAGAGACTCTGAAATGAAAAATAGAGGTTTAAGTTTCTCTTTGTCTAGCAGCCTTTAATAATCTGGCCTTTTTGGATTTACCTTTCGTCAAATCTCACCAAAAATCCTTTGCTCTGGGTCCACTGTACTCACACACGATTTGCCTAGGAGGCTATGCTCCTTCTTGACTGTGTATTTGCTGTTTCTTCTGCCCTACTGCTTCCTCCCATTCCTCAGGACCTAAAGAACTCATCTTTTCCTGATTTACCTACCTGCAGAATATATTGACCATTTTGTTTTCCTCTGTGGCCCATAAAATGTGTGTGTGTGCTTCCATCGGCATGTTTTTTGAATACTGGTGGAAATTTGATGATATTAAGGTAAGAATCCAAAGAAAGAAAAAAATGAGTCCTACTAATCAATGCTTCTCCCTGATGAGATTCTGATGAATATAGTCTCAAGGAACAGTAGCCAAATGGGATACAAAGTACTATTGTGCTATTAGCTCCACGACTGTCCCAATGCTGAACTCTCCTAAAAATTGGGTTAGAGAACTGGGTTTGACTCAAGGTCTAAATAGGGCCTCCTAGGTCCTCTCACTGTGGTAAGTCTGCACTTGGCTTCTTACCACCATCTTAGGGGCCATATAAAGAAAGGCAGACCAGAGCAAAGAGGAAAAGGAATGGTCAGGCACCAAAGACAGTACACCCTCCAATTCTATCAAATATTGCACAATATATAGAGAGGGGCATGAACTAACTCTTTCCTAAGGGCAAACTCTACCCAGGTCTGTCTATCTCAAGGCAGCAGGAAGTGCCAAAGAGCACAATCAGTGCCTTGAGCAATGATTAGTCATATTAGCAAGCTTTCCTTCCTTGGGATATTTCTAACGAAGGGAGCTGAGACTAAAACTTTCTTTCCCAGGAGTATGTATATGATTAACTTCATATATTTTTGTGGTAAACTACATTACTACTCAACAATATTAACTGCCCTACCCCATACCTTCCTGCTTTCCTGTCTGTGGCCCTGCTTTTCCTGTCTGTGGCCAATGAAGTATGCACTTCTAAGCAGCTGACGACACTTGTGGTTAGAAGCTTTAAGAGCCAGCACTTGCTTCACCAAATTCTATTAACCCACTGGCAAGGGAACCAGCAGTGTTCCAGAAAGCAGCTCCTGGAGTGAGAAAGGGGATGACACAGAGCAGAGCTCCCAGCCAACCAGCAGCAGGTAAGTGGGCTGAGTAAGCAACACAACGTGTGCTTTTGAAGTGACTGCCATGCTCCAGATGTTTGTTACAGCAGCAGAGCCTCGCCCAATCTTGATGATCCCAGGAGCCCCTCTAGGAATGGATCCATCCCTATATCATCAGTCTAACACGAAGCCCAGTGCATATGCACACTCGGTGGATCTGAGGAATAAACCGATGAATATGTTTAATCAAAGCTATCATTTTCTGCACTCAGAGGCAGTGTGGTTTAGCAAAAGGGATTAGACTTCAGAGTCACAGAGACTCATTTAAAGCACATTTTGCCACTTACTAGTTGTGAAACTTTAGGAAGTTCACCTACGTCTCTGTCTCCTCCTTTAAGACAAATCTGGTTTGAAGTGCCTTCCTTCAAAGGGTTCTTGTTAGTGTTAAGTGAGAAAACAACTAGAAAGAACCTCATATGTTCTCAGAATTTGTAGACAATACATTAAGTTTATTGTTAATAATATTGGCCATTTTTATTTTATTCAAAAAAAACTGCACACCTAGCACTGGAGGTAAAGAAAAGGAGAAATATATTACAGATATTTCTGCAGTGTAATCAATAGTACTGAATAATTAATTGGTTGAGCAGGATTGAGGAAAAAGAGGGAAGAAGTAAAATAGAGGATAATTACCAGACTTATCAAGGAGATGCAGTGAGCACTGGTGTCTGATCCACATAGAGCAGGCAGAACAGGTTATGTGAGGCCTGACATGGTTGGACAAGGGAATGGGATGAACATTCCATTCTAGGTATCCTGGGTCCCAGGAAATTGGGAATCATCCACACAGAGTTTTTGAGTTGATAATAAATGTATAGGTCTGAAATTTAGGAAAGATGCCATGCAGCATGGAGGGGATCTTAGATACTGGACCAGGGATCGAATCTGTGCTCCTTGCAGCTGAAGCGTGGAGTCTTACCTGCTGGACCACCAGGAAAGTCCCCTTTCATGTGTACATTTTTGCATAACCATCAATTGTCTATGGCTAAAGGGATTAGCCTACTTTGACCCTGATTTGTCCTATTCTGACAAAAAAAAATTTTTTTTAACTACTTTGAAACTTGAAATTTACATTAAAGGAGACCCATGTTTATTTAACCAAATACAAAGATAGTCACTGAAGATTAAACCATTCGGGAAGTATAAAAAGAACTGGCCTCATTAAGCAAAATTTTCACAAAGCTGGTCATTTAGTACCATTTTTTTTATCTCATAAGTGTTAGTCATGGCTCTTAATTAGTACTAGTTATTAACCACAGATGGACATGGCAGTTTGAAAAAGACGGAGTGACTTTTCCCAAATCATTCATTCAACAACTAGTTTTTTTTAAAGCATAAACTCTGAGAAAGGTACTGCCCTGGACATATTGTGGGATGATAAATTAAAATCAGGCATGTTTCTCACCTTCAAGGACATCACAGCTTTCAGAGGAGGCAATGGTAGGAAGAACTAAGGGAGAGAACCAGGGGAGGTGCCACGGATGGTGGGTGTGGAGTAATTACTCCCAACTGAGGGGCTCCAGTGGGTTTGTGTGCAGCCTATGGTTTTTGAGCTACTTCTTCAAAATTAAGCATAATCTATATATGTGGGGTAAATGGTGTGAGCAGTGCATTCTAAAGAGGAAAATCGCAAAAGCAAAGGTATAGAGGTGGGAAAGAGTTGGGTACTTACGCAGAAGAGTAAAAACTCAATTTGACTATAACTGAATATTTATCAAGTGGTGAGCAATGGAACAGAAAATGTAGATTAGGGCCAGGCCATGAGGGATTTTGAATACCGGGCTACGGAATGTGATCTTTATTCTGTAATAGAACCTAGGACTCTATTGAAACAACTTAAACAGAAGAGAGATTGACTCTTATAGGGGATTTCAAAAGAATGATTTTGGGGGGCTTTCCTGGGGATAGATTTTTCTCATTATAAAGTCAGGGAAATAATATTTATTGCACAAGGATGGTTTTAAATGAGATAACCTATATAATGCCTTGGTTGGTAATAGGTTCCCTTCCCATCCTCTTCCCTGAAAGTGACCTGATAATATCCACCTGCTCCTCATTAAGACCCCAAGGGCAGCAACTGCAACAACATGGAGATATTAACAAGGGCAGGTGCTATAAAGCCAGCTGGAGACCCACAAGCAGGGATTTAGCAGATAAAGTAAAGGCAAGCAATAAAAAGAGAAAGGGGGAAGAAATGTTTGCCAATGGCTGTTGAAAAGAAATAAATTGGAAACCTGTTATGCATGTATCTGGGACACTGCTGTTAACTCAGGAAGGGAGGGAGGGCTTACAGAGGGAGCTCCAGTGGGTCCTAAAGTACCCAGGAAACCGGACCCTCAGACTGTGTGTGTGTGTGTGTGTGTGTGTGTGTGTGTGTGTGTGTGTGTGTGTGTGTGTGTGTGTGTGTGTGTGTGTGTGTGTGTGTGTGTGTGTGTGTGTGTGTGTGTGTGTGTGTGTGTGTGTGTGTGTGTGTGTGTTTACACACCGCAGCCCATCCCGGCTGTACGGCCTGGCAGAAGGGAACTGGAGCTAATCACCAGAATTGTTTAACTTAGGAAAATTGTTCTCATCAAGTCACAACCATGACACCATAGTAGTGTCTGCAGACCAACTGACACATGCAAATTTCCAACAGTAAAATCTGCAGAGAAGGGAGCGGGAGCCCTCAGGGTACCACTAGGGACTAAACATACAGAGTGGAAACAGCTGAAGATGGGCCGCACTGCTGCCAGGGTTAAGTTCTTACCTGTCCAGAAAGCCCCGGCAAGGTAACCTCAGGGTGTGATCCAACTACATATCTGGCCAGCCACTGAAGTATCAAGAAATCATCCGTGTCCTTGAAACAACGTGTCCACTGTTCAAGAACGGGATGAGAGGGACTGTACTTGATGCTTTCTCTCCAAGGAGGCCAGAGTCAGAGAGAAACAATATGCCCTCTATGAACTATGAAGCCCTCCAGGCCCCCATGAAATGTTCAGATAGATAGCAAGGGACGGAGATGCTCATAGGGGCCGAACATAATCTGCTGTAACCAGGGAGTTTCCTGGAAGAGGAGCACATGAACTGAAGCTTGAAGAATGAGTAACAAGGAAACACGAGGGAAGTTAGCTAGGGTTGACCATACAGGGTAAACAATAAGAAGGGTGGGTAATTAGTAACGGCAAAACTAGCCCAAGACAGGACTCCGTTCCTTCTGCTTAGTGTTTTCATATGTACACAGCTGCGACCTTCAAAACATCTACAGACAAGTTTTAAAAAGTCATGAACCACTGCCCTTCCTCCTAATGTACCTCCTCCAGAGCAAATACGGACACCCACCCTTCTGGAGGGTTTGCCTGTGGAGCAAACCTCTGCCTGACTCTGGGAAGGGTTTACAGCCTACGATGTGTCCTAAGCTGCCGTAAATCATCCCAGCTCCACACCAGAAATCCTGGACAAAGAATCGTTAGTTCTTCTCTCCTATGGAGTCCTACATGAGGAGCAGACGCCACAGGACAAAGATGTTATTGAATCAATGAATGAATGAATGAACAGGATAGGTAAACCTTCCAAAAAAACTTAAATGAGGGGGCTCCATACATAGACTGGAAAGAGGGGTTGCCAGGCTGTTTACACATATAAATATCTGTTGAATTACTGAATTAAATAATGCAAGGATCAATGAGTAAATGAATGAATGGATATACTACTTTAAAAACTATCTGAGAGACGTCTTCCTGAAAGTGTGTACTGGACAAGCTTTATGACAGGTACAGGGCACCACTCACCATGGCAGCAGAGCTGAAGTTTCCAGTTCCTCTCTCAGGGTCCTACAGGACCTAACCCCATCCATAGCCCACCCCAACTGCCCGTGTGCACACAGCCCCCCTTGCAATGTCATAAATTCCTGCGACCACAAAACCTAGTAAGTTAGCTAATGAGCCCTTACGGATGTCAAATCTGTGCGTTTCAAATGAGAAAAATGATACTGACCCAGACAGCTTGAGCTGCTATAATTTCAGGGTTCTGTGATTCGGAGGGTGTGTGTGTCCTTCCTTGGGTTAGAAGACTGGGGCCAGGACAGGGAGCAGGTGCAGTGTTTTTATGCCTACCGTCACCTGCCAAGCCCAAGACCAATTCCCAGGAAATCAAAATAGAGTCTGGGTAATAAAGTGTAACCTTTTTTTCTCCTTTGTGCTTAGTCTAGTTTCACTTGCTCATAGGGTGCCAGGTGCAGAAGCCTTGCATCCTACACTCTTCAGACCACAGTTCCCCGGGGCCAAATGACTGCTCCGGACACTTCGGCATAGTGAACCGTGTACAGAAGCGCTGTGCAGGACATCTCAATTCAAGACGGCGGGGGCGGGCCGGACACAGAGACGGGGGTATCCAGCGCTGCGCAGTCGCCTTGCACCCCACTCGCGAGAGCTGCGCCAGCCCCGCGAGAGCTGCGCCAGCCGCGCGAGAACTCCGTCCCTCCCTCCCCAGATGAGGACCCTGTAGAGCAGCCCCACCCACAGAGAGAGCAGGCATTCTAGAGCCCCAGTTCGCACCACTCTATTCTTTAATCAAAAATAAAACTTTCATTTGCTTCTGAGTGAAATTCCATCTCATTCACTGAGATGAACAAACATCTCATACTCCATCCCATCCTGGCCTGAACAGCACCAGGCAGAAGGACCCTTGATGGGGACTGGCAAGGGTCAGTAACACTACTACCCCTTGGCTTAGATCATTTGTGATCTCCTTTGCAGATGGACCTAACATGCTTTACTCTTACCTGAGTAGGTCACCAAGTCCTCCGTGGCAGTTCTTGGAATCAGGGTGTCATGGCCCCCAGTCCATGCTTGTTCTGCGCACCTCATACTTGGCAGATTTCAGTGATGTGCTTTCTTTCCTGGTTGGAAGCAGAGCTCTTGAAGGGTTGTGAACATCTATGAAATTTTCTTTTTAAACCTTCAACATACAAGTGGCTCCCAAAAGACACAGATGTAGACAGAGGCTCCTCCCGTAGCTTCAGCTCTGAGATCCTGGGTAGATAGTGACTATTGGCTTATCACCAAACTGTTGATAGATTTCTCCACGGTGACCCTGCCCAAATCCGTAGCCCACCAGCAACTTGGGCAAGATCAAGCTTTTCGTGGCATTTTATTTATTTAAGTTACAGAAAATGCTAGGTTTGATTTGGCTCCCACGTGGTAGGGAGTTATCCTCCTTCATTCATAAACCAGTATTGAAAATGCTGAGGACTCACACTGTCTTTAGTGTCCTTAAGTTCCTGGCTTATGTGAGAGTTTTGTTTAGTTCAAAAATCTCAAACCTCACTCAGTCTTTGTCTTTCGAATATGGGCAGACTCTTTACTCATGGAAGCTTGTATGTGTGCTGAGAAATAAGCACAGCTCCATGCTAGGGAGAAAAAAACAAGAGAGAGAGAGAGAAAGATGGTCCCGCAAGATGTTCTTCTCAGCCTTGGCGGCAGGCAGAGCAGACAACAAGCGGAGTACCAACTGCTGTTGACGTGGATGATGAGACATGATGGTCATGACCAGAAGGTAATTCAGGTGAGGTAGTGGGTACCAGGAGGGCTGAGAGGTGGGCTGGCTGCCTGGAGTGCTCAGGCATAATTTCCTCTACCTTCATGCTGTCACTCTCGGCCCTTTATATAGCACCAATGTCATGCCACATCAGCTGCACCTGTGCCCCTGTGATGACTTTCAGACTCAGACAAATACCATCAACGGACGTCAGGATGATGGGCGCAGTGGAACACCCTGGCGATAGATCTGTTTGTTTCCATCCTGAGGCTGTGGGTCTATTAAATAAACACTGGTATTTTGAAGGAAAAGCAGGAGAAAATGACGCTTTGGTAGTGGCCTTTAAATTTCTTGTTTGGTTTGGATGTTGTTGTTTGCTCTTTGGATTTTTTTTTTTTTTGCTAGGAATGATTTTTTTCAGATAAATAGATCTGGACACAAGCAGCAGGACTTCATTTGCCAGTTCAAATTCCTCACTGAATGCACTCCACAGCTGGCAAAGTGTCAATGATTAGCTGATTTTCCTGCTCTTGCAAAATTCTGCCCTGTGGCCAGATTAGACATGAGAAATAGAGGGGCTACATGATTTTCCCCTGAGGCCTCACCCCCTGAATACTCCCAAGGCCAGTCCTCTCACCTCAGGCTGGTAGATAGAATCTGGGATAGAACAGACTCTTTTTCTCATTTTGCACAAAGCAAGCCAGGGAGTGAGGGCAATATTCTGCCTAGCTGCTGCATAATTCATTGCATTTTGGATTATTTAATTTTAAGGAGAAATTATTCATAAGATAAATATTTATAATTGGAATTATTAAGTAATTCTAGGTCATGAAAAGCCACCCTCCTCCAAACTTTGAAATTGGTTTTGTTTTTTAGTTTTTTAAATCCTGGAAAAAAATTACTCAAAATTTGAGTGTTCCTTTTCTTTTCTGTTCATCCAAGAGAGTCCCTTACTTAGTATGTTACCATTTCTTTACCTGTAAACTCAGATGATATCACTGAGAATTTCATAAGTGAATGATGTTTTGAGTCACTTTCTTCCTTGTGCCTTTCTGAGAGGGTACCCAACCTTAGAGAACTGTGATATTAGATACATAGGAACTTGGAATACCACAAGTTGACTGTCTGCATCATCCCTGCCAGGCCCTGAACGGAATGATCCTGGGAAAACGTGAAAGGAACTTACATGTCCTTGTAGCAACAGGTAGATTCTAAGAGGTAAGGTGATGACTCCCAGCCTCTGATCATTAATTCTCCCATATCACCCTGGAATTAAAAAAATAAGAAGATGGAACAGAAGACAGTCACATTTTGAGAAAACTCCAATTTTCTAACTTTTTGTTGAGAATTATCTGAAGAAGGGCAACTGACAATATGATACCCTCCTACACTACTTCTCTACAGTGGTGCTACTCAGAGTGTGGTCTGTGGACCAGGGCTAGAGTCTCAACTATTTGTCAGTGATCTGCAGTGAGATGAACAGAGATATTAAAAGCAAATATGTCAATACTTGGATACAATTTGACATTCCACAACATCCAGCCAGTAATCTGGATTCATCCTTTCTAAATTTTTTTAAATACTTATTTTTTTTTTATTTATTTGGCTGCACCAGGTTTTAGTTGCAGCATGCAGGATCTTTAGCTGCAGTTGTGGCATGTGGAATCTAGTTCCCTGACCAGGGATCAAACCCAGGCCCCATGCATTGGGAGTGCGGAGTCTTAGCCAGGGAGGTCCCTGGATTCACTTCTCTGAACAGCATACAGACTAGTCTGGCTGTTGTCAGACTTGGTGGTAAATCACAATGGCTCAAATTGTATTCAGTCATGTGTAATAGGATATATCTACGCGTGACAGATGAGAAATCAAAAATGCTAGATGACCCATAGGTAGGAAGACCAATCAGGTCCTTTGCTACAGACAGTGAGAAGCACAGTGTTACTGTAATCACTAAACTTGTAAACTACCCACTTACTGTCCATCCTGCTAGGTTGAATGTAAGTACCATGAGGGCAGGAACTGTGCCTGCCTTCTTCGGTGCTCTATCACCAAAACCTAATACAAGTCCTGGTTTGTTGAATGAATGAATGAATGAATGAGGAATGTTTAGGGTTCCGCCTCCCTCTAGGTTTGGCAGTCATTAGATGTCAAGAGAAGGCAGTCACAATACCTATGTCAAGTCCAGACAGGGATCACTCAAAGCTCTCACTGTCCTCACTTACCCAATCTTTAATGTCAAGGTGGTGAGACAGAACACTCTAGAATACATTCCAAATGTATATAAATCATGCCTCTAGAGAAATAGGATTCCCTCCATAGAATTCATTTTATCACCACCTTTTCGGGATCACAGCTATTCCAAAAGCACAGTACAACTGATATTTCTCATTATAAGTACTTATTGTTTGGGAAGTAATCAGTGTCCCACAAACATGCCATGGTTCCTAATAAACTTTAGAGAGTAAACAAGGCTAAAGTTTCACGGTCGCTGATATTACAAAAAGCCCACAGAAGCCATGACCTTGCTCCCCCAGAGGATATAGGAGAGACAGACAACACTCACCATATCATAACATTTTGACTTAAAATATATTTTGTTGACAAGTAGTAGAAAGTGAAAGCATTAGACTAGAATCACAGTGGCTCCCCAATCGAGGGTGTTACAGTCCCTCAGGGGGACTTGGAAAGGTATGGGTGTCCCAGTTATCACTGCAGAGCAATCCCCTCCAAATTAAAATGGCATAAAACCACCACCATTTTATTATGCTCACAGACTCCTGAAATGAGGTGCTGAGAAGGCACAGCATCACTTCTATACATTCCTGCTCCCAATATACAACATGAATCTAATCAAGTTTGAGGAACATTCTACAAATTACTGGGCTGTGTTTTTCCCAAAAGTGCAAAATCATAAAGGACAGTCACTCTCAAGTAATTCAGAAGAAAGGACTATATTAGTAGACACACACAATAGAGGAGAATGAGAAAGTAAAATGGACACAACAGTTGGTAAATCTGAAAAGGGGGTTTGCAGAAGTTCCTGTACTGCTCTTACAACTTCTCTATAAGTTCTGTATAATTTTGAAATTATATCAAAATGAAAAGTTATACAATCAGCAACAATAACAAAACATTTAATGGTGAATTTCTTGGTGTTATTCTTACAGCAATGAATTCTACTTCTTAACTTTCCAAGGAGTCATAGTTTAAACAAACCACAGTGTCTTGAGCTCTGCTCTCATGTAGCTCTATCTAGTCTTCAGAGAATAGATCTAAGCTTTGGGGGGAGATGTCGATCAGAATATTTCAGGGCACAATTTGGCCCTGCATATAGATCTTTTAGTCAGGTTACAGGAAAGTTGGTATAACAAAAAGACCCAAAATCTAGAAGCTTAATTGAACAAGAAGTTCATTTTTCTCTCATCCAACAGTTCAGAAAGTTTGGGCAGCTCTGCCATCCTCCATCTGAAGCTTCTGTCTCTGGGTCCAAGGGAGCAGCTTCTAGTCAGAGGAGAGGGGGAAAGAAAGAGGGAAAGACACATATCTTCATTAGAAAACTCAGTCTGGAAGTTTGCATATATCACTTCTATTATCACTTTCTCGGTCAAAATTTAATCACATGCCACAGCTAGACCATAGGGAGGCTGAGTAATCAACCTCTGTCTCTGCGGATGTGGACATGTTCCCAGCTAAAATTCAGGGGAGGGGTAACGTTCTATTATGGAGAGGAAGAGAGTCAGAAGGGATCCTGGTAGGTCATTTGATCCTCTGCCCAGGGACCAGAGATTGGGGGGCTGCCATAGGACTAGCAGAGCATCTCAGCTATGTTTCCACTTCTTAATTCTCAAGGAGTCATAGTTTAAACAAACCACAGTGTCTTGAGCTCTGCTCTCATGTAGCTCTATCTAGTCTTCAGAGAATAAATCTAGGCTTTGGGGGGAGATGTCAACCAGAATATTTCAGGGCAAAAATTGGCCCTGCATAGAGATCTTTTAGTTAGGTTACAGGAATGCTGATATAATAAAAAAAAAAAAAAAAAAAAAAAACCAGGAACAGGGGTATGGGTTTGTGGAGAAGGTGAGAAATTCGTGGAAGAAACTGGGCTCCCAAAATAGACTCTGCCCTGTTTGGTGTCCATTTGAGAAAATTATTTAAGTAGCTGTAAGATTTCCAGACCCAAGTTGCTTTATTCTGGAGACAAAGACCCACATTTTCCCAGCCACGGAAAGTCAGAATTGCCATGTCAAATTATTTTCATTCTGCTGACAAAACAACATGTCTTTAAAAAACAAAGCTTCCTTCATCCATGCCCACATTCACAAACACGTGCACATGCACACAGATTTGTACACTCACAGACATGGCACATGAAGTCGCTGCAGGACGCTCCCTGAGTCCTCTCTTAGTGACTCTCCATTGATCGGGAGTGTGAGTATATTTACACTGTCAACTCTCACTTACATTATATGGTTACTAAATGGTTTCCATAAGATAACAGGCAAATTACCCAACATTGCTTTTTAAGGGACGATGTCTTGACTTGTCAAATTTATGAGTGGCTAAATTGCTTTATATACATCTGAAAAAATAACTTATCCCAGAACAGGCAAGCTAACACAACTGTATTCTAGTTGATTAAAGCTTTATTTCATTTTTGAGGGTTTTCCCTCAAAATAGCACCTCAAAATGTCACTTTCTCTTCCCTCCTCTTCTCTCACATCTCTGTAGGATGCCAACATGTACACGGGCAGACTGCAATGGGCTCTGCCTTTTCTGTCCAGCTTCTCTGTATTCCTAGGGAGGCAGGGAGGAAGTCAACAAGGGTACAGGAGGATACTGCCTGATTTATTAGAAGAGCTAGTTTGCCATTTTAATCCAAGTCCTGAAGATGTAAGGACCACCAAGGAACATTAGGAGAGTTTATCATCATCACAAAGCCTGAAGACAGGGACCCTCATGCACTCCTGAGGCCCCCAAAGTGCCACAAAGATGTTTTTAAAATCTCCCTGGTTTCCCACGAACCACCCTGCTGACCATGTCTGTGGCCCAGATCTGGAGAAACTGACACCTCTCCCTGAAGGTGACTCATCCAAATGCCCAGCGAGGATCTCCTTGGCCCCCCATTACAGCCTCTTCAGCCAGCCCTTCTGCACTTGCCCAGTCACAGCCCCAGACCAAGGACTCTCAGAAAGGCTGCCAACCTTGGCTCATCTGTAGACTCCTCAATACCAAGAGCAGAAGCATCCCTAGACTTAATTGCCAGCTCCACTGTTTTAATACACCCCACCCACTCTGCTTTTCAATCCCCCATCCCAACCAAGGATTGTCACTGAAAGCACTACCCACATCTAGAGGGTCTCACTATCGAAATGTAAGAGGCAGCAGGGCACGATGGTTACAAGTGTGGAAGTGAGTGTGATTGCCTGGCTTTGCATCTTATCTCTGCCACTTGCAAACTCTGACCTAAGGGCACAGAGAGTTGTCCCTAAGCAAGGGACAACTCTCTGTGCCACAGTTTCCATCTTGATCTGATTGATACTACTACCTACTTCACAGGATAAAGTTACATTAGTTAATACATGTAAATCACTTAGAAACATGCCTGGCATAATGAAGGCTCAATAAACATTAGCTATTGCCATCATTAATATTGTTACTATTATTATATAATCTGACAATTAGACGATCATTGGTGACTTTGTCCAAAGTAATTTCAATAAACCAATGGGGATATGTAAACCGTGTGATGGGACAGATGAGTGAATGGGGTGGTGAGAAGGTGGAAACACGGGATTTGGTCAAGAGAAGGAGAACAGATACAGGGTAAAAACTAAAGAAGACCACAGGGTCAAAAAGGAACCAATTCATTCTTTGACCATAAAACACCTTGGCAGAAAAATTGTTATAAAGCTTTGGTAATTCTGATAAATTGGTTCGCATTAAAGTCAATCTATTAACAGCAATGAAAACATTAATCATAACTTAAGAATTAAGTACTTCAAAATTTACCGAATCGTCTATGTATATCTTACTTTAGGCTTAAGTCTGAAGATACAGGGGCAACACGACCCCATTTTATACAAGAAAAATCAAGTCTCAGATGAGATGCCTTGTCCCAAGCCACACATCCATCCTGGGCAAATTTCTCTCCCATCTCTAAATTCTTAATATTTCAGAAATGCTGATATATGTCACCCCTAGTCTCATGAACCTCAGAGAATCTCTATTAATGAGACTAAGTATATTTTCTCAGTTCAGAATTAGAGAACTGCTACAATTTGCTGAGAGCCTGCTTGCCCAAACTTCTCACTCAGGACAAGTCCCACAGCAGAATCTCCTGCATTATTCCTTTTGGTCAACCAGGAGTCACCTGAGCAAGCGTATGTGCTGACACCCTGGCACTCATCCAGAACCCCGAGCATCTTCCTCTTCTGCTTCTCTCCTTCCTTACCACTGGGCTCCCAACACACACACACATACACACACACACACACACGCACACACACACTCTGAGCTGAGTGTGAAAGTCCCCTCTTTGACTCCAAAGCTTGGACCACCTGGGCACTCACTCAGGACGTAATCACCACCACTGATGAGTTGTCTGCATGTATATCTTATCTCTACGTTGGATTTTGAGTTGGGGAAAGTTCCACCTCTTCACAGTCCTCTATCTTCCCATCACAACAGGCCTTGTACCTGTTGCAGGATGTTTTGCTCCCTCATCCTGGTTCTTCTGGTGGTTTGTACAAAGCCCCAGTGACGTAGCAGTGGGCATTCTCTTCGGCGTTGCTTCTTCTTGCATCTCCCTGGGGTCTCACTGTCTAAATGGAAGAGGTTCTGTGCTGATAGACAACACTGACCAAGGTAATCTTGGCGGTGACTGGTGTTTGCAAGGTCACTCTGGGGACCAGCCCAGCTGAGCCCAGCAGGGGTTGCCGGCTGCCCTGAGAGGCCCTCCCATCTCCAAACAAGACCTGACACTTGCTCACCCAGGACCTTCGCTTATCAATCATGGTACATCGCAGAGCACTCCATGCTCCTTGCTCTTCCTCCATCCACGACAGAACTGCTGCTTCAAAGCTCTCCTTGGATAGTTAAAGCATTTCAAACATTTTGTTGTAAAGAGGTTTGGCCCTTTATTTTACATTCCCCTAGTCACAAGCTGCAGCTTTAAAACTACTTTTAAACACAGTAGGGAGTAGGAAGAGGTTGTAAAATTTGGAGCTTACATTAAATAAATTCTGTAAATGTAATTTCCTTTATTAGAAAAGGGGAAGATGTCACAGAAATAGGAAGGTAGATGTACTAGTTGCCTATGCTGCTATAACAAATTATGATAAACTTAGTGGCTTAAAAAACACAAACCTATTTTTTTTAATTTATTTATTATTTTTGGGGGGGTACACCAAGTTCAATCATCTGTTTTTATACCGATATCCCCATATTCCCTCCCTCCCTCAACTCCCCCCCCACCCTCCCTCAAGTCCCCCCCCACCCTCCCCGTCCCAGTCCTCTAAGGCATCTTCCATCCTCGAGTTGGACTCCCTTTGTTATACAACAACTTCCCACTGGCTATCTATTTAACATTAAAAAACACAAACCTATTATCTTACAGTTCTGGAGGTCAGAAATCTGAGGCATGTCTCACAAGACTAAAATTAAGGTGTACGCAGGGCTGCATTTCTTTATGGGGAGAATTTGTTTTTCTTGCCTTTCCCAGCTTCTAGAGGGTACTCACAGTCCTTCACTTGTGGTCCTTTCCATCCTCAGAGCTAACAATGATAGGCTGAATCCTTCTGACATTGAATTATTCTGAGCTTCTCCATGGTCACACCTCCCTCCAACTCACACTCTCCCACTTTTAAAGACCTTTCTGATTGCATTGGGCCCACCAGGATAATCTCCCTATTTTAAGATACAGTTGATGAGCAACATTAATTCCATCTGCAACCTGAATTTCCCTTTGTCGTGTAAGCTAATATACGTTCTAAGGATTAGGCTATGGACATCTTTAGGGGAGGGGGAGGCATGATTCTACCCACCACAATAGATATCATTGGAGCTATGCTCAGCTTACAATTTAGTGATCCTGGCATTGAACTCTGGAATTTGGAAGACCATTTCAGGGTAGCGTGAACCATCCCCACACCCTCCCAGCTTCCCACATCCAAAATGGTCCTGCCGAGGTGCTAGCCACGTACAGGTTAATCAAGACTCAGGTCCCAGGGATACAAGCTAGAGCAGTGTCCTCTGTGATGCAGAAAGAGCTCTGAAGACGAATCTTTGTAGAATTCATGGAAGTGCAAGCTCTCTGAACTGCTCTCCCTTAACCAACTATTTAATGACTCCTCTCCATGTCTTTGGTAAATCATATTGGCTGACGGCACAGCTTGCTGGAGGCTCTCTGCTAGTTCGCTAATTTCTGATGTATATTAACACTGTTGCTTCCACCAACTCAGTGGGATGCGCAGCCATGTTAGCTGGGATTGTACCCCAACCATTCATGCCTGTATGTTTGCTCTTGTAATGATGTAGTTTAATTAAATGTCACATAAACCAATGGAAGACGATCGTGAAAAGAGTTGTTTTTATGTACACCAAGTAGAATGCCTTGGAAAGACTTCAAAAAGATGAGCCATTTCAAAAAAAGAAGCGGCAGGCAATTAGATGGTAAAAGAACTGTAAAAGAGAGGAAATACAATCACAAAAATCTCCAAGGATTGTGCCAAAAAGCAGAAGTGGAGCCAATAGTGGGAAATGAGCTACAGTTAAGAAATGGGCAGAAGTGGAACACGGTGGAAGCAAGGTGAGGGAGATTCTTGATGATGAAACAAGCAGTGTAAGTGATGCTAGCCGTGCTCATACAGGCTGAAGAATGGGTGCGTTAGGCCTGACTGATGTGAAGCTCCTGTGTAATCCATCTGAGGATGGATCTGAGGATGCTTTTAGAAGTGCTGTACAGATACGAGGAGTATTTCTAAAAGGGTGAGCAGGACAGTGCCTTCATCACAATAGTCGCTGTTCCCCCAAATCCTCCCTGCCTTCCTGCCCAGAACTGGCAGGAGGACTGGAAAGCCATTCTGTCTGAAAAATATGTCAGCCTGTGCGTGATCCCAGGCTGACAGGTCAAGCCGTTGAAATAATGCTTCTCTGAAAAACAACTTCCAGAAAATCCCAGCCCTTTGCTTGGTAACCCTACCCTTTTGAAGACAGTTATTAATTTGGGGAATATTGAAGAGCATCTGGTGACAGATCTTCTGACCTCATCCTCCTTCTTGCTCACAAGCACGTCCAAAGAAGAGAGTACACACTTCCTTTAGTCCCTGTCTTAAAGCCTCTGTGGGCCTTGTGCCCATACATGCAAAGAAGTCAGATTTGGGTCCTACATGGATTCGAGACAGTGGAAGAAGACAAACCAGGACCCCTGGCTCCACATCTTCCCTGCCTTTCCTTTCTCTGTGGGTTTTCTACCAGTCAGAATGCAGAGCCTGCTGTCTGTGAGGCTGTGGTCTGTGGCTGCTTTAGAAGGAAGAATTGAGCCATCAAATGAGAGAGAATCCCGGTATCTTGGTGC
The DNA here is from genome assembly GCF_030028045.1 of Hippopotamus amphibius kiboko. Classification (NCBI taxonomy): domain Eukaryota; kingdom Metazoa; phylum Chordata; class Mammalia; order Artiodactyla; family Hippopotamidae; genus Hippopotamus; species Hippopotamus amphibius. Next base: position 131,451,784 of record NC_080192.1, on the reverse strand, counting down.
AGGTGCCACGTAGAACGTATGGAATCCAGGTCCCTAACCCTTGATGAGCCCTAGCCCTCAAGATGCAAGGCAAATGTAATTGCATGTAGATAGATGAAGAAACAGATATTTTAATATAATTTCAAAACTAGAAAATAAATCAATAGACTTTAAAACAAGAGGATTGAAAGTTGAAAGGAAAAGGAAGTCGTGTGACAGAAATGTCTCATATACTAAGCATATCAACAAATCGTATTTTAAGTTGGTAAATCATATCTGAGTTACTATTAGAAGCATTGAAAATGGAACAGTTGAAAGAAGGTGTGGAACGGAAATAGTTTTTTCTTTTCATTGGATACTCTCTTGTACTGTGTGAATTTGTATGTAAATAGTAAAAGGTCTAGAAAATGTACATTAAACTTTTAAAAACGTGTTGATCTCGAGAAGAGGAGTGGAAAGTGAAGAGAGGATTCGTTTACTCTTCAACCTCACTTCTGTCTTGTTCCCAATGAACATGCGTTCCCATTGAAATTTGAAACTTGACAGTGAGTGATTATACATTTATAAAGTGGAATATTATAAAACTATTTAAAATAGTGTTGTTCCGGAAGACTCATGGCATAGAAAATGTTCATAATATGTGGCCAAACTGTTAAGAAGAGCCTTAAATCTTGTTCCCCTATGGGCAAAATGAACTAACACATTCAAACAAATTCTTTGAATTGGAGCGCAAAATGCTTTAAATTACTTGTTTTGTCAGTTACAAAAATTTTAACACCTTACTAGCAATAATCAAATTAAAATAATAAAAGTGTAAAAATTCTAGCAAAGTACTCACATTGTCTATTCCATAGAGATAGCATTCCAGTGTAGAGTCTGTCTGATTTTTTTCCATGAATTTAGAAATTTTTACTCTGTACATATATACATATAGACACACACACACGATTTCATTAAACAAAATGGGATAACGCCTACTGTTCTACAAAAATAATACAAACGGTTCAAAAATATGTGTATCATTCTTGCACAAGGGCCTCCTTAGCTTTTTCTGTATCCTTCTAAGTTTATAATATGAACTGCTATAGTGAGGATAGTGCTTAAAATATTATCAAAATTATAAAGACTTTTGAATTTAAAATGAGTTCAAAGACAATTAGCTTAAAAAGCCCAAAAGGCTTTATTGAGTTAACAGTACATTTTAAAAATGAAATTAATTTTAAAACATTGATTTTTTTCTAAAAGAGTGAGACATTTAAATTGTTTTTTAATTCAGTGTTTCAACTCAAGAAATTGAAATTAACTCAATTTAGCTTTTCTATAGTGTTTGCAAATAGGTCTTAGTATTCATATGGCCTAAACACCACAACATGCCAGCTTCTGATAATTTGCTGTTCCCCAGAAAGCTGGATTCAGCAGTCAGCAGGCTTGCCTTGAACAGCATTGCTTGGGAAATGGGTGGTGGGGGAGCACCATTTAGTTCTTGAGACTTTAAAGCATCACTAAATTTGTGGTTCTATGCATGTTCCCCATTAAAATGATAGCATTGAAATTTTAGGCTAACCCTTGCGCTAGGGAAATCTAATCTGGGAAAAGCTTCATTCACCAGCTTTAATTATTGCTATCCCCTGGAAGGCTGCCACCTTGGCCTCTGTATCTGCTATGCTTTTCTTATGTGTTTCCTCTTCAAATCATTACATGTCTGTAATCCCTGTAATGAAGGCAGATGGAAAGACTGCCTTCCTTGAGAACTAAAGTAAGAAGGCACTTCCTCTGGGTCCAGTGCCCCCTCTGACATGCCGACACAACACGGTCTTGTTTGAGAAGAGGAAGGGCCACACCCCTAAAAGATGCCACAGAGTGGGGAATCCAGGCTTCTGACTGGGTAGTATGATCCATGGAAGCGTTTATTAAACCTCCCTTATGTGTAAGGTAATGAATTGGAAAGCACTTCCAATCAGATTTTTGTGTTCTAACCCTAGGGCCCTCTAGGGAATGATCAGATGAGCTTGGGTAAATGATCTAACCCTAATGTGACTCAGTTCCCTAAATGTAAAATGGGGACAATAAATAATACCTCTGTAAATTAGTTTTTAAGCACTATCTTGACCCATCTTTGAGGACCAGGCTAAAGGCCAGTCACTTCCCCCTCTTGAGCAGCCAAATAAGTCCACACTCCCAACTGCCTCCCTTATCAAACTCTTATACTTCAGGCCTCTAATCAGCCCAGGGCCAGGTAACAGACAATTCTTGACAGCCCTTAGGGCCCAGAGCCTACTAAAATTATGCAAAGTAGCCAATCCTAAATCTGCTGACCCTGCCTTGCTCTTTCTTTCCTGCAGAAATCTGATAAAGGTGCCTGCCCACAGCGCTCCTCCCTTTGCTTCACTACAACCCTGATGCTTCCCTGAGTGGCCCTGTACCCTGTATGGCATGCTGAGCTCTCTCCAGGGAACTGTGGGCATAGCAAAACTGTATGTTTCTGTTTTCTTTCTCTTGATCTGTGTTTAGCCTCACCATACCTACCCACGGTAAGATGGTTCAAACAACCCACCCTGCATAACTCACAGATTGATTTGGAGACATATTAAGATAATGGATATGAAAGCCCTTTGAACAATTGGAGGGATTACAGACATGTGCTATGGTCAGAAGTACCCTGTTCAGTATTGGAGAGAAGCAAAATAACAAGTGACAGGTGCACATTTTGGTAGACATCATTAGCCGCCATCAATATCAAGGTCTCTATCCTCATTGGGCACAATAGTGGCTAGCTCTCCTAGATCTCTTGCACCTGGATAGAGCCAAGCAACTACTTCTGACCAAAGACTGTGAGGGAAAATGACATGTTTCACTTACAAACTGAAACAAGGAAAAACCCTGCAAGACATTCTATCTTTATCTTCATTTAGCAGTGGAGATGGAAACCGTGCATGCAGATTGCAGAATCACAAGATCTAAACAGCTTAGATCACTGACTCAGTACATGCTTGGGAGCCCTTGAAGGTTAATATGACCTCTAGCAAATTTTACTTGAGTGAGAAATAAACTTAGACTATATTCCACTAGAACTGGGGGTATTTTATAGATACTTAAAAAATAATAAGAGAATACTAAGAACAGTCATACGGCTATAAATTAGACAACTAAAACAAAATGGGCATTTTTTTGGAAAAACACAAATTACCATAACAGCACAATAAGAAATGGAAAATTTGAATAGCAATAGCTCTATTAAAACAATAGGAATTTTCATTCAAAAACTTCTAATAAAAAAGTAGAGATGTCTTCACGGGTGAAGTCTATCAAATATTGAAAAAATAAATATTATTTCTATGCCAAGACCTGTTCTAAACAGAAGATGTAAGAACATTTTCAACTTATTTTACTATCCTCATGCCAAAACTAGACACAAATATCATAAGACAATAAAACTGAAAATCTTCATGAATATAGAAACAAAATTTCTTAACAAAATATTAGCACATCAAATATAGCAACATATTAAAAAAAATACATCATGACAAGGTGGGGCTTATTCCAGCACTGGAAGATTGCTTTAACATTCTAAAATCAATTAATATAGTTTATTATATTAAGAAAAGAGGGGGAAAATCGTGTGATTCTATCAATAGATGTAGCAAAATTATTTAACAAATTTTAACACATATTCTCATCTTTTAACTTGGTAGAGTTATCTATGAAAAACCTTTAGCTAACATAATATTCAATGGTAAAAAAATAAACTATTTCCCATGAGAGACAAAAACAGGGTAAGGAGGTTTGCTCTCACCACTACTATTCAGCTTCGTACTAGAGTTCTAAGCCAGCTCAATAAGGCTAAAAGAGAAAAAAAGGCATACAGATAAAGAAAGAAAGAATAAAAGTGTTTTTATTCATGGGTATCATAATCACATACAGATAAAATTCTAAAAAAATCTAGAGAAAAACTTTTAAAACTAATAATAATTTGAATAGAGTTTCAGGAAACAAGATACAAAGATAAATTATATACTAAAACAATTAAAAATTGAATTTCAAAAATACCATTTAGGATAGCATCAAAAAATGAAACACGGGAATAAATCTAACAAAATATGTTCAAATTTTGTTCATTTAAAACTGTAAAACTTTGCGGAGAAAAATTAAAGAGGACTAAAATAAATGGATAAAAATTACATGTTCATGGATTGAAAGACTCTAGTTGTTTATTCTCCCCCAAATTGATCTACAGATTCAACTGAATCCCAAACAAATTCTCAGCAGGATTTTTTTTAAGAAAGTGAATTGATTCAAAAATGTATTTGGAAATGTAAAAATTACAGAAAACCTAAAACACTTTTGAAAAGAAGAAAAAAAATGGAGGAATTATATAACTTAGTTTCAAGATCTACTTTAATAAAGTCAAAGTAAGACATAAGAGTAAACAAATAGATCAATGGGAAAACATTCAGGGTCTGAAAATAGACCTATGCACATATGGTCAATTGATTTTCTGGAGCCAAGGTAATTCAATGGGGAAAAGATAGTCTTTTCACCAAAAAGTGCTGGAAAATTGATTATTCATATGGAAGTAAAGCCTGTCTATTACTTCATATCATACATAAAAATTAACTTAAAATGATTATAGGCTTAAATGTGAAAACTTAAAACTTTAGAAGAAAGCATGGAAAAATCATGACTTTCAGATAGGCTAAGATTTCTAGATAGAAGAGAAAAAACACAAGCCATAAAAGGATGCACTGATAAATCGAACATCAAAATTTTTAAAATTTGTTCTTCAAAAGATACTAATAATGATAGTCTACAATAATATATTTGCAATACATATATCTGAAAAATGATTTTTGTCAGAATATAGACCATACTCTTACAACTCAACAACGTGAAGACACAATCCAATTTTCCAAATGGACAAAATATTTAAAGGGAAACAAAAAAAATTATATAAGCACATGAAAATATGCTCCAAATCATTAGTTATCAGAAAATGCAAATAAAAACTACTGCACACACTGGGATGGACAAAATTTTAAAACACTGGCAATACCAAAAGTCAGTCAGATTAGTGAGCACCATATAGGAGTGTATGACAGTTGTTGGTAGGAATATGCCGCTTTGGCAAACAATTGATTAATTTCCTATAAGTTAGGCATACCTTTATCATATTAACCAGTAACTCTACTCTGAGATATTTACCCAAAAGAAGTGAAAGCATATATTCACAAAATGTTCATCATGGGTTTATTCATCACAGCCCCAAACCAAAATCCACCTCACTATCCATCAACAGGTGAACAGATAAACAAATTGTGTTTATATCTATACAACAAATACCATCTTCCTATAAAAAGAACCAATGACTGACCCATGCATCAAAACGGTGTGTCTTGCTAAATGGATAAAGCAGATGTGACTATATATATATACTTTTTTTAATGGAGTGTTAGCCATAAAAAGAATGAAATGCTGCCAATTGCAGCAATGTGAATGGACCTAGAGAATATTGTACTTAGTGAAATATGTCAGACAGAGAAAGACAAATACTGCATGCTATCACTTATATGTGGAATCTAAAAATAATACAAACGAATGTATGCAAAACAGAAGCAGACTCGCAGATATAGACCACAAACTTGTGGTTACCAAAGTAGGGGATGGGGGGAGGGACAAATTAGGGTTATAAGATTAAAAGATACAAACTACTATGTGTAAAATAGATAAGCAACAAGGATATACTGTATAGCACAGCGAATTATAGCCATACTCTTGCAATAACTTATAATGGAATATAATACGCAAAAATATTGACTCACTACGCTGTACACCTGAAACTAATATAATATTGTAAATCAACCATACTTCAATTTTTAAAAGCTTGTGTCTCAAAAACATTGTTCTGAGAAGAAAAAAAGGAGCACAAAGAGTATGTACTGTTCAGTTCCATGATATGAATTTCTATAACATGCAAATCTACTCCACAGTCACATAAAGAGGATCAGTCGTCACAAGCCAAATCTGCTGTTGCAGGGATGGACTGTAAACATTTACCCAAATGCATTGAACTGTACACTTGTAATGGGTTCATTTAAATGTATGTCAATTATGTCTCAATAAAGTTTATTTCATTTTTAAAAAGAGGTAACCAGTGGAAGGTACAGGAGGTTTGGCCATATGAAAACAAATAGGACCTGAAACGTATTTTAAATTCCTGTTTCATGGTAGAAATAGAGAAAAAAGGATTCTAATCATGTTCAGATGCCTGTATCCATCTCTGAGTACTGTGTGCCTAGAAGGAAGTTAGCATGCGTGCCCTAGCCGTCTCTTTAAAAGAATCATCTGAAATAGGAATATCAAAGACATCTATGAAACAAAAGCTTGAGCATCTTCTTTTACCTAATCAACACAGACTCTCTGGAAGCAACAAAGAACTTGAAGAAAGATGCATCTTCTTTCACTGACGCTACCCAACCCCTTCAATAAAAAGCAAACAGAAGAAATCAAAAGATGAGAATAAAGAGACTTGTGTTTGAATCCCAGCTTTTCTGCTTACCAGCCCTGTGATTTTGGCAAGGTACTTAACATTTTCCAGATTTGCTCTTCTCATCTGTTAAATGAGGACAGAAAATATAACTCATGAATTCTTTGCAAATATTAATAGAATACCATATGGAAAATGCGTAGCAAGACGAAATGTAATATACTTGCAGTAAATAATGGTTAGGGGAAAAAGATAGCTCTTGTTACGTGAGGTTTTTGTCATATATTCCTTTTCATTTTATATCAGCATGTGTTCCCCCAAATTCCTGGGGCTTCAACAGCCTTTAAAGCACTATAAGTTCTGCTGTTAGAATATATTCAAATTTTTTAGGAATAAGATAATACACAAATGTTTTATATGTTGTTATCATTTTTATCTTTATTGTTTGTTTCTTCTATAGGAAAATTAATGGAAACGCAAAAGGAATGTACAGATCACTAATTTCAAAAGCCTAGGGAAACCAGAGGGGACAGAAATGGCAGTTTAAATTTAGTCTGCATTTACTTGGCAAAGTTTGGAAGGAAATGATGTCACCATTTGGAGTGTGAGGAAGTAGGAAATTCTTATCTGACCTTGTGAATGATGAGACATCTCAAAAATCTTATAAATGTAATGGCTGACCATCCTCAATATTTAAATCTTACCCATCATTCAGGCTTATTCAACTATTTATTTACAGTTTCTAAATTTACTGAAATCTGTTCAACTGTTTTCAGGCAACAAACAGATGGAGTTTAGGATTGGTGAATTCAAATCATCAAGCTCACAAATAGAGAGAATGGACTTGGTCTAACAACAGACTGCATTGTTGAAGATAAAATGAAAAGGTAACCTTTACACAGCAGCATTTAACTGCTGGGAAGTTCCAAACACTGATGAAAACAGTTGGCTGTCCATCTGGAAAAGGTATTTAAAACTAACTAAAATGCAAGAGTGTTATTTTAAGGTAAAAATTGCTTCCTATAGATGCCCATTCTGTTCAAAAGTAGGCCTCAAAGTCACAACATTGGAATCTGTTAAAGAAACTGAGGCATATTAAAATTTTTAAGTTTTTTTTTTTGAGCAAAAATCAATTTCAATTGAGTGGTGCCAAACCAGAAGTGTTTACGAACGCTCCACCTACAGGACAGTTTTTTATGGAGTAAAGGCGGAAGCAAAGTAAGGAAACCAATGATTGGCTATAGCTTAAAGTCTAGTTGGCTGTTTGCAATTGGTTACCCTTAGAGTTCAGTTTTGTAACCTTGAGGCATTTACAGGCTTAGATTTTGGTTTGCTTACACAGGCCACCATGGCTTTAGAGCAATATCAGTCTAATGGCTTCCTTATTTAATTAATTTAAATCTCAGTAATCTCAATGTTGAGATATCTTCTGTAACTCTAAAAGTTACCATTGAATCACTTTAAAACTGAGAGAGGTTGAACGTGGTAACTAATGTCAGCAATTTGTGATGAATTCAAATGATGAAAATGCCAAATGTTAGGTTATAAGATATATATGATTGCATTTAACAAGTTTTTCTTCTTACACAACGATTCAAGGATTTTAATAAAGTGTTCTAATCAATAGCAAAATGCCTGACCAAAGCTATTAGTCTCAGCATTAGAAGGCTAAAAGGTAATACTATCCCAACTATATCATAGCTACTAAGATAGCATGGCAGCAATTAGCCTGGACATATGGTTAAATTACTTAAGTGTTACCCAGAATAAATCAGGGAGCAGACACACAGCTTTTCAGAATTAAAATCACAATGGACCCACACAGCAGGTCTACAGCTGATTGGTAAGTCTGTTTGGAAATCTTGTTCTGCCCCTACAATATGCAAGTTCATAATCCTGGCCACAGGCTTACAGGTCATTGGAGCAACATCAAAGTAGTCTACTCTCTTCCATGACTACAAGACTCCCTTGTGTATTCATTAGTCAACACTAACAATAAGAAAGGTGAGACAGACACAGAGCTCACCAAGACATGCATGGGCTCCTTCACATGTCACAGCCTCCCTTGCAGTTGGGTTGGGGCCATGAGCTGAGTTCTGAATAATGGAAAAGAGTGGAAGTGGTAAACCTTTTTGTGGCCTGACTATCAAAAACATTTCATCACGGGAGCCAGCCCTTTCTTCCCCTTCTGTGGCAATGCAAGAAGTCGTGGAAGCAGCCCAGAACTCAGAATTCACTGTGTGGAACAGAAGCACAGGAGAAATGCCCAGGACACACTAGGTGTTGCCTCAGAACGATATGAACATCCTCTTTTCTGTTCTTGTTATTAAGCCAGTGGGACTGCAGGATTTATTTGTTATTGCAGCATAACTGACCATATGCTGACTAATATAAAGCTAATAAAAAGGATCTTTCCGTTTTGAGTATAACATAGTGGAAAATACTTTTGATTCCTTTTATGCCTGATATGTCCCTGAGAGATTTCTGTTACAAAAGATAAGTTTGCTTGATATTCAACCAACAAGAAGGCTTAGATGTATAAAAGAGTAATTTCAGCCACTTTCCAAAATTAAGAATCATATAACCTTCCATTTGTACTGCAATATCAGCTTTTTTTTTTCATAATTCTTTCATGTACATATCTTTACAACAGCCCTAGAACTTTTTTTTAAAGTGTATAAAATCTCAACTTTATGGTTGAACAAAGTGCGTAACAGCAGGATTTCAAGTGAGATGTCCAGTAACTCAGCTAGTGATAGCATAGATGAATCAGGCTACTGCCTTTGGTTCTTCTATAATCAAGAAATGCTCCAAGCTTTCACCCTTGTTACAGATTTTTACAAGCTCCTCTTTTAATAATCTTTCTCCATTGCATTCCTGACTTATTAGGTCCCTGGCTCCCAGCACTCTTATTTATATGCAGACTCATTCCAGCTGCACATACCAATGTTTATGCTGTGTTTACTGTGTTGTTCCCTAACTAGAGTCCATTATCTGCTGAAACAAGAAGGATGTTCACAAAGAAAACACAGCTCATCTGTGGCTGCCAGGCCATCTGAGCCCGACACAGGGGGCAAAGATGTAGCTTTCCTGATGGGGAGTAACCTCCTGTTTTCATATGAGCTTCCCCTTGGGTGGCTCCAACGGTAGGAGGACTAGAGGGCTGAGAGCATGTGACGTACTTCAGGGAACCAAGCCAAGTGCCATTTCAAAGTCTCACTTCCAGGCAAGCTTTGCCCTCTGACCAGGAACCAAGCTGCAGGATAGATGGGCCACAATCAGAGCCGCTGATAGACTCAAGGTCAGGGAGGTTGCATTTGTGGTCAAATTGACTTAAACGGAAGAAAGAAAGACTATATGAAGGTGGCTGGAAAATACTTGACCTAAATTGATGACTTGAAGTATTGAAAATAGCTCAAAGACAGGTTCAAGAGCTGTCTCTACACTTCTTGTCTTGATTACCCACCTGGCCTGCTTAGAGAAATAACAATTAGAGGTGACGCGCTTAGGTGGTGTGGAGAGACCTGGGAGGAGGGGCTGAGCCCAGGGTGAGCCACTCTCACCAAGAGCCACAGGCCAGGCTGGGCCCCTCCCTCATCCCTTCTGCCAAGTGTTAATGGCCATTATGGAAGGTGGTAAAATGTAGACTAATGTAGGTGTAATGTAGAGCCTGCTGGCTTTGAAGTCAGACCATTATGTTTTCAAAATCTGGCTCAGCACTTAATAGCTGCGTGACCTTGGTCAAGTGATTTAACCTCTCATGACTTGGTTTTCTCATATGTAAAATAGGAAATAAGAATAACCACCTTTGTTGAGTTGTAAAGATTGGGAATTATATATACAAACATTCACATACATATATAATGCTTGGTGTGGCATAAGCCATGGCATGTGATCAGCTCTCAGTAAATGGTAGCTTTTTAGTTGTTTTTATAATTATGATTATTAAATGAAAAACTGCTTGTTTGTGCTCTTACTCTGATCTACCTCTTACCATCTCTATGAAAACCATCTGTGTAGTATCAACCCCGAAAAACAAACAAGCCCTTTTCATATGGAATAGAAACCTGGCACAGCGCCCAATGCTTAGTACATACTCAATATACATTTCTTGAGTTGAATTGAATTGAACTGAATTTTGCCCAAAATTTTATATCCATAGGCAGCTTTCTTGATTCGCTTTATCGGCTTCAATATTCCTCTAAAAATTAAGCTTGGCTTACTCCTGCCTGGAGCTTCTGAGTGTTTTGGCTGAAGTTACGAAATGCGTATGACTTTTTGTGTATGAAGAGCTTCATATTTGATCATGTGCTTTCATATAATTATATTAATACTGTGATGCAATTAAAAAAATAAGAACGAAACTGATGGATCACATTTCTATATATATACTACCCATTTTAGACTGGTCTTCTGAAAAAAGTGGAAGAGACCCACAAAGAGGTTTTAGAATTGTAGCTACGGATGAGAGTTCAATATCGCAGAATAATTGTCATGGCTTCTAAGCCTGTGGCAGGGTCTTAAGATGAGAAGGGAATTTAGAGGTCATCTAGTCCTACCCCCACCCCAGGCACTGTCTGCCAGCTCATATCAGGGAAACTGTGAACAGCACTAGCTCCACAGGCCTTGGCACCAACCCCAGTTCACACTGCCAGGCCCTGGGGCACCAGATGCCCACAGCTGAGAAGGGGCTAATAGGCCTGTGAGGATCATGTTGACCACTGTATACCAAGGAGTCTTGCCTATTCATCGCTATCTTATGAAATTAAACAGGAATATGCAAGGTTTATTGAATTGGACATGCTTTTGAGGTACAGAGCTATAAAGTGTAAGTGTGTTCATATGGGCACATGTGCAGATTTCAAGGTCTAGAGGCAGTTAATACTCACCATGAGAACACACAGTGGGCATAAAACACAATGCAGTTCACACACAACCTTTTACTCCTGGAGGTCACATACTACTTTTTAAAGAACATCTGCTTTGCTTTTTAACCTAGATTATATTTGGTGCGCACTTCCTTCATGAAAATGTATCTTAGGGTATTGATTTGTAGTGCTTCCTTTATATCCCTTGGAGTGAGGGCTGGAGGTGGAGTCACAACCTGCAGACTTAGGTAGTTTAAGATCCAGTACAGGCAGTGACCAGGTGAGTGCATGGGTCCCATGTCTGTCCCTGCAGGGGCTAAGGTTCTACAGAACTAGGCTGGAGTGGGGATGGCTGATCCCTTAGCTATATGCCCAAAGATCTATTTACATTTTTTTTTAATTTTGTTTTATTTATTTATTTATTTATTTAATTTTTATTATTTATTAGCTGTGTTGGGTCTTCATTGCAGTACACAGGCTTTCTGTAGTTGTGGAGAGATACTATTGGTTGAGGTGAACAGGCTTCTTATTGTGACTTTTGTTGCAGAGCATGGGCTCTAGGCATGTGGGCTTCAGTAGTTGCAGTGCATGGGCTCAGTAGCTGTGGCGCACGGGTTTAGTTGCTCCGTGGCATGTGGTATCTTCCCAGACCAGGGCTCGAACCCATGTCCCCTGCATTGGCAGGCGGATTCTTAACCAGTGCACCACCAGGGAAGCCCTCTATTTACATTTTAAAACACTGTTGTGGCATCAGGTTACATTTTGATAGCTGCCAAGTAGTTAAGTTCAGAATTTTTCCTCTGAACAGTAAACAGTTTACTTTTCAAATAGCATAATTTTTGAAGTTTACATTCCCCACCATCACTGTGTTAAGAGAGCTGTCAAGTTTTGGAATTTCATGGAGAAATGTGAAGTGGCCTTTGTAAGCGCCAGATGAACCCTCCGAGGCCTGACATTCTCCATGTGATGGCTCTATTTACATATATATTGTCCTTCCCAGGAAATGCTGGAGGTTTGGATTTGGGATTACTGTATCTAGAGGGCTCTGGCTGCCATGGGGCCTTGTCTTTCTTACATTCCTGCATTCATTCATTCATTCATTCATTCATACACTCACTCTTTTACTTCTTCATTCAAAAAGAGTTTATGATTTCATCTTTGATATCTGGGGAGGTCTGGGCTCCTGCTCTGCCACTAAGAAGGGTGACAGGAATCAGAAGTCTGGTGCCTGGAGTAGGGAACCCAGACACCCAGGTTGAAAAGAACATCCATCCTTAGCAATTTTTATTCTCCCCAAAGAATTTTCAGTCAAAGAAAGAAATCAGCGACTTCCCTGGTGGTCCAGTGGCGAAGACTTCACCTTCCAATGCAGGGGGTGCGGGTTCCATCCCTGGTAGGAGAGCTAAGATCCCACATGCCTCGTGGCCAGAAAACCAAAACATAACACAGAAGCAATATGGTAACAAATTCAATACAGACTTTAAGAACGGTCTGCATCGAAAAAAAAAATCGTACGGCTGTTCACCTATGGTTCATTTGACTTCAACTATGAGTATCTGAGATCCTTCTAGAGGCCTTCTTAAGAAAACCAGCTTGTATTTATCCTTGCATTAGACTGGTTTTTCCCTTTGCCTCCCCTCTCCTTGGCCTGAGTTTCTGGACTTCGCTCATTAACTCTTGCTGAGAAGGCAAATAAAGCTCCAGACAGATTGCTCTTGACCTTCAAAAATGGGACTGAGGAAGGAGCAGAATTTCAGGGAGTGCTGCTCCTGTGAAGAAAAAGTTATGCCAGCTCTAGTACCTACCACGGTGGCCAATAACTCCAGCAAGAGTGGCAGCAGTGATGTTAATTACTGTGACCTGAGCTATAATGATGTCACAGGTTCTGGACTAAGGGCACACATGTATCAGTCATCCAATGGGATGTTTACAACCACCTTGCAAAGCAGGTTCAGTGTCCCCTTTTTACAGATGGTAAAACTGAGAGCACAAAGGTCACACAAGCTACCCAAGTCCCTCCTCAGTTAGCAGGGAGCTGAGTTGGGATTCAAAGCAGCCATTGGGCTATGCTGCCTCTCTCAGCCAGTTACCATATTAAATGGAACTGCAGGCATGGCTGGAATTTTTAAGCTTTTATAATGGCCCATGTTTATTATACGTTTCCTCATTTTCCCTGTAGCGCTAATCAGTAAGAGTCAAACAGACTCTGACATTGAAGAATTCCAAGGGATGTAATGAGCATAAGGACAGTAAAAAGAAAGCAAAGTTAGTCTGAGTTGATAGATCCTGCTTCCAGGAAGAAAGCAATCTGAGACCTAGATTTAGGAAGAGTTTCTGGGATGTAACCATCACAAGGTCTCTATGCTTCCCCACAAGCATCTGAAAGTTTTACAGAAGAATAGAGAACCTTGCTATATAAAGAATGAGAAGCTTAAATCAAAATATAACGTTTGGATTTGCTCATTGTTTTCCATCACTTGACCCACTTAGTTCTCCTTAATTATGAATTTATAAATAGCCATGCACCTAAGATTGAGCACACAAATTGAGATGAGGAAAGATGATTAGGAAAGTATCTGGCTGGTGTTCCTTCAGTTCATTCATTCAAGGAGTGAATGGATTCTGAGTCCCACTTCAGGACTGGGTGCCAGGACCAGCAATGAGAGAACAGAGAAATAAAGCACAGCACACTTGCCCTTGAAGAACTGATACAGTATCTTGTATCTGGGGGTGGGGGGAGTAACAGAAGGATCCACTGAGAGGAGTAAAGGCTACACATATGTGTGTCAGGTGTGGGGGTCACAAGGCCATACCCATTATCCTGGGTGACTGAAGAATAAGCACACAGCTTTGCCTTGGCAATGTGGTTCTCACACGTGGGAGTGGAGAAAGCCAGGATGCCAGCACATTGTGTGGAGGAAGAGCTAGGGAGAGATGCTCAGAGCTTGCACCTCTCCGTGACTATGAGAAAGAAGGGTGGAGGGCCAGTTCTAGACAAGCCACAGGTCCACAGATGGGGAAAGATTTAAGTTCCCGAAATCATCAGGCCATATATGTACTAGGCAATTGAGTTAACCTTTACATTTATGTTTTTGCTTTAAACAACATAGAGTGACAATGGAGAGGTGAGGTCTGGCTGAGAGTCACTAGGGTGATAATACTTGGTATTAATATTGAAGGCTGGGAAAGAGTATATCAAGGAAAAAGGAAAAGAAGGGAATTCCAAATGGAGGAAACAATGTCTGCGAAGAAGGTGATGGAGAGAAAGGTGATATGTCCTCCTGACACTCAGGAGTGGGCCTTCTTTCCCCTCAGGGTCACCACAGGTGATGGAAGATTCCAGCAGGAGTTGGTACCTTAAGGTGTGTCCCCCCACAATGATACTGACAATAAAATGCACACTATTTTTCTTTTGCATAGGATTGTACCCCAATCATCTAGCTCCCAAAGGTGGAATTTAGATCATGCATTTTTAAAACATTTGTGAAACATTATAATCCTGGCCCCATGTGGGTAAATACTGATGCGAGAGGGAAAGAATGTGGGTGGGGGTAACAGAGCTGATGTTATACTTCATAAGGCATCAAGCTAGTGGTCCAGTAATGTAAGCAGAAGGCACTCATATTCCTGAAAACAAGACAGTAGGTAATAGATGTGAAGTGGTTAAAACAAGCCAGGTTCTTGAAGAGAGCAGACCTTGGAGGAGGAGGAGAAGGAAGAGGCACTCCCTCTTTACCAGATGAATTAAATGGCTTGACAGATGAGGCAAGGAAGAGGGTCGCTGGGCATTCCAGGAAGAGAGCAGGTTATGAGGTGATGCAAAGAACCACAAATGTCATGTAAATTTGGGAATGATAAAAATTATAAAGTGTATATCAGGGACTCCCAGAAGAGAAAGATTAGAGCCAGATTCTAGAGGGCCTTAAAAGCCAGGCTAAGCTTAACTCTTAGTAGCCAATTGGGGACCTCTGAATTTTCTTAAGCAAGGCAATGACTTGAGAAGATGAATCTGTCAGGGAGAATAGAATAAATGGTGTCCAAGGAGCAGAGAGGTGGGATGTCCAGTTGAACCCCCATCATCTGAGTGTAAAATGATGAGAATCGGACCAGAGTTCTGGTGGTTGACATGGAGACGAGGGAAACAAATGGAGAGATGATTAGAGGTGGTGATTTACACTGGGTGTGAAATATTGAATGAAGTAAAATGCGTGAAGAAAGGTATAATGCTATGGAGAAGGTGCTGAGGTGTAACAAGAAAAAGGATGTTCTTAATCGCTCACAGTACTAAGTGTGCCTTAGAAGAGTTAACGGAGAATGTGATTTTAGAAGGATTGGGGAAACCATTCACAAGTTACACACAGCAACCCTGGCACAACCACCTCAGGGTGGTGACTGCTTTTCTACCAAAGCACTAGCTACTTCCCTTTCCCTGAGCCTATCTAGTCTTCTCCTTTCCTCCACACCTCCCAAGCCAGAAGGCCAAAGAGAAGCTAAGCAATCTGTGGGATGCCATTCAACAGATAGTTTATTCAGGGCAGCCAGGAAAGTATGAGATGATGCCAACTCACCCCAAACCTGTCCTTAAACAGGAAGAAAAAAACCTCAAGCTATACAGGGTTCTATGTGAAAGCAGGTGGGAAACATTTTGAGAAGTGAGGAATGGAGGGTAGTGGGATAGAACCATTGACATCACCTCTGTTTCCTGGTGCTTCATCTTCCTCATCATGGCTCTTTGGAGCCCTACTGAGGACCACAGGGATGGGGGAGAAAGCCAGTGTCCCAGAAAGAGTGCCCTGGGGAACCAGAGCATGTTTACAAACACACTGTGGTTCTGTTCCTTCCAAGAAAAGTAGGTTCTGTTGTTCATAACCCTTCCCCTGCCTCCTTCCCAAAGACTAACATCCCAAAACAGTCATACATGATGAGAAGTTGTCCACAGGAGGACTACAGGAGGCCCTGCCCCTTTAAATTGAGTTCATCTCCTTGTGCTGAGCCAGCCACCTTCTTGGAGCTAAACTCTTGTCCCTATTTTCAGTGGGAGCAGCAGGCATCTTCTTTGCAGAGACCCAGTCCACTGCAGACCTAGAGCCTTTCGGTAGCTTCCTGACTCCTTGTAAGCCCTGGGGGCTTAATGACTTCAGAATGATTTCTTAAAGATATTCTGAAGCCAATGAACTAGAGGACCTAAATAATGTAAATGGTTCTTTGCTGTGTCCCTCAAATGATAATAAGACATCGGTCTTCAAATTGTTTCTTCAACTACCTGGTGTGGTGTGTCTGCAAAATCTCCATTGTAAATAAGTGGCTGCCTCTCTAAAGACAAGACTAGAGAGCAAAGGTTAAGAAGGTGACATCAGGAGCCACAAATTCTTGGAGGCTGATCTTCTCTACAGACTACTGATATTTAAATCCCACGAAGTTTGTGCCCTATTTTAACTGGACCACCCCAGTTAATGAATGCATCTGTTAATTTATTTAGAAGTTGGTTTTCTTTAAACTATGACAGATTCAATTTCCCCTGAGATGCACCATTCCAAAATCAATAAAGACCTATGACATATATTTATATGCAATTCAGTGGGAGAGAAAGAGATTTTTGAGTCCTTGTGGCTGGGCATATAATACTAGGTACCTCCAACTCATTAATTAATTATTGCTATTAAATGAATGTTTACTATCTACAGTATAGTAATCTAAGTGCCAGGGAATTTAAATACACACACACACACACACAACCAACCTTTAAGAAGAGTAGATAATCCTGCAATCTTGCAGGAGGTAAGGATCAGAAACGGAAAGTAGAACTGTGACACAAGCATCAGGAGAGGAGAATTTGCAATAATGCTAAAAATGATAATAGCAATAATAATAATAAAATGTATAAATAGCACGCAGCATAAGGCAAAGACTAGTCTAAGTATTTTGTTTTTATTTTGTTTTTGTTTAATTTTTACTGGAGTATAGTTGATTTAAAATGTTGTGTTAGTCTCAGGTGTACAGCAAAGTGAATCAGTTACACATATATCAACTCTTTCATTCTAAGTGTTTTGGATACGGTAATTCAATTAATCCTCTCAACAGCCCTGCGAAGTAAGTGCAGTATTTATCTCCATTTTACAGATAAGAAAACTTAGCTCATGGAAGTTAAGTAACTCATTCAAAGTGATAAAGCCAGTAAATGGCAGGGCTGGGTTTTGAACTAGGCTTATACGGTTTAACTCCGAATGCCATGCTCTGAACCACTGTGTTAACGGAACATGGTGCAGAATGTTCAGGAAGGCTTCCTGTGGGAACTAGGTTGTAAGTCAGTCCTGAAAGATGAGCTAGAATGTGGAAGAGTAGAGAAGAGGAAAAACAACATTACAGACAGTACAAACAATCTGAGCCTAGTTTTGGAGGCAGAGGTAACCATGGAGGAAGGAACAGCCCAGGGATGAACTGTGTGGTCCCTGGAGCCAGTCTCTGCAGCTTCAAATCCTGGTGCCACCTCTTACTAGCTCTGTGACTTTGGACAAGTTCACTAAGCTTTCTGCTGGCCTACGTTTCTTATCATAAAATAAGCATAAAAACAGTACAGAATGGTAAATTGGTAAACACTTGTAAACCACTTAGAACCACGCTTGCTGCATTATAAGCGTCATATGAGGCTTTTTTAAGTGGGTGAATATAAATTTGGGGCACGGAGAAACAGGCCTGGCTAAAAAGCTAAATGATATTCAACTGCCTATTGGTAGGTATCTTCCCTTATTTCCCCTCACCTTCAAGGACCATCTTCTTGGCATCCCAGCATAATTTTTGCTTGGGGATAGAATTAGAGGACAGCCCCTGGCCAAACCCTGTGATAAAGGACACCAGTGCAAGTGCCATCAAAACAACCACAAACAGTTATCCAGAACCTACATGTGCAAAGCCCTTTCAGGTGTAGTTAGCAATTTAAAAAGGGGGGGTGGGGGTGGGGGAAGAAATTTCAGTTTGAATGCCTCTGGGTGGAATCAGTTGCACTGAAAGCCCTTGGCTTTATCAGGCCCATGGCTGGCTGCAGTACAATGCAGATGTGGCTGGTTCCAAAGCTCAGAGCAGCCCCAGGAGTGAGGGGATAAGTCAAAGGGTTCAGGAGCCCTTACTAGCTCATTAGTGCCATCTGGATTTAAAAGAGAGATTCCCAAATCCCAGGAGGTGGCTCACTGCTTGGAACAAAACCCAGTGCATTAACATCCTTGTATTCCAAAATGATCCCCGAAGCCCTGCAGTTACGCTGATAGAATGTGATTTATACCAAGGCGAGTGATGCCAAGGCCCAGACTGGGGAGGCAGCTGAGCAAGGGAATAGTTGAGAATGCTATGAATTTCTCTATTTGTGAACCTCCCAATTAAATAGGAAAAGTTCATCTCAGGAGGCCTAGGCCCCCAGCCCTAGACCCTCCTGGCTTTTCTGCCACCACGTGCCCATGGGTTGCAGACCTAGTCTGTCACCACATCAGATCTCTGTGTCTCAGCTGACCTCTGAGCAGCCCAACAGGTTTTGGATAGTGCCACACAGGCCATCTCTAAAAGCCTACTCTCTGGATTTTCTGTCTTCACTCCAGCGGTTACCCAGGAGATTGTCCTAGATCCAGCTCAAAGGTTGCTTCTGTTCCTTTTGGGAGGATATCCTTGGGACGATGAGATGGGAACACGCTGGTGAAACAAGGAGGGACACAAATCACACTATGCAACAAAAATGCCCGTATGCATGTTTGAAAATTTTTCTCCAGCTCAGGAGCATTACGAGCCAGCTTCTCTCTTACACTCTCACCCGGCACCTGATGGTTACCACTGCAGCCCCAGCAGAGAATGTTAAAGAGGAAACAGACCGGGAACATGTTCTCTGGAGTCAGGCCATGGTTTGCATTCATACCTCTGCTGTATTAGAAAACTGTCCACGCAAGTGCACGAGCTCCTAACTGAGGCCGTGTTCAATTAGAGATCAAACAACTATTATTTTCAACTTGAGTGTCAATCAGTGTATTAGCCTAGACTGGCTAGTTGTTGTAACAAACAACTTCCAACTCTCAGTGACTTCACCACAACACAGGTTTATTTCTCACTCTTGTCACCGTCAAATGTGGTGGGGGTTAGAGGGGTTCTGCTCCACGTATTCATTAAGGGATCCAGGCTTTTCTGACACGGTGAATTCTACCATTTCCTAGGACCTTGACATTTTACACTGGTTTCTCCCTCCCCCACTGGCAGACAAGCAAAAAGTGAAGGCATTAGGAGCCAAATTTGGAAATGACATACATCACTTCCACCCACATTCTATTGTCAGATGGACTGCATTCCCACAAAGTGGAGGTAGGAAAATACAGTCTATGCAGGAGGAAAGGGAACTAATAGGGCTTAGTGAACATTTCCATTGTCTGTGCAATCAGGGAGGCTTCCTGGAGGGAGCAGTACCTGAGTGCTCTGAGCATGCACGTTCTTGCAGCCTCCCCTGCCTCTCAGGTTGGAAGGAACCTCGGAGGTCATTTCTGTCACTATCTCACAGTTCAGCAAAGCAGAAGCTGCATGCACAGTAATTGCTTGGACAACATTTGGTGTTTGATCTTAAATGGGATCTAGAGGTAAATGCAGCAGACAGAGGGGCTGAGGGTGGAGGCTGGACCCAGGGTCCAGAGCTGCCTGAGTGGGAGTCAGAGAAGCACTGGCAGGATCCCTACACCTTAACTCCACTAGTGGTGGGCTGGAAAGTGGGCAAGGGAACCTGTCCGATGCTTTGCAGCTGTTGTGTGTATTAGAACTATCTTCTCTGCAATGAAAATATCTAGACAACTTCTGCTGAACACCATGTGTATTTGACAGTTACCTGCTTTGGTTTCACTAAACACTATCTGGAATATATAATCGGAGACATATATAAATATTCATTCATAATTAGCCCGTTGCTGCTCCTTTTCTCTGGAGTTAAAAGATTTCTAATCTTACAGTTTAAAAATCCCACTAAGGCATGTTCAATGATAAATCTCTGCATGCGTTCTTCCTATAGTTAGTCCTACGGCTACAAAGGCCATCAGAGGTCATTTGATCCTTTTTCCATTTTCCTGGAAAGATCCCAGATAATGACAGGGACATGTCTTGTTTTTAGGACCATAAAAAAGGATAAGACACAGAATATCTTACGTGAAGAGTCCAGATTCTACTTGTGAGTGTCAGCCCATTCTGCTGACACTCACAAATAGAGGCTACTTGCTCCTCTGGAGCTGGTGACGAGAACCTGAGCCCCAGTTGCCTGGGCTCTGTCTGAACTTCTTCTGCTCTTCCCTGGTTTGAGACTATCAGCCCTGTATTCCTCTGCTCAGATTATCATAACAAAATATCACTGACTGGGGTCTTGAATGACAGCAGTTTATTTTCTTACAGTTCTGGAGGCTAAAAGCCCAACATCAGGTGCCAGCAGGTTTCATGTGAGGCTCCTTCCCTTGGCTTTCCTACAATGTCTTCTCACTGTGTCCACACATGGCCTTTTCTCTGGATGCATGTGCGGAGAGCAAGAGCTCTGGTGTCACTTTCTTTTCTTATAAGGACACTAGTCCTATTAGATTAGAGCCCCACCCTTATGGCCTCATTTAACCTTAATGACCTCTTTAAAGGGTTTATCTCCAAATACAGTCACATGGGGGGTTAGGGCTTCAACATGGGACATTCAGAGGGATGCAATTCAGTCCATAGCAACCACTCACTCATGAGGACCACCCCAAATCCTGATGCCACTGTGTGGAGCTGTGTGGAGCTGAGCATCACACGTGGGGGTGCTCCTCTACCTCGGGGTCCAGATCCTCATGCTGTCTCTCAGTGATCATCACCCCCTCAGTTAGTCCTCGATCCCTTCCTCCCTCCTCCCAAACTAATTGTAATCCTCTGGCTGTCCAGAGGCAGTCTTGCCTGAGGAATCGACAAATTTCTGATCTACACACCCTTGGTGACAGCTTCCTTGTCTTCTCCCTACCTACAGGCTCTGATCCAGGAAAACAGGGCTGCAGCTCCTACTATCCCCAAAGCCAAGGTGAGCTAGGACAGCCAGCAATCAAAGAGGCCCCTGTCACTTGTCATAGCAAACACTGTTCATGGTCAGGTGGAATTCCCGGAACTGGATTACTGAGTCCTCATCTTATTCACCACCTGGTGGAGGTCGTTCATTCCTCAACAGATTCTGGCTGGTGTTGACTGATTCCCCAGCCTGTGTGAGTGGTGTGGCTCTTGCTTTTGCTGTGGGCAGAGATGGAAGGATGGGACATGGCTCTGATCTCCCTGAGAAGTGTGAAGCCTTCTCACAGGAGTTGGAGGAATCGTAGTTGAAGTTGCTTAGTTTGAGATCAGTCCAGGACTGTGGGGTAGAAGGCAAAGGAGGAAGGAGCTCCAAACAGGATGCCAGGCTTCTGTTTCCTGCTCCATCAGCTATTCTGTGTGACTAGGTAACTGACAGCCCCTGTCTGTGCCTTAGTCCCCTGAAATGACTGAGTGGGAGCATGAACTAAATGATATCTCCAGTCCCCTCTGCTCTGGCATGCCCTGCTGTGCCAAACTGCTTTTAGATCCTTTGTCCTTGTTTTCCTGGCCCACGACATGCAGGAGCATCTATTCCAGAAGCTTCTTGGACTCCACGCAGACTCCTAGGGCGTCTCCTAGTCAGACTCCTCGCCTAGATTTCCCTAGATGGAACTGTGGCCCACCTACCTTCACGTCAAGGGCCTGTCTCATTTTCCAGGTTCAAGAAGATGAATGCTCAGTGTTTTCACCAAGGGAATGGAGTATTTCTTCCAGGAAGTTAATAAGATTGTATATTTTAGCCTTGGGGCACTGGAGAAGGGAAAGAAAAATTCCCTGAAACAACATGTCTCTTGTTTAATAAAGTTTTATCATTATTATTATATATGAGAGTGTGAGAACGAGAAATCCATATCTGTTCTTTGCCATCACAGCTTTATTGGTTCTGAGCTTAAAAAATCAGTTTGGTGAATAACAAAATAAAGAATGGACTGACCAGTGATTTTTAATATTTGGCTCTTCCAGGAAGCAATCTAATAGTGTAAGAGCTTATTGCAAAGTGTAGATGATGTGGAAAGGAGTTACCCAGAGGGGTGGGCTGTCCTGGCTCTCCCTTGGGAAGGACAGGCAGGTATGACAGGTGACAGGGGCCTCTTTCATTGCTGGCTGTGCTGGCTCAGTGCAGCACTTCGGCTTTGGGGAGTAAAATCAAGCTGATAGTTTTGTTTTTTTCTTACTATTATCGCCAAGTCCTTGTTTTGAACCCTCCGTCCACTGAGACAGGCAGGCCCCAGTCTTCTACCATTGCGTGTGTGTGTGTGTGTGTGTGTGTGTACATACACTGAGTCTTGGTGCCCATCCACCAGGGCTTTCCCTGGGAGATAACACACCCTGCTTCCTGTTGGAGACAGGCAAGGGCTCTAACTAACTTTGGCCCATTCTTGGACCTCTAGAACACCCCGCATCCCAGGTCTAAACTGAGGTTTTTCTCTGGCCTAGGCATGGGGGTTAATGACTCTTTAAGAAACATCAAAAACTTTCTGTTTTCCATAGTGGCTACACCAGTTTACATTCCCACCAGCAGCAGTGTACCAGGGCTACCTTTTCTCCACATCCTTGTCAACATTTGTTATTTGTGGTCTTTTTCCATATGACCCTCCAATTCCACTGCTGAGGATAGCCAAAAACAAAATGAAAATACTAATTCAAAAAGACATATGCACCCCAATGTTTATAACAGCATTATTTACAACAGCCAAGATATGGAAGCAACTTAAATGCCCATCAACAGATGAATGGATAAAGAAGATGTGGTATATCACTCGGCTATAAAAAAGAATGAAATTCTGCCATTTGCAACAATATGAATGGACCTAGAGGGGACGCTTAGTGAAATACATCAGACAGAGAAACACAAGTACTATATGTTATCGCTTATATATGAAATCTAAAAAATAAAACAAAGGAACGAATATAACAAAACAGAAACAGACTCACAGATATAGAGAACAAACTAGTGGTTACCAGTGGAGAGAGGGAAGCGGGGAGAGACAAGATAGGGGTAGGAGATTAAGACGTACAAACTACCTTGTATAAAATAAGTAAGCTACAAGGATATATTGTACAGCGCTAAGAAATATACTCATTATTTTATAATAATGTTATATGGAGTATAAGCTAAACGTATTGAATCACCATGTTATCCACCTGAAACTAACATAATAATACTGTAAATCAAGTATATTTCAATGAAAAAAAGTTAAATGTAAAAAAAAACCAAAAGAACAAAACCTGTTTCTGGTGCCCCCACTCTGGGATTAGCCTCTCGTCCCTTAATGTCCTCAGCTTCCTTGCTACTATTCACAGCAACTGACTTCTGAATGCCTGAGCTAGCTAAAACCTAAACTATTTTAAGTTTGGCCAATCTGATTAAAGCAGCAGATATGATTTTCTTTAGATGTTAAAGGAGTACTTTAACAGAAGTCAGGTGGCATAAGGTAAATCAAACTCAGCAACCTTATTCCCAGGAGAGTATGATGCCAGTAGCCTGGGTTGGTGGGTGGGTGGGCAGAGGTGATGTGATGCACACACTCCAGGCTGGGTGACATAAACGACAAAAGTGTGTTTTCGCTCAGTTCTGGAGGCTAGAAGTCTGAGGTCAAAATGTTGGTAGGGTGGCTTCTTTTAAGGTCTCTCTCTTTGGCTTGTAGATGGCCATCTTCTCCCTGTATCTTCACATGGTCTTCCCTCTGTACATGTCTGTGTCCTCATTGCCTCTTCTTATAAGGACTCTAGTCAGATGGAATGAAGGCCCATCCTAATGACCTAATTTTAACTTAATTAAGTACCTCTTTTTTTTTTTTTAAGTACCTCTTTAAAGACTCTATCTCCAAGTACAATCACACGCTGAGGCATTGAGAGTTAGGACTTCAACACATGAATTTGGGGGACACAGTTCAGTCCATAACACATGGGGTAAAGGAACAGAACCTGTCTGAGACACGCACCAGAAATCAAGACGTAAGGCATCTCTGCTATTGTCACCATGCCTCCTGTCCTGGGGTACGCCTTCCCAGGGCTTGTTGTCAGGGTCCCCATCATCCCCTGGACCCCTTCCTCTATACATCTTCTCCCAGCACGTGAGTGGTGCAATGATTGATGAGGTATAGAAGATGAACCTACACTGCCCACAGGAGAACAAGCCTCTATCTAATAGGGAGTTATAAACATTAACCACAGGAAATAGATATTGTTTAAGAAAAGGATGTCCAGGTACCTCTGAGATCACGTATAAAAAGCAGTCGCTCTCCTTGCCTCAGCCCAAGACTGGGATGATGATGCGTATTTGGTCCCTGAATATCTGAATCAGCTACTTATGGCCATGCTGCCTTTTTTCCTCCAACAGAAGAGAGTGGGAAACCAGCACTCCAAAAACACAGAAATGCCAAGTGGAATCAAAAGAGGCTGTTTGCCTTAGAGGGCTGGCACGGGGAGGGTGGGGGGGAGTTGCGGGAGGGCGGGGATATGGGAATATGTGTGTAAATACAGCTGATTGACTTTGGTATACCTCATAAGCTGGTACAGAGTGTAAAGCAATTATATTCCAGTAAAGAGCAAAAAAAGAAAAAAGAAAAAAAGAGGGCTGTTTGGACCCCAAGTGGCTGTCTTCCCTGCCTGGATATTAGAGACCAAGTTTCTACCTCCCAGAGAAAGGGTAAGTATCATTCTGGGAGGGGCACCAAGCTTCGGTCAGGGAAATGCAAATCTGAATGACACCTGCGAACGACAAGCATGAATGCATCACAGTTCAACAGATTTAAGTGACTGTCCCAGACCTCAGAGCTACTCTGCTGAGTAGAGGGTTTAGGTAACAGGGTGGACTGACCCTCTGCAGGCGGAGGCGCCCTCCTCCCATCTAGAGCCTTTATCCCCTCAGGGAGCCCCTCCACATTCCAGGCTGAGTTTCCTGCAGGGGCGCCAATGAGAAGAGCAACACAGCGGAGGAGGCCACATCTATCTCTGCTTCCTCTGTTTGAGATTTGACGTGTCCTGGGGATAACCATGAGAAGCTCCAAGTCCTCTAATTTTTTGCACTGCATTTTCATTACACTTTAAACATTGCCATGGATGGAATTAATGAGCAGAAACCTACTGTATATTCAGCCAGAATTCTCAGAACCCCAGCAGTCTTGACTCTGAGAGCTCAGGACCACTTGGCACTTAAATGATTCCTAATTTTGTTTCTGATTAGTACCAAGTAGTGCCTCCATTGCTCTGGGGACTCTTTTACCTTCTGCTATGCCAGGAGCATGTTTAACTCACTCTGCTCTTTGTCTCATGGACATGGTTCAGGTCCAGAGGGTGCCTCAGAGGTGGGAGTTTATGATTCCCAAGCACGTGAGCAGCTGAGATCACCCTTTTTACAGGACTATCTTCACACAAAGAAAAGCTGGGGCTCTCTGCATGGATAACCAGAAACATCCTTTGGCCCCTAAAACTTTCTTCCTGTGTTCTCAGTGCCTAGAGTTATATTCCTGGAACTTGACTCCCTTAGGATTATAAGACATTTTGGTCTTTTAAAGTCCTTTATTAAAATGCAAAGACATCGAGGAAGGGTGAAAACTTATAATATCAACAAGAATTTGAAGTCATTGAAGGCAGGAAAGATGACTTAAATGTCTTTTTTTATATATTAGATTCTTAGCAGCCCAGGACTCTCAGAAGGTTAAGTCATTCCACATAATCAAGGTGCTCGGCTTATTGAAGATTTACCTCTTATAAGTCTAATTTAAGTAATATGAAGTATATTAGATAGAGATTTGATCTAAAATGTTCCACGCTACTCTACCTTCTTGAAGGCAGCCTGCCAAATGCAATGAAACATTTTCTTGATAATTCAAGGTCATCATTATGAACTTGCACTACTGCCCTCTGCATGGATTCTCGACAGCAGGCTGGGTTGTTTGTACCTGCATGGCAGTTCTCGCATTTCCTTTTAAGCTTTCCGCCTTTTCCCTCTCATATAAGCCACTTTCACTGCTTGCTCCTGCTGAAGTGTTTGCCTTAGGCATTCTTTCTCTTTCTAACCTATCCTTTTAATCACCTGTGGGTAGGAAATAAGATACCCAAGCTTTTGGGGGTCTGTGAATAAAAGAAGAGAAGATGGGCTTTGAATAAGAATGCTTCCCATAGACAAAGGCAAGAATTTTATTACAGGACCCACTGATTCTCACTACACAAATACTTTTGCTTTTTCTCTGAATCTCAGCTATTATTTGGATAAGTGAGGAAACCAGATATCCTGGTGCATGACAGGGGAGGTGATTTTCTTTAGAAAGTAAAGGACGTGGGCTTCCCTGGTGGCACAGTGGTTAAGAATCCGCCTGCCAATGCAGGGGACATGGGTTCAAGCCCTGGTCCGGGAAGATCCCACATGCCGTGGAGCAACTAAGCCCACGTGCCACAACTACTGAAGCCCGTGCACCTAGAGCCTGTGCTCTGCAGCAAGAGAAGCCACCACAATGAGAAGCCCATGCACTGCAATGAAGAGTAGCCCCTGCTCTTCGCAAATACAGAAAGCCCATGTGCAGCAACAAAGACCCAATGCAGCCAATAAATTAAAAAAATAAATTAATTAATTTAAAAAAAGAAAAGAAAGAAAGTAAGGGACAGAGATCCTGACCTATAGCATAATGGAAGGGGCAGGAGTTGGTGATCTCACTGCCCAAACTTGCCTCAGTCTCAGCAGCAGCCCCTGCCCAGTCTGTGACAAATTTTCTCAAAGTAAATTATTTTCCAAAGAGGGACATTTTTGAGAATGAAAGGATCCAATATCAATAATTACTGTAAGACAACAGGCATAGACCAGGACTGTCCTGGGCAAATCAAGACCTAGGGTTTCCCTATTTCTAGGAAACACTGCAGCAACATCAGCTGGTACAAAGAACTAAAAATGCCGTGGACTACTGCAAAACTGGATGTTCATCATGGAAGCAAGCATAGACTCCTGTTGGGCAACTTCTCCATTTGGGTTTAAGTTTACAGGTGATGCACTCTGACCAAGGGTTAAGACTGACATCTTAGCAAGGCTAAAACCAAGATTTTATTATCCCTCTCATCTTTTATATGTTTACCCTTCTGCTTTTAAATACCACGAAGTTTCTTGGGTTGGCAAATAAAATGTGTTACTGGATTATTTTTCTTAAAAGTATCTGCTCTCACGAGTATATGGGCTTCAGCTGGGGCTGAAGTGTTATAATCATTAAATCACGTAACATCTAAAGTGCTTAGTCTAATACTTGGAATATAGTAAGAACTCAACGAATATTAGCTAAAACAAATACACGTGCACGTGTGAGTGCCTACACACACTTACACTCACACACATATAACCCTGCTTTTATTTTATTTTATTTTTTTCAGATCTTTATTGGAGTATAATTGCTTTACACTGTTGTGCCAGTTTCTGCCATACAACAAAGTGAACAATAGCCCTGCTTTTAAACTAAATCACAATCTGGTAATGTGTGTCAATATTTAAAATATCCTTTCGCCTAGGTATCCAGCTTCTAAGAATTTATCCTAAGGAGAAGTGTGTTTATCACAATGCTGTTTATACTACTGAAAACTTAGAATAACCCAAATCCATCAGTAGGACATTAGCTAAAAGAATAACAGGGCATCTATACAAAAGAATATGATATACAGCTCTTAAAAATAGTAAAGTAGAATTTTATTTAAGATATGAAAAAGTCAATGATATATTATCAAATGAAGATGCAACTTACAAAGCAGTATTTATGTGATTTTTTGTCAAAACAATAAAATGAAAGAAAAGATATCAAAAATACCTTGATGAGGTATACCAAAATTATATACTTTTAAAAAATTTTAGTATTTTCTCTGAATTATGGGGTAAGTGTCAATCTTTACTTTCTTTTTTGAATGTTCTGAATTTTGTTTCATACAAATGTATTTCATAATTACATATAAATAATATGTATCCTATATATACATAATGTAAATCCCAAGTCCTCTGCGAGGTATTCTTCGGCTCCCTGGTCAGTGTTCAAAGATGCTACTCTTTTGTGCTCTCATAATTCCCAGTGCATGTACATTTTTTCTTGCATTTGTCCCTCTGCACTATAGTTTTCCTATTATATATGTCTCATCAACAAAACCATGTGAATTTGAGGGCAAGCCTTGACCTGATTCAACTTTGATTTTCCCTTATATGCCACCTGGCTTATAGTTCATGTTCAATGTTTGTTGAATGAATAGATGCATAAATGAATAGGTCTCATGGCTTCTAGAACTAAACCAGTCTTCAGAGTCTAGTGAGAAAGCCAATGGAGGAGTGATACCTAACTTACCCTTCATAGTCTGGCTGCTTCACACAGACCCACAGTCTGGGATCCCCTGGAGGATCCCCTTAGGTACACAGCAAGTGCTTGATATTCACTTGTTGAAAGAAAGAATGAAGAATTGAATGCATGACAATGAACAGAAGAGATTAGAACAGCAGCAGCTCCCTCCAGAGCAGAGGATCTAGTAAGGGCTGGCACCAAGATCTGAAAATCACTCTGAAATTAAAAGTCACAGAAGGGAAGGAATCTAAGAGACCTGATAATCCATCTTTCTCATTTCACGGTGAAGAGACGATGGCCCAAAGAGGAGAGATGATTTCCCAGAGACACAGGACGGGTGAGCGGCAGAATCCAGGCTGGAACCAGAGCTCTCACCACTCCCTGCAAAGCTGCCTCTTTCCTCAACCAGCGCCTGAGGTTTCTGTGTATTTCAACACGCTCTAGTTTTCTAGCTGGACAAATAGAAGGCAAAATCAGGATGTTCCCTATTCATCTCTGTTTGTCTCTCTTCCCTTCTTCGATCTACTCTGTATGCTGTTTGAACTGAACCCCTTCCCAGGGCAACGGCCCCTCTGTGGGCAGTCTGCCTCATCCAGAGACCCTGCTGCCCTGGGTGGCGAATCTCACCTACCAGGGTTTTGTTCTGTTGAATAAAAGCAAATCCTGCATCAGGCAACAAATACTTTCCGATTCTTGAATAATTGAAAGGCTGGGCCCCAGGCCGCAGCAGGAGAGGAACTGATTAGAAATGGAGAAGGTAGGGAACCAGCAGCCAGCATCCCCTGTGAGTTTGGGCACGCCACAGGGAAACCGCCTCCCTCAGGACCTGCTGCCAGGGCCTAGGCCTGTTTGTGGGACAACGGGCAGAACTTTGCAAGCATTAGCATCTTCACAGTTCTCTAGCCACCCTCCGTGTCTGTTACCAAATTAACCTATACGGGAAAAGCAAGAAAACAGAGATCACTGAACGTACCTCATTGCCAAGCCGGTGATCAAAGGAACTGAAAGTATGACTCAAACAAATGCCTTCATATTATTTTCAGATGGACTATCAGTGAAAACAAGCCCATTTCTCAGCTCGCATGTGAGCACTGAGACAACACGGGCCTTCTTCTCATTTTCACGCTCTCCTTTCCCAGGTCACATGAAGAATACACACCACCTCACATTAACAGCATTTCGCAGCCTTACAATCATGCCACCTTATATCCACTGCCCCACTGAATGAGGCAGACAGACGAGAAAGCTCCTTTATCCAGGGACGTTTGAGGAGCAGAACAAGGATTGGCCCCAGGACCTGCAGCCCATCCTTGTGTTACCCTCTGGGACTGGCTGTCTCGAGCCTTACATGCTTCCTGCCCACGCTGTACATGGAACCACAGCCATTTCTACAAACTTCAAATATGAACAGATCATTTTTCTGTTTACATCTATATTTTGTCAATAATTTCTCATCACCCTCAAGATAGAGGGGTTCCAGGGCCTCCTCATTCCAGTCTGTCTGCCTCCAGGTTCTCAGCATGCACTGTGCTCCCCTGCAACGCACACGCCCCCAACCACAGTGACTTTGGCCTGCCTTCTGTCGCCGGAAGTGCCAGAATCATGGCTCTGGTCCTTCACGTGTGTGTCCGCCAGGCCTGGAACATCCTCCCCTAGTAAGCTCTTCCTCACCCCTGGAGGCTTTGATTCCTAAGGATCTCTAATCCCTAAGGAGGGGGAAGTCCCTGTGTAATACATCCCTACCACATCCTCTCCTCCCATTTCATCTCCCTCGTGATTCCTGCTCCAGGGCCCTCTTCCCCATCACACTGTGAGCCCCATGATTCCACAGAATCACAACTGTCTGGGTCATGTCTAACCAGCACCTACGACAATGCCTGGCTCGGAGCAGGGCTTAGTCAATATTCGCTGAATGGACAAATTGTTTTAAATGGCTAAATAAAAAGCAAAAATGGAAACAGAATCAAAAGCAGGCTACTCAAAAGTCCTTACTGAGTATCTTTTCATTCATTTTTTGTAACTGCTTAATGAATATTTATTTAGTGTCCGCTATGTTCCAGGAACTGCTCTAGGCACAGAGAAGACAACAACAGTGAGGAAAACAGGCAAAAACCCTTGCACTCATGCGGTGGCTTTTGTTAAAGGAGACAAATAATGAAGAAAATAAACAAAAGGTATAGTTTGTTAAATGGTGCTTAGAACCACCGGAGGGGTGATACGGGAGGAAACACCTGTACACATAGGTGCGGACTACAGGTAGCTAAAACTAATTCTCATGCTGCCAAAGAGCTCCCCGCGGTCTGTATTCCACTAAATTTCTTTTCTTTTTTATCCAATTCCCCTAATGGTGTACATTTAATTAGCTTTCTATTTTAATGCCATTTTAGCTCATTTTGGGATGATATATGGGTCAGGCATCATTTTTTCTCCTACCAAATTTTTTCTTTGGATAAATTCCTAAATGGAGAATTATCTAATCAAATGTACATTTTTCAGATCTCGCGATGTATTGTACTTCCATTTTGTTACCACGAATGATTTGAGAAATTTGTAAGTCCATTTGAGCAAAAATCGATGTACCACTTTCATCTCAGCATCAGCAGGGCTGAGAACTATTGTTGCTTGCTTGGTTACCGTTGCTGTTTTAGTAGATGCGAAAATGGTATTTCAAGCTTTCTTTCATTTGTTCTTTTTTGATTCTCCCATTTTTATTTTTAAAATCTGATTGCCTAAATACAAAGTAGGGTTTCTCTACCTTGTGGACAAGCGTGACTGTGTTCCCTAAACTTGAGATCTTTGCATTTTCAACAAGAGAGAAGAGACTGTATGAAAGGCCAAGATGGGAAAAGAGATTCCACAGAATGACCAGGCTTTTCCATTAGGACAACTACATCATAGAAGCTATTAGAACTGAAACATGAAAAAGATTGATAGGGTTCTGACAGCAAACCTACATGTTGGCACCATGTCAAATACTTAAGTATCAAATACTTAAGGCAAATAAGCAATAATCACATACAATACTAAGAACTAAAGTTGTGATGGTTCCCAAGGGCTCATAGAACAACTATTCCTTTTGAACAGTTGAAGAACAGCCCCCAAAGGTTATATTTTTTGCTCTCTATTTGCCTTTGTTGAGTAAAGATTTTCCAGTTTATATCCTGGAGGCTTGATTATTCAGATTATTTTTTGTATAGCTGAATAAATTAGTAAGTAAAGGCCTTTTCAGGTTAATTATTTCATTTAAAAAATTATACAAGGGACTTCCCTGGTAGCACAGTGGTTAAGAATCCACCTGCCAATGCAGGGGACATGGGTTCGATCCCTGGTCTGGGAAGATCCCACATGCCATGGAGCAACTAAGCCGGTGCGCCACAACTGCTGAGCCCATGTGCTGCAGTTCCTGAAGCCCACACACCTAGAGCCCGTGCTCCACAACAAGAGAAGCCACTACAATGAGAAGACCGCACACCGCAATGAAGAGTAGCCCCTGCTCGCCGCAGCTAGAGAAAGCCCGCACGCAGAAATGAAGACACAATACAGCCAAAAATAAACAAAATTTAAAAAAAATTATACTAAATAGCTATTTAGATCACTCATTGCTCTATTTCACTCTTAGGTTATCATTAATATGTAGTTTTTCAAAGCTGTACATGGACCCTCACCAAACAGATGTTTGATTCATTTTCACTTTCAAAGATAGTAACTGGACCTTTCAACTGCTAATTTAAGTTTGTCATCAAATAGGACACACTCTGGACAATTTATGTTTTTCTTATTGTCTGGCATATTTGTTCTTTTGACATCAATGTGTCTTTTGATTTCAACCAGAGTTTATGTATTTGTATTCCTTTCTTAATGTGGCATAATTTACATATAACATTGACCATTTTTGATGTGCAGTTCTATGAGTTTGCCACATCAGGTTACAAATAATGTAACAGCTACCAGGGTCAGGATGCAGAACTGTTCCAGCTCCTTCAGAAATGTCCTTATGCCCCTTGGCAATCAAACTCTCCCTCTACTTTCAGTCCCTGGCAACTACTGATCCGATTTTGCCTTTTCCAGATTATCACGTAAATAGAATCATAAAGTTTGCAGCCTTTTGAGTCTGGCTTCTTTCATTTGACAGAGTGTATTTGAGATTCATCCAGGGTGTTACACGCTTCAGTACTTTTCACTGCACAATAGTATTCGTTTACAAGGATGTGCCACAGTTTCTCTATCCACTTATTATTTAAAGTGCATTTTGAAATGTTTTCAGCTTAGAGAAATTGTGAATCGAACTGCTACAGACATCTAGGCACAGGCTTTCATGTGATCATGTTTTCATTTCTCTTGGGTAAATATCTGGGAGTGCCATTTCTGGGTTGTACAAAGACATAAAAAAATTGCTAAATGGCTGTACATGTTGCTTTCCCACCAGCAATATAGGAGAATTCCAGTCACTTAACATGCTTATCACCTCCTGATATTGTCTGATATTTTTACTTGAGCCTTTGTATTAAGTGTGTAGCAGTATCTCATTGCGATTTTAATTTGCATTTTTCTGATGACTAACGAAGATGAGCAACTTCTCCTGGGCTTATTTGTCATCCATACTTTTTGGTGAAGTATCTTCAAATATTTTTCCATGTTTAATTAATTGGATGTTTTCCTATTATTGAATTTGCAGAGCAGTTTAAATATTTTGGATATAAGTCCTTTCTATTTTGCCAATATTTCCTCTTAGTCCATCGTTTGTCTTCTCATTTGCTTAACAGTATCTTTTGCAAAACATAAGTTTTTGATTGTGAAGAATTCCAACTTATAT
Source organism: Hippopotamus amphibius kiboko (assembly GCF_030028045.1). Classification (NCBI taxonomy): domain Eukaryota; kingdom Metazoa; phylum Chordata; class Mammalia; order Artiodactyla; family Hippopotamidae; genus Hippopotamus; species Hippopotamus amphibius. Next base: position 131,418,253 of record NC_080192.1, on the reverse strand, counting down.
TCGTTTTAAACAGTGTGTATGTGGGTTTTTTTTTAACCCCTTTTTGCTCCTTGCACCACTATCAGTGATCATTGTACAACAGATTTGTTGGGGTCTATTTCACAAAGCACACACAGTTGCCACTTCATCTGCTTAGCATGAAGGGAACCGATATGAGGATATGGGATGAATATTGAACTGAAAGTCAGGATGCCTAGATTCCTGTTTTGTCATTGGTTTGCTATCAACTGTGAGTTAATTTCTTTTTTTCAGATCTTTATTGGAGTATAATTGCTTTACAATGTTGTGTTAGTTTCTGCTATACAAAAATGTGAATCAGCTATATGTATACATATATCCCCATATCCCCTCCCTCTTGAGCCTCCCTCCCACCCTCTCTATCCCATCCCTCTAAGTCTTCACAAAGCATTGAGTTGACCTCCCTGTGCTATGCAGCAGCTTCCCACTTGCCATTCATTTTCCATTTGGTAGTGTATATATGTCAATGCTACTCTCTCACTTCATTCCAGCTTCCCCTCCCCTGCCACTGTGTCCTCAAGTCCATTCTCTATGTCTGCATCTTTATTCTTGCCCTGCCACTGGGTTCATCAGTACCATTTTTTGAGATTCCATATATATAAGTTAGCATATGGCATTTGTTTTTCTTTCTGACTTACTTCACTCTGCATGACAGACTCTATGTCCGTCTACCTCACTACAAATAACTCAATTTCATTCCTTTTTCTGGCTGAGTAATATTCCATTGTATATATGTGCCACATCTTCTTTATCTGTTCATCTGTCGATGGACATTTAGGTTGTTTTCATGTCCTGGCTATTGTAAATAGTGCTGCAATGAAAATTGTGCCACATGTGTCTTTTTGAATTATGGTTTTTTCAGGGTATATGCCCAGTAATGGGATTGTTGGGTCACATGGTAGTTCTATTTTTAGTTTTTTAAGGAACTTCCATACTTGTCTCCACAGTGGCTGTATCAATTTACATTCCCACCAACAGTGCAGGAGGGTTCCCTTTGCTCCACACCCTCTCCAGCATTTTTTGTTTGCAGATTTTTTTGATAATGCCCATTCTGACCAGTGTGAGGTGATACCTCATTGTGGCTTTGACTTGCATTTCTCTGATGATTAGTGATGTTGAGCATCTTTTCATGTGTTTGTTGGCCATCTGTATGTCTTCTTTAGAGAAATGTCTATTTAGGTCTTCCGCCCATTTTTGGATTGGGTTGTTTGGTTTTTCTGGCATTGAGCTGAGCTTATGATTTAAATTCTTTAGGCTTCCATTTCTTCAGCTCACATTAGAAACTTATGCATTTCAGGACTGGTGAGGAACAAGTGAGATAAAAGATACAAAAGTACTTGCAAAGTGCTGGAAGGATGTTACGTGCATTATGTTTCCCTCTCTCAAGAAACGCCCATCAACTTTGACAGTCATGGAGGACCGCACATTACAAAGGTACTTCTATAACTACCAATATAAGGCTCTAATATACTTTGTGTACCCAGTGCTTCTCTCTTTCACTCTAGAATATCCTTTGGCAACTTCAAATTTTCTTTTCATGCTCTTATATCAATTTTTAAAATTCTATATATTTAATACTGGATAATCTTCAGATTTCAGGAATTTATAATTTTTAATTTTTTCAAAAAGAAATGTTCTAGCCAGCACTAGAATTGAATAAGAGCCCTTCCCTTGGACATTTGGCAGAAACATCTTCTTGCATGAAATAGTGGTGTTATTCAACAATAGAGCATGATTATTTTTCTTCTCTCTCTCAAGGGAGGAAACTGAAGATTAAACATCCTCTAAGATTTGTATGGTCTCTTTTCCAGTAAAACTGGATAAAGAAAAGGATGTTTCTATGGACAGGAAGATTTGTGGTTGGGGATTATAGCTGTAAGATTCTAAAAATTCAAACTATCTAGGAAAGGAATAAATTTTTTAAAAAGGTTTACTCTGTATCATCATAGAGAGTTGATAATTTGTTATTTCATGAAGTTTTTAATGCATTTATTTAACATTTTGAATTTAAAAAATTTAAAAGGCTTCTTTATCAGTTATGTAGCTAATTTTCGTAAAATTGCTATGTCTATTTTGGGAGATAGGTAAATATTTCACTGAACTCATAATAACCAAATAGGTCAAATCCAGAATAACTGCTTTAAAATGAAGGTTAAATTATGTTACCACTCTGGTCAATGGCTTACTCAGAGTGACAGCCAAAGACCTTCCAAGGGTCCACCCTCCCCCACCTCTGTGATGTCAGCTCCTGTCACTCTTCCCCTCTGCCTGCCCCACTCCGGTTGACTGGCCTTCTGTTCCTTGTTAATTTCAGCTCTTGTGTTTTCACCGGTATCCTCTGCCTGGAGTGCTCTTCTCCCAACTATCACATGGTTCATTTCTGGTCCAGAACCAGCTATATAATTTGTTGAGCCCAGTATAAAATGAAAATGTGTTTTGTTAAAAAATTATTAAGACTCTCAAGATGACAACAGCAGAGTATTAAATCAAGCGTGGTGCCCTGTATGACTACATAGGTAAGTACACCCACAAAGCCTGCCCTGCCAGGCTCCCTGACTCCTACGTATCTCTGTCTCAAAGTCATCTTGTATTAGAGAAGTTGCCCCTCTGTCCATTCTCTATGAAAGAGTTACCCCTAGGATCCTTGCCCCTTTTACTTTATTTACTGATTTCTTGATCGTCTACCTTTCCCTAGTGGGATATAAAGTCCTTACATACTATACCACCCAGAGCATAAAACATGCCCAGCGCACAACATAGTAGCTACTCAAATATTTGTCAATTGAATGAATAAAGGAGTAAATGAGAATTGATAAAAATCCAAAAAGCCATATGAATAAAAAAAATCAAGAGACATGTCAGATTTTAAAACAGTCAATACAGAAACTGTGTTTGCATGTGTGGGGAGAGGCTCAGATTTGGAAATTCAAATTTAGGAATAAGGAGAATGGATTCAGCCTCAGCTCTAACACTGGCTGGTTCTGTGACTTTGGAAGGGTCTCCTGATCCTTCTGAATCCCATGCTGTCACCAGTACAGTAAGGGCCTTCCAACACTTCATTCTGTGACTTTATGGAACAGTCTCAAATGTGACAGTATAATAGAATAATCTGATCAGTTGAAGACATTTTTACACATTTGGGTCAAAAAACAAAAACAGGGTGCTCTTTGGATTACTGGTCTGGCACATCTCCAATCTTCTCCTTTAATGTGATGGTCTACTTGTGAGTATGTATGGTATACAGTCCACATGTTATCTCACAAAATGATTTTTCCCGAGGAAAAAATAGCTCTGCTTTGAGGAGTAGCTAGAATTCTTATAAGTAGCTTATTATGCATCAGAATTTGGGGGCCTCTTAGATTGGTCATATTCATGTGCTTATTTGAACCCACAGGATGTCATATGTTAGTTCTTCAAAAAAGAGGCAGAACTCTAAATGGGGAGGCCCCTGAGCTTCCACACTTTTCCTCACGGCTTTTTGGGATATTCCAGGGTGTCTATTGCTGAATCCATTGTGGGAAACAGAATCTTCATTTAATACGCCAAGCTCTTTTTTGACATTAATTCCAAAATTCATGAAGAAAGGTTGTGATTATAAATTCTCTTGGCATAGATGATGTAAAAAAACAAAACAAAACAAACAAAAAAAAACACCACAAAACATTAAAATGCCTTCTGGCTCCGCCTGTGTCTGTGTTGAAAAATATTTGTTTTCCAAATCTCAGCCTCTCTCCTTTTTGGTCAATAATTGTGCACAGTACTTGCTTCGTAGTTTGTTTTTCATGTCCATTTTGCTTGAGATAATGCCCTGTGTCTTTTTTATTCTTCTCATTCATTTTTCCTCTGCTTATTGTGCTTTTTAGCAAAGAAGCAAACTGATTTCTTCCCCTAGAATCCACATTAATCCTTCCCCAGTGAAAGATTTCTGATGTGCTTTTATCATTATTTTTAAATAATCCCCATATTCTATCTGATAGCAGGAGAGCAAGATGGGCCCCCATCACATAAGAATAGACAGAGGCAAAATGAACCAAAAGTGAAACCCAATACAGATGCTGAGTGCACAGCTATAGACTTGGTCAATTGAATAAGGAAGGGCTTAGGAGTTCTATAAATCTCAATACAAGGTTAGAATAGAACTTACTATCAGGCTCCACTGACATTGATGCCTTGATATCCTCTTGATTAGGAATCCTATTTCTAGGGGCAAGGATTGTAGTTCCTTATGGGGCAGCCCCATTTACAGCAGTTAGGGAAATATGAACATAGGAAGTTTGCTTCATCATCAGAAAGGCAGGTTAGGCAGAGCAGAGCTCAGTGAATTAAAGATCAGTTATAATTGAATGCCCTGTTGCTCAGACAGTAAGGACAAAATACAAATAAAAAGCACTGTATGTACATATTATTCCCAATTGTGCTACCAGCATGCAAGGAGCACCTGAGAAGCATGGAAGTCCAGGACATCCATCCCATGGACATCCCATGGATCAACCTACGCATATAGATTCCGGGATATCAAGGATGATTTCATGCCTATGAAGGAAAACTCCTTCTCTCCTTCCTAAAGGTTTGGATAAAAGCATAAGAAATCTTCCTACAACAGATAATCAAAAGATAGATTTGGCCACCTGGGATAGAAGACAAGACCTCTGTGGTAGGAACTGAAAGATCTATTTCCAGTTCCTACCGTTTCACTAACCAGCTTGGGTAAGTTTCTTGTAGACCCTCCATACCAACACGTCTGTCAGCTAAACACTGTGGGTGGGACTGACCCAGCTGACATCAGGTGGGATAGAAGAATCACTCAGCTGAGCCCCTCTCAAATTTTTAAAGCACAACATTGCTTCAAAATGATACAATTATATATATTATTATAATTATATAATTATATATAAAATAGTTGCCGTTTGAAGCTATCAAACTTTGGACTAACTTGTTACACAGTAAAAGGTAATTGAAACTGAATGTTGTACTGGAAGCAGGTGCTATTAGAACACAATCCTAAAGCATGTGGCATTGGCTGTGGAGCGGAGAAGTGGATGAAATGTAGAAGAGTTTGGAGGAGACTGTTGGTAAAGTGTCAAAGGACAAAGGGGGAAAATGTTTTGGGGGCCTGGAGAAAAGATGTAGTGGTAGAAAGTTTAATGAAACTGTTGCCTGTAGTGATGTAGAAAACAGAAAAAATATCTAATGAACTGGTAGATCAGGCTAAAGAGATTTCCAGACAACATCAAAAGTAGCAACTGGCTTATTTTGACTTTATGTGATAATATGCCTATAGAGAGAAATTAGATTAAACAAGAAAATGTTCAATTTTCAAGCAGATTTTACAGGAAATACAAGGAAGCCAAGACTTCCTGTTCCCAAAACAAAAATGTTTCCCATTCCCAGCATCTCTGGATGGTAAAATAACCTCAAAGTAAGAAATGGTCTCAGGGTAAAGATCTTAAGGGTTTTGCTATGAGACCTTTGTTGAGACTCAGGAAGATTTAAGGGTGTGCCTAGCAGGACTGATAGAAATCGTAAGGAAATGCCCAGTGGATCCTCTTTGGTAGGAAAGGAGCCTTTAAGAATCTAAGGGTAAAATGTTGTAAAATCTTTCATCTAAATGAAAAGGCTTCAAGAATCTTGAAGGCTTTGTCCCATAGCACCCTGTGTCACAACAGGCCAGAGAGGAGCTTACCTGAAAGATAATTGTGAGTATGATTTTGATCTAATGGAATTAACCCCAAAAAAGAGTCCTGCAAACACACAAAGAGAGTTTTAAGAGAACTGTACTATAGAAGCAGTTAGCTGAATGGAGGTCATCCAGAATGAAAAGAGACCTTTGTACCCACAAACGAAGCAGACTGAGAAAACTACTCAGCTACAAGCATAGGTGATTTGTTATATAAAAGAAAAGACGACTTGGAGGGTAAAACCAAGAGCCCAAAGAAGAGAGACAGGAGCCAGGGAGAAACATTCTCACGGAGGAAGACTGGGCCTGATCAAGGAAGTGGCAACAGGTGCCCAGTTCTACTTTATACGTAGTTGGATTTCTGAATTGGTCTAGACCAGTGGCTGCTATGTGCCTCCTATTTCTACCCGTTTGGATGAGAATGTCTGTTATATTTATCCTCTTCCTGTATCACCATTGTCTGTTGGCTGTGAAGGGGCAGATAACTTGTCTCTATTCAACATATTCAACACATTCAGCTTCTAGACTTACTTACATAACAAGATTCTGAACCTCAGCTTGAGCCTGAAGCTAGAATGCGGTGAGAATTTTGAAGGTCTTACAAGATGTAAATGTATTTGCATGTGGAAAAAATATAAATGGTTTGTGGCCAAAGGGTGGACTGTGATAGGTGAAAGATGGTCACAGTTTCTTGGATACGCCTCCCCTGGAAGGGTGGAGTCTAATATTCCTCCCTTCTAATCTGAGCTGGCATCCTCGACTTGTTTGAAAGAATGCAGCAGAATTGACATTCTGGGAATTTTGAGACTAGATCTTGAAGCTTTCACCTGGGTGGCCTCTCGGGACACTTCCTGGGAACCAGGAACCACCATGCTGGAGAAGGCGCATGTAGGCACCCAGATGCCATCTCCATAAGAGGAGGGTGCTACGGTGCAGCCCTCCAGCTCTGCACATCGGGGATCAGACGTGGCCTGGAACTCTCTTGGACCCACAGACCAGCCCATCTCCCAGCTGAAGATTATCGAGTGACCTCAGCCAAGGCAGTGTAGACTGAAAGAGTTGCTCACCTAAGCCCTATCTGAATGTCAGAATCACAAAATTGTGGGAAAAAATTAAAAACTATTTTCCTTTAAGCTGCTGTGTTTGGGGAGGGTGAATTGTTTTGCAGCAGTAGATAATAAGATCTCTTTCTCTTTCTGGGTCTCGGTTTCCTCACCAACAAAATGTGAGATTTGAATCAGATCTCCAAGTTCCTTCAAATTTTAACAAAAATCGCAAAATGACGTAACTATTTTTATTAAACTGCCATAATTTTACTTCTAAAACCATCTATGGATAGTAAGCATTACAAATTATGTCGCTTCTGACTGAAATGTCACAACTAGAGTCACTGGGGAATTACTGTCAATACCCACTAACCACCATTCTGGTTGAAGATAGGTTAGCAAAGTTAATGTGTTCATAGAGAGACGAACTGATTTTTCCTCACTGACTCTCCATAGGAGCTAGCTAAATGTACCCAAATTACTTAATATCTATAACAGCTAAATCTTTCAGACAAAATTTCCCTTGAACAAGGCATATGAAAATCGATCCAGAAAATTAATCCCTATCTACAAACATATCACTGGCTATGTGTGTATATATATGTGTATATATATATATGGGTAAACACATATACTTCTGCCTATGTATTTAGCACAGGAGGTCTTTTTTTTAAAAATATATTTATTTATTTATTGGCTGCATTGGGTCTTTGTTGCTGCGCACGGGCTTTCTCCAGTTGCGGCGAGTGGGGGCTGCTCTTCTTTGTGGTGCACAGCCTTCTCATTGCAGTGGCTTCTCCAGTTATGAAGCACGGGCTCTAGGCACGTGGGCTCCAGTAGTTGTGGCACGTGGGCTCAAGAGCACAGGCTCAGTAGTTGTGGCTCACGGGCTTAGTTGCTCCGCAGCATGTGGGATCTTCCCAGACCAGGGATCAAAGCCATGTCCCCTCATTGGTAGGCGGATTCTTAACCATTGCACCACCAGGGAAGTCCCAGCACAGAAGGTCTTAGCTCAGATTCTATGTACCCTCAAGGAGTCCACGGATAGCGTTCAGGTGGTTCATGCACTTTCATCGGAAAAAATTATGTATTTATTTTCCCTAACCTTTAAATGAATTTAGCATTAACTTCAACTATGCATGCAGGTAGCAAACCAGAAAGGTATTAGCAGTATCTGTGATTTTTGTCACCAGTAGCAATCACCAATATTTCATATCACATAACAGTTGTTGCAGATATTGTAAATTACTCATTTAAACTCATCACGGCTCTGAATGTAGGGTTATTAATCCCATGGATAGAGTCATTATTGAATGCATTAATAAAGATATATGTGTGTTATTAATATATGAGACCTACTGTATCACAAATGCACTTTTGATATTTTGATACTATTTTATCATAATTGGTTTCCTTTTTCACGTATGTTTTAAAATTTCTGTAATTAAAAAAAAATTATTCTGGAAAAGGATCCATAGCCTTCTCTAAGTCCAGAGAAGGGGTCCATGCCACCAAAAGGTTAAAACCCCCTCACTGGACTCTCCAGACAGCCAGCACACCCCAGCCCCTGCCATGGACCCAACGTGGTCCTGGAGATCCATACGCCAATATGCATTCGTTTTATCTCATGCTTTGCTTCCTCCTCCTGTTTCCTACATTAGTTGCTCTGAGTATCAGCCCCTGACTTAGGCCCCTATCTCGCTTCTGGCCTCCAGATGATTCGGCCTCATACTTCGTTACAGAGAAGTTGGAACTTCTCCATTTTATCCATGTCCAGTGATTCTATTGCTATCTATATGCTGTTCTCTCTCAAATATAAAAATTTCCAGGTCTCATGTCTCTTTTGGATTTGAATTCCAACCACCTACTCATCCTGAATGTCCTCCACGCACTTCAGATTAAACAGGAGTGTTCATCACCGGTTCCTGCCATCACACGCTGCGACTCACTAATGCTGAGGCACACATGGTGACAGCAGTTCTGTGCATTAGCCGCTTTGGGGCCACATCTGGACTTAACTCCCTCTCCCTCATCCCCAAGTTGTCATATTTAATTTGTCCCTTTAAGTATTTCTGAAATCCATGTCTCTTACTTGACCCTGTTCAACTCTTGCCATGACCATTTTAATAATCTTTTAAAGAATCTCCTGGTTTCTAGTATCTCATTATCTTCAATCCAACTAGAATTATCCTTCTAGAACTCAAATTAGGCCATCTCACTTTCCACCTTAAAAGCTGTATTGCTCAAACCAATGAGCCTCACCTGGGTGATTTCTTAAAACACAAACGCTGGTTCCCAGTCCCAGAGTATCTGATCCAGGAAGTCTGTAGTGAGGCCTGGAAAGTTGCATTTCTAACCCGTTCCCACGTGATGCTGCTGCTGCTGGTCAGGAAACCACACTTGAGAATTACGGCCTAGACCTCTAGTCTATGCACCTGCTCGATTTACAGTTCTTCCAGGAAAAAATGTTTCAGTGCAACTCCCCAAAATACGTATGCCTATTTATTTACAAATTATATACATGTTCCAATGCACTAACACAGTGGGTACATCATGAAACACCCTAAAAATAATCATAAAAAGATGAGATCAAAACAAATAGAAAGTTCAAGATTATTCTTCCTGCATCTGAATGGACCGTGTTGTACACCCTGCATCAGAGGATTCTGGGAGGGAAAACAGTTAAGAATAAACCTGTGGCTTGAGATATAAAGTCCTAGACTCTGTTTTTCTAGCCAAGCGTAGTCAGGCTGTGTGCTCTCTAAAATCCTGGTTCTGTGCCATAGGTTACAACCTTGAGAAATTTTCTTCACCTCTCTAAATGTTCTTAACCTCTCTTTGTGTCTTCCTCTGGAAAACGGAGTTAACATTAGTACCTGCCCATGCGGTTGTTCTTAGGATTAAATAAATTCATATACATAACAAGTCCCTAGCATATAATAAATGTTTGATTAATGTTGACTATTATGACTGCTCTTGGTTAGACACCTTATGCTATAACCATGTTGATCAACTCACTGTTCCCTGAACGAACATCTACAACCCAATGTCTTTGCTCATGTTGTATTCTCTACCTGGAATATACTTCCTTCATCTCCAGTTGGTAATATCCTTCTCATCTTTCACAGCCCAGCTGAAAATGTCATGTCCCCTGTGACAACTTATCTGAACTTCCTGAAGTAAATAATTGCTCTCTCCCCTGTGTTCCTCTGGCACGTTTACAAGCCTCTGAATATGGTTTTCCACAACGTACCATGTACAGTTGCTTACGTGCCATTTCCTCCAATATTGTGAGCTCCTTGGTGATATGAACAACGTCTAGTTGACCTATGTATCCATCACGTCACCCCCAGAAAGTGCCTGGCACATAGCAGATGGTAGAAACTATCGCAAAACAGGGTGAGGACATGAGGGTGACAGTCCTATTCTAGCACCACGGCCCAGCCTGTGACCTTATGTTCAGCTGCAGATGGTATTTTCCCCTAGTGACTCCCCACTTCAGCCTCACTTTCCCTGGTCCCTTGGCCAATGAGGCTGTGATATAATAAAATAAATATTTGGGTTTTTTTCCCAGATTCCTGGCACACAGCTCCTAAAACCCTTGAAAAATTCAGAATGATGAGTGTCTTCGGCAGGCTACCGAGCTGGTTAGTTCTGGGGGCCCCTGGATAGCTTCAGGAGGGGGATTGTTCATTAGAAAGACCAAGCTTTAATTAGAAACTTGGGACTTTCCATCCCTCCCCCTAACTTTCCAGGAGGGGAGAAGGGCTGAAGATTGAGGTCAATCACCAATGACCAATGATTTAACCGACCATGCCTGCATAAAGCAACCTCCACAAAAACCGCTGAGCAATGGGGTTTATTAAAGGGCTTCTGGGTTGATGAATGCATCCGTTTGCTGGGAAACTCGTGCACCCCACTTCCACAGGACAGAAGCTCCTGCACTTGGGACCCTTCTGGATCTCACACTATGTACCTTTTCATTTGGCTGTCCATGTGTATCTTCTATAATACCTTTTCTAATGAACCAGTAAACATAATGAATTATTTTCTTAAGGTTTGTGAACTGTTCTGGCAAATTATCAAAGGACCCCAGATTTATAGCCAGTTGGTCAGAAGTATAGGTGTCAATCTGCGCTTGTGATTGCCATGGAGGCAGTCTTACGGGACTGAGCCCTTAATCTGGGTAGTTAGTGTCATATTAAATTGAATTCTAGGCTACCCAGTTGATGTCCAGAGAGATGAAGAATTGCTTGGTATGGGAAAAACAAAAAACAAAAAAACATCCATTTGCTGGAGTATGAGTAAAACCAGTTTGGAGAGGCCAATTAGGTTCATATGGAAATCTACAGCCATCTAATAGAAATATGCTAATAGAAATATGCTAATAGAAATATGCTAGAGGTACCATACCTCAAACTATGCCTTCATCAGCTCTGCATCCTGTCCATCTGAATAGTATGTCCACAAAATGGTGACAGACAAAATCTGTTCAAATTGATACCTCAGGGCTTCCTAGGTGGGGCAGTGGTTAAGAATCCGCCTGCCAATGCAGAGGACATGGGTTCGATCCCTGCTCCAGGAAGATCCCACATGCCGCAGAGCAACTAAGCCCGTATGCCAAAAAAAAAAAAAGAAGAACAAATTGATACCTCAGTTCTTCTCTCTGACTTCTGTAATTTCATGGCTTTGGACATAAAAAATCGAACACTTGTCCTCAGTTGAAAACTCTTCCCAACCTCATTAATAAGAAAGCCCAAGCTTCCAAGGCCCTGAAGGCTTTGAATCAACACTGGCCCCTCTGTTACAGTGTGTCCCAGTGCACATCCACATCCACTTGAACTGCAGGTAAGATGTGTTAGAGGCTGTGTGCCACGGTCTTCAACACTGCCCTGGTTGTCTGAGGGGCTCATCTTCAGTTCTTTCAGAGTTGCTACCAGGTCCCCTGAATAGGCTTGCTCTGTATCAATCCTTGTTGCCCACTCCATGAAAAAAATGGAATCAAATTGCACTGGCATCTTAATAAACCAGTCAAAGCCTGTCTACCACCTGCTAATTAGGGTGACACTGTCCCCCTCCCTCTGCCCAGATTCAATGGAGCTCTGTTTTCAGGTGCTCATGATACTGGGCTGTTTTACTGCGAAAGAATAGCTAGCTTCATGTCCCATAAAGTGTATTTTTAAACCATGGCACACAGCATAAGGGAGCCAGATATGCCCCTGTCAACCCTAATGAGAGAAGAATATCAGACCCATTAAAAGGCTAAAGTCCAATCACCATTCAGTGATTTTTCTTCTCATCAGCAAAAAATGCTCATTAATTCTAATATATTTGCTTTTGGGCATGAACTGTAAGATCTGTACAGAAATTTCACTTGTAATGAATACATTTTGACATAAGTAGAATTATGATGATTCTACTGATAATAATGATAATAATAATAAAACATCACGGGAACCAGAGGATTCTCTGAGCTGGCAGGGGATCTGTGAGACCCCTCCTGTCTGTGACATAGGCTTGTGATTCTACAGAAGCATCTGTATAAACAGTGCAACTATAAAATCATGAGGCTGACTCTTCTAACCAATAGACCAGAATGTATAGGTTCAGACAGCAGACAGCCATTAACGACTTAAGTGTTGAGGATAGGAACTGTTTTTTTGAATACCCCTGAGAGCCTATTTGTGAGCCTGTATCTAGTGAACCTACAGGGATGCCTTTTCTGGGATGGGAGATTATTGTAAAGTTACTTGGGACAAGTGTGTAGAAAGCCAGAGTCACCTTGGAACTCAGAGGTTTCAGGTCTGGATTTTCCTAAAGAAGGAGACAATTATTCTCCATGATTTAACATCAGTGGAATAACCAAAAGCCTCTTACTTGACTTAGCATGTATATTTCCTATTAAAAAAAAAAAATCTTTGAGTGCTGCATATGACAAGTGCTTAGCAAATATTTGTTCAATGAGTAAGTGAATAGGTTCAGATTTGCCACTATTCAACACTATCCATCTACTTCCTTAGTCTCTAAGGAATAAGGATGTCCAAGCCCGCAACCCAACCCTACGACCTAACCCCACAACTATACTAAAGGCAGAGGAGAAGCCTCATGGAACTGCTATACCAGCCCTGGGCTCCTCATCTCCAAGATAATTTAACATAAAATAACAGACTACTACTTTAAGTCCGTGTACTAGGGTCTCTGCTACCGATGGCCAAATATAGTTTCTAATCCATCCCAACATATTCCACAGCTCCCATTTCACAGCTAAGCAAACCAGTTCAGAGAGATTAAGATTCTTGTACCAAACTATACAGCTAAACAGCTAGAAAGCATGAAGCCAGGCTTTTAAACTTTGGTCTCTCATAGCAAAATCTTGTTCTTCCTAATGTGCCCACCACTGTAGTGGCCATGAATCAATAGAGCAATTAGAATTGTTATGTCTATTGTAATATGGAGTTAGAAAAAGGATTTGGTTTCAATAGATCAAAGAGAAAAGAAATTAGAAAGAGAGCCTGTGGGGAAATGTGTATGTGGAGAGTTGCCAGAAGAGAGGCCAGCCAAAAAAAGATTTAACACAACTGCTTATCAAATGGGCAAAGGACAGGACATGCGACTCACAAGTGAGGACACATAATTAGAACACAAATGGGGAAAACATTTAATTTCTGTAGATATCAAGGAAAGGCAAATTGAAACAACAGCTTTATGCCTTCTAAAACAACCTAGAGTGGCAGCACTCAATGTTACCAGTGTGCTGTGAAGGTCACTCACAAATGGACCTTGGTGAAAACATCATTTAGGACACCTATTTGAAACAAATTTACCTGTAATTGTCAAGAGTCATGAAGATGTTTATGCCCTTTATCTTAAAGAACATAGGAGAGAAATGCATTTATGTAGATAAAGATGAAAACCATAGCAATATTCAGAACAGCAACAGTTTAAAATGAAGTGCCCACGGACAAGAGGATGTCTGTGTTACATGGTGGGATATTACAGCGTTAGCTCAGTCTATGGCCTCTGGTCTGGACCACTGCAATAGACTCGTTCCTTGCCGCCAGCTTCATCCTCTCCAATCCAGGCTCCACTCTGCCATCAGATGGGTCTTACGAGTATGCCACTCCCATCCCCAGCCTGGTGGAGTTCCAAGTGCTGAGACAGGCCCTTAGAGCCTCTACGAGATTTGTTCCACCTGCCTGTCCAACTTCATTTCTTATACCTGCCCCACCTGCAGGCCTGTGTTCCTAGTGTATTAAATACAGTATAAACACCTTCATTTCCTGAATAAATATCCATAACCCAATGTCCTTGTTTATGTTGTAGCCTCTACCTGGAATATCCTTTCTTCATTTCCACTTGGTAAAATCCTCCACATCCTTCACAACCCAGCTGAGAATGTCAGCTGGGCTTTGCTCATGCACGTTTAGAATTTGCAGGGCTGTATCTGTGCAACAGATGCCAGTTTGCCTTCAAGACTGAGCTTACTTACTGTCTCTTTGTAAATAATTTCTTAATTTTCTACATCTCTGTTGCCAGATGAAATCAGCCATGCTTTCCTTGGGACCACCAATGGACGCTTCACCATGGTATATGGATGACCATCATGGTGTCTGTTATTCTTCATTGCACGTCTTTTTACATCACTCTCTCTATTAAACTCCTTGAGGTCAAGGGCACATCACCATAGCCAATCATATCAGCATCTTATTCACCAGCATTTACTTAATGCTTATTATACGCCAAGAACTGTGCCGTGCATTTTGCATTTTATCTCCATATCTCATTAAAGTTTTACAACTCAGATAAAGTAAATATGTTGATTATTAGTCTCAGTTTAAAATATGTGGAAACTGAGGCTCAAAGAGGTTGAGTCACTTGCCCAAGGCACAAAGTGAACAAATGGTATAGCCAAGACTTGAACCCTGGTCTAATTGATTCTAGCTGTCTACCCACATACTGTCTCATTGTGTTTTTGAATACAGTAGCTGACACATAATAGGTGCTCAATAATTGTAATAAAAATAAAATTACATGGCAAGCTGGATATGTGTTTACAACAGATAGAATAAAGGCAGGATGTAAAAATGGATCTACACATGATTTCAACTCAATCAAAACTATGTGTGCATATTTGACAAAGACTTGTGAACCTGACAACAGCAGAGGTCAATTTATTAGAGAAATAGAATTCTGGAAATTTTAAAATTGATTTTACCCTTGCATAGTATTCTTAAATTGCTTACCAAGACTTTGTTCATGAAAGGCTAGCTCAGTGCTGTTCTACCATCAGAGCTCCTGAAAACATCAACTGACTAGAATGCCGAAACCAGAGGTCTTAACTGGTTAGCTCCTCAATATTCCTGGTGTAAACTGTACGCACATCAGCAGGCCAGAAAAATAGGTATGTAAAAAGGAGAAGAAATGCCAGCTTCCTTTGGTGCTGAGCTGCCATGCTTAAAGAAGACTTGCCGAAAAGCTTAATGCTGTCTGAAAAGCAAACAAAACCAGAACTTGCCAGCACCATTTCATAGCAGTGAATTCCAGAGATGTATATTTAAGCAAGCTCTCCACTTTAAGCAAAGAACATATTGAAAGAGGAGGAGAGAAAGGAGAAAAAGAAGGAAAATGAGAGTGGAAGAAACAAAATGTGATTTAACAAAAAAAAAAAAAAAGGAGGCAATTAAAACTCAAAATACATCTACCTATGGGTTCTCTTAAAAATCCTTCCCTGAATTTTTGCATTTCAAAATGTGCTGTTGTTTAATTTCACCCAAGGAACAGGAAAAACGATGGTGCCGTTAACAGAAATGGGAACACAAAAGGAGGAGATGCTTTGAGAAAGAATATAAGCCTGTAAAGAGGAGTTGATAAACGTCTGCATGTAGGTCATTACGTGAAAGTGTCTTATTTGTTGAGCTTCAGTTTCCAATAGGACATCTTTCATGGCCTGCCAAAATCAGAACACCTCCTCTCAGGGGGCAAGACTACATTTCAGTTAATTTTCTATTTCAATAAGAGAGAAATTGCAAGTCAGCAAGAAACAGAGACAAGCTACACAGTTTCCTTAGTCTTGTATTCTCAATCAAATGCAGGGCCTAGAAATAGCCAGGATAGACCTCACTGCTCCTGCCCTTTGCCTACAAGTAACTAATGATGAGGGTAGGTTGGGTGGCGGTAGACTGAGGTCGGGGGGGCTAGCCTGGCATTGAGGCCCCTTTGAGGGCTGATGACACACACCCCTTTGCAGTAAGTTTAAGAGAACAGCATAGTGTTTTCTTCCAATCAGAGACTGACACTAAACCCCACCCAGAAGCAACCACCAACTCCACTTTTCCCTCCCTCTATAAGTCAACAGGAAAAATAACATTCCCCAAAGAAGGGATTCATTTCTCATCAAAATAGAACCTTCTTTTATGTAGCTACACAGAAGCTTCCTTACTGAAGCACCAAATTCAAAAGCAGCTATAAGTAAAAAGAATTTGCTCTTATCATAAATAAAAGATTGTATATGCGAACTTATTTGCAGTAAAATCTTACGATAAAAAATATAATTTATACCCTAGTTTCTCCTGTGTATTTTATGTAATATCCTAGTAAAATATTTCCATTTTACAACATGTACCTATTAAAACCATTCCTTATAAAACTGTCGGCATAAAACAAAATACAAAAACTGGAAGGAAAAAGCAGAGGAAAAGAAAATATATCAAAAAGAGGTGATGAAAAGCAACAGAAGGATGCTTGTGGAAACCCTCCCAGTGAGACATAAATAACAGTAATATAGAGGCAGTGGAAGATGCTAATAATTAAGTAGGATCCTTCAAGGTGAGAAATACTTAAATCCTTCTTTGAATGCCATTCGTTTCTCTATGCTAACAAGGAATTCTCTCACAACAAAATCTGGAGACAGGACCTTACTAGTGAGATAGAATGAGTCTACAAAATAAGTCAATTAAAAAGAAAGTGTCCTGGAAACGCCAAATACTGTCTGTGAAAACGCAGCCCAACATGTGATTGAAGTTTACTTTCCAGTCAACAGATGCTCCTCCCACCTACAGGTGGCCTTGCAGCCTGTGAGCCAAGGAGCCCTTAAAACCAGCTGATCAGATCCGTCAATCTTTGAGAGGTTGTATTTATTTTGAAATCGTTTCAAATGTACAGAAAACTTGCAAGAATTATAAAAAGAACTCTAGATACCCTTCTTCTAGATTTTCTACAACTGTTAAATTTTTATCACTTTCTCATATATATATAAATTATTATACACAGGTAAACTATATACATTCATATTACACGTATAATTAAATATATACATGTATTTGATCATTGAGAGTAAATTGCTGACTTCTGATACCCTTCACCTCTGAAACCTCAGTGTGTATTATTTGAGGGCACTCTTTTACATAACTAGGTGAACATGATCAAAATCAGGAAAATAATATTTAATATGCTCTAACCTGTAGATCTCATTCAAATTTGACCAATTGTCCTAACAACAGTCTTTATAGTTTTTAAAAAATGAGATAACTAAAACAGGAAGAGAAATCAAAAGAAAATATTAGTCCAGGATGAAATGCAGGATTACACATTGCATTCAGCTGTCACGTCTCTTTGGTCTCCTTTAATCTGGAACAGTACCTCCATCTCTCTGTTTTTTCTGACCTTCACCTTTTGAAGAGAACAAGCCAGTTATTTCGTAGAGGAACTTGGTTTTGTCTGGTATTTCCTCACGATTATATTCAGATTACACATTTTTGGCAGGAATACCACAGAGGGGATGTGTCTTGGTACCAGGAGGCATGTGTTCATTTGTCCCATAAATGGTGATTAACAACTTTGATCATTACAAAATGATGCTAAAGTGGCATCCACTGTAAAGTTACTATTTTTCCCTTTGTAATTCATAAGTGGAGATACTTTGAGATTAAGCAAATATCCTGTTCCTCATCAAATTGTCACTCAACAGTTTCAGCACCTGTGGATGACTCTTGCCTAAATCGATTATTGTGATGGTTTTTCCAAATGAGAAGTGATGACATGCTCTATAGAAGGCGTGACTCAGATCTCTGGGGGATCAGATGGCTTAATTTTTGACTTGGAAAAGAAAGCAGTACTGATTTCTGCTACAATCTATAGAAAGTAAAGATCAACAAAACTGTCCTAGTTGGTGGCACTATGGAGAACCCAGCTTCCATTTTCTGGGCATCAATAATTTTCAACGGAAGGGTGAGGTTTTGATCGCTATCAAAAAGGTAACAGGTTTAGAAAAGTTGAGAACTACTGTACTAGATGCTTTTCTTTCAAGAGAAATTAACCTCCAATTTAGAAAAGGGAATGGCTGTCTCTCCTAAGTAATTTCTTTTGTTCTTATGCAAAAACATTCTGAATGATGTAACCAACCAAGTTTTTCCTTTTGACAACACCTGCTAGAAAACTTAACTTAAACTGTGTGTAGTTCATGGTGATGTCTTTTAACTTTGCATTTAAGGTCTCATTTCCAGATCACTTCCAATTCGTTTTGCTTTTTTCTTTTGCTCTAATTTCTTATTTATGCATATGATTTTATTAGGTATTTCTGTAGCCAAATTGAAACTTTGTGGACTGAGATAGGCATACAAGCTAATAAAATAGTCTATAATTTCTTTTTTCATCAGTTGCTTTGTCTCAAATCTCCAGATCAAATTTCTTATCAACTGGGGCTATCTTATTTTGTTCCACTTGACATGACACGTTGGGGGGTGGGGGGGGGTGGTGGTGAAAGAACCCATGAGAAATTTTAATTCAGTGTCATTGGTTAATTCAGTGACTTTATGCTGTTCAGGGCCCTAAAATACTGAGATTGGTTATTGCTTGTCACATAGAATGGATCCTTCTTGGTGCAGGGAAAAGAGCACTGACCCAGTCATCGGAAGGCCCATCCATGGTGTAATTCTACCTCTGCCATAGACATGGTGTGACCTTGAATAAACCAATTCCGATCTCTGAACTTCAGCATCCTTGGGGAATAACTGGGAATAAAAGCACCTAAACTGCCCATCTCAACAAACTGTTGAAAAACCAGTAGAAAAGTGCTTCAAGAACTGCAAGATCCAAGGATTCCTTATCATCTTACCATCTGGTAAGAGCATCAGACCATAAACAAGTAAGCAAAAATACAAATAACAATTTCAGATAATGGTAAATGCTATGAAAAAAAAAATGGATGACGAGATTCAAGAAGGAAGGCTGGGAGGGTGATTTGAGATCAGATGGCCAAAGGAGACCTCTGTAAGGATGGATATTTAATCAGAGACCTGAATAAGGAGAAGCAGAAAGCTATGCAGAGATGACAAGAGCATGTGAAGCAGGGATAAAACTGGAAGGCAGGAAGCCACTCGGGGGCTCCAGTAACTGCAAGATGCCTGTGTGTGTAGGGGGTGCTTTCACAGGGCAGGGGTGGCAGAGGCAAGACTGAGGATGGGGGTGCAGCCTTTGCAAACCAGTCTCTCCTCAGCCTCAGCATTAAGAGCACAGGCTCTGCAAATCCGCAAATCTGGGTGCACCTCCTGGGTCTGCCTCTCACCATCATAACAGAGGTACTTAAGCTCTCTGTATCACAGCTTTCTTCTACATGAAACAGGAATAATAATAGCAGTTTCTTTACAACATGGTGTGAGAATTGAGTGGGCTGATGCTTAGTACCATGCTTGGTACAGGTCAGCTCTCAAGAAGCTTATGACTTTCTGGTCCACGCCATCAAAGGAACAACCATGACCCTTAAAGAGTAAACCACACAAGTCAGGGTTCAAGGATATTTGATAAAACTTTTCTGTTAGGATAAGCAGTAAACTCCTCAAAAAGAGAGAACCTGTCTGCTCCAGCCCCTCAGCACCTAGCACAGAGCTGCACATAGCAGGTGCTCAATCGATACCTACCCGCAGCAAATATTTTTGAAAGGCGGTTCCTGACAGTAGCAGCAAGCCAGCTATGAAAGGCAGGCAGTATATCACACTCCGCTGTGCCCAGCTCTATATAAAATTCACAACAGGCACAACTTGTCTTTAAACTCAAGTTATGTGAAATGCTTTTAGATCATCCTAACATATTCGGAGGCATGCTCACCTTAAGTAATGGGCTGTCTCAGGAGTGAGTCCCTGGCTCTGCCACTGTAGCTGATTTCTATCAACAATTAGGAAAAGAGGCATTTGTCTGATCACTCGGCCAATTTCTGAACAAATGGTTCATCAGCCGACCATTGCGAGTATGTCCCACCACCACCAGCGTTTCCAGGTTCAGACTTCTCATTCTGATCATGCTAGGAATGTAATCAAGTCCCTCTGTGGAGATAAGTTAATTATCTCCTCAGGCTGTGAACAAACACACAGGTTTGGTCTCTGACCATGTTGCCTAATGAGAGGGCACCCCAGAGGAGCCAGAGGGCTTGTCGGCTGCCACCCCAGGGCCCTGGATGGCATCTGGGAGCCGTGGTTCAAAACGATTTGGCCTTTATCCCCTGGCCCCACTCCCCGCCCGCCCCCCCTTCCACCCCAAACGCACCTGTTTCTAGCAATGCCGCGCCGGACAGAGAACTTGGCTCTCTCCAGTCTCCTCTGGCCAGCCCGGCTGTGCCCTGATGGCTGGGGCTGGGCTCCTGGAGCTCACCCGGCCCCTCTTGCAGCCCAGTGCAGCCCCCAGCTCAGGATGTCCCTCTGGAAAGCTGATCCGACTCCACTGAGCCTCCCCGAGATAGATAAGGGAGGAAATCAGCTTTTCTGTCCTCCATCTCCAGGCTGCCAGGGACAGCAGGACCCAAAGACTCAAACATAAATCACCTGCCTATCTCCATGTTTTAAACTTCAGCTTTAATCCAGCTCAGAGTGGGATTAGCTGCCTCAGAGACTGCTAATTGCCAGATGGCCGCTGATAGCCGACCAGGGAAACGTGTGTGTCAGAGCCTGCCGCCAGCCTTAGGGAGTCAGAACGGGAAGGGATCTGAGGGAGGCGGCCTATCCTTCACTTCCTCGTCATCACAATGGGGACACGGGCAAGGCGGTGAGCTCTCAGATGCACAGTGAGTTAACAGCACGTGCTGGGACCTTCCTCTGGGTTCTGTTTGAACTGAGGGGAGAACGAGAGACAGCGGCACATTCCTAGCTCATGATGTCCTGCTGCTCTGACGGGGGCAGAAGCAAGAGGAAGGAAAGTTAATTTACCGAATTCCTCCTATATTCCAGGTGTGATGTCAGCTGTTTTCATGTGTGACACCTGGGTGCTAATCCCTGGTCTGCCACAGACCCTACATGTCATCGTGGGTAAATCGCTTTCCCTCTGGGGGTGCCTTAGTACCTCAAGTGCTGGCTGAGAAGGGTAGAGTGGATTATCTCTGAGACAGTGATTCTCATTCTTTAACATGTCCCAGCATCCCCGGGAGGGCTTGTTAAATACAGATTGCTGGGTCCCACCCTCAGTTTCTGATGCATGGCACTTGAGAATACGTGTGTCGAAGAAGTTCCCCAGTGGTGCTGATGCTGCTAGTCTAAGGACCACACCTAAAGGTGCATTGCTCTAGGATGCACCTACCAACTCTAAAGTTAAATAGCATGCGTGAGTTCATGAAAAAGAAACACACACACATACACACACTCTTTGAAAAAGAGTCAAAAAAGAAGGACCCCAAGCTAGTAAATCAATCCCGATGGAGCCAAGCCTATAGGTTTTCTTCAACTCTTGAAAACAACTCAAACATTAACATGTAGCACACCAAATCTGAACTCAAGTTTATGTCCTGTGGCTCAAGTCCTTTCTTTGGAGAGAATAAGTTTCCGCCTTAACCCTCAAGAAGCCTGCAAGCCTGAATGAGAGGCATTCGTTACACAGTCACACTCAGATAGAGGCCCGAATGGCATCCCAGGGAAGCATCTGAACGTCTTTAGTATCTGGTACATCCAGACATTTGCTATGTCCCCTACAAGGACTGCAACCAGCAGGGGTACCACCGGGATGGAGAAGATGTGGGAGTGCTCACCATTGCTTCTGTGGTGTGACCAGAGGTCCAACCCCTGAAATCCCCACCCAGAGCACTGCCAACCTCCCAGGACATTGGCAGATTGTTTCTGGGAAATTTCTCAAACATATATCGACCCAAACAAAGAAGGAAAAAATACATATATATCAAAAAACCCAGAAAAATACCCAAATGGTCCTAGGAGAACATTCGACCCTTGACACACTATACTCATGGGCCAAATATCTAAGATCAAAGCTGCCTTGGAAGGGCATCGTGGCTTGTATAGAACAACAACAAAAATGGGCAGGAAGGAGACCCGGGCCAAGAAAGCCAGAGAACTTCCATGGGGCGCTGACTCTCAGGGAAGATGTGTCTTTCATGGCTAAAATTCAGGAAAGCTGTCTGATACTGGTATCATATTTGGCCTCTGATCCTACAGGCAGGTCCAGTCTCATTGCAGATAGAGTACGTGATGTGGCCGAGGATGGGAGATGATGTGAAAGAAAGAAGAAATCTCCTTTCCTGAGTCCCCAGTGAGGCACCCAACAGGCTTAACCCTGGGCTGGAACCGGGTCTCTCACCCAGAACGTCATCTAACGCTTGTCTCCTCAGCCCTTTCCTTCTTACCTTTCAAATGGAAGCACTAAACACGTTTACACTAAAAAGTAATTCTATATAATTATTATAAATGTTGTTGCAAAACAGAATGCAAATGTCATAGATAATCCTTCTGGTAGAATATACATAATGTAAAAAAAAAATCAATTGAACAATAAGAAATTCAGTAAAAAGTACCTGTTTATGAATACAAGCCCAGAGTTGGGACAGAGGGTTGGGTGCAGGGGAGACAGAAGAGTAGAGGGTGGAGGTAAAAATAAGCATATCTCTTCCTCTTAGACAACAGAGTTAATAGATATACTTGGCACTGACAATAAGTGACATAGAATCTAAAATATTGTTTATTTAATGTAACCATTAATAGAATGTAAAAGGCTTTATACCCCACAGAAACTGCCAAAAAGGAAATCAGAAAACAAGACCACATGGAAGAAGCAAGAAAACAGCAAAAAAAAACAAAAAAAAATCACCATCACCCCTTCCAAAAGGAGACATAAACAAGAGAAAATAGTAAAATAAAACAGCAGAATTAAGACAAACCATGCTTTCCTAAAAGACAAACCCAAAGGAAAACACCCACTGCTTCTGATGATCATGTGGTACTTAATACCCGCTCCTCCGGGCCCCTTGGTTGTTGCATTTTTTTCAACTCAACGTCTTCATCTCACAGACTTCTCTCCACTTCAGCCACTGTGCCCATTGTCACTCATTAGACCTTATCATCCCCGAAAGGGTCTCCCCTTCAGGATCAACTAAACCAGTCATTGTACTCACATCTCCTGAAACATTTCAGCGGCAAAAGGAGAAAGGACAGGTTCAAGGGAAGGCTTTGGCTTCTTCAGGTTCTTAATAGGAGAAAATGAGA
The DNA here is from genome assembly GCF_030028045.1 of Hippopotamus amphibius kiboko. NCBI lineage: Eukaryota > Metazoa > Chordata > Mammalia > Artiodactyla > Hippopotamidae > Hippopotamus > Hippopotamus amphibius. The sequence continues at coordinate 131,395,043 of NC_080192.1, read as the reverse complement.
TTTTGTTTAAAAAAAGAAAGAAAAAGCCAATGGAAAGAGTTACAAAGAGGATGAACAAACAAGAAAGAAAAGGGAAATCAAAGTGGTAAGTTTTAAAGATGGCAGTTTTGAAGTTTTGAGGGAGAGATGGCATCAGGAAAGGGTGGAGCCACTGGCCTCTGAGTTAATCAAGCCTGTAGTTCCTCAGCCACCTACCGAACTATGGAATGACACTGAAGCAGCTGTTAGAGCAAAATTCTGAGCCTCAGTGTTATTGCTTCAAAAAGGAATAAAATAGAGAAGCTAAGCATCTACCTCAAGATGTCAGAAAGAGAACATAATAATGTAAGAAAGGTTTTTATAAGAATGTAATAGAGATAATATTACAAATTGTGTCTGTTAGAAAAAAATTTACAGAAATGGAAAAGTAATTTCAAGTGTTGACTTTAAAGAAACAGAATAATATATAGTGGATACAATTAAGGGGAAAACGATTAGGAATAAAATTGTGATTTAACCATACATGTGAAGTTTACTTTTTTAAACGGTAAATGAGTACGATGTCAGCCCTGGTAGTAGATTTGAAAATCACTAGGAAATGAGTTTCTAGAGAATCTATAAATCACCGAAATTGATTCATTAAACAAACAACCCAAGTAGTTCGATAATTATAGGCAAAACTTAGAGTTCAACAGACTATATACATATACATATAGACTATATACATATTACACATTCATCTAAATATATTTAAGCAAGCTGTACTCAGGTGAAACTTTCATGTTCTTAGGGGAAAGCTAATTCCAATGGTACCCAGATCCACAACCCCCTCTTTACAGTTCTAAAATTCCAAACGCTGTGTAGTTTATTTTATAAAACATTTGAAGACAAAACCTGACTGGAAGTCATTTAACATTAAATTTGATCTGAATTCATATATATACATATATATATAATTACATATATATTATTCCAATTATCATTTTCATGTCATGGTATGAAATAAGTAACGTTTCACTATGCCCTGCTGCCCCAGATCCCACTGGGTGAGATATGTATTATATGGTATATGTCATTTATTACCTTTCTAAAAAGTCAAAGGTTCTGATTTCCGGAACATATCTGGTCCCAAGGGTTTCAGAAAAGGCTTTGTGGGCCTGTATAAACTGGTATAGAGCATAGAAAAAAGATGAAAAGTTTCTCAACTATTTTAAGAAATTTGTTAACCCTGATCTAAAATTTGGCAAAAGAGAATTCACTGGAAAAGAAAACTGCAGTCTGATTTCATTTGACTATGGAAGCAAAAAGCTTTGATAAATGATATGTTTTATTTTTTTCAACTTGGTGATAAAAAACATGGTCATTGTTATGAATTGATGTGTCCCCCCAAATTTCATATGCTGAAGTCCTAACCCCCAAAACCTCAGAATGTGACTGTATTTGGAGACAGGGCCTTTAAAGGGGTAATTAAGTTAAAATAAGATTGCAAGTGTGGGCCCTGATCCAATATGTCTGGTGTCCTGAGTAGTGTAAGAAGAGGAAATTCGGACACAGACACACACAGAGGAAAGACCATGTGAGGAAACAGTGAGGAAGTAGCTCTCTACAAGCCAAGGAGTGAGGCCTCAGAAGAAACCAACTCTGCCAATACCTTGATCTGAGACTTCTAAGCCTCCAGAACTATGGAAAGATAAACTTCTGTTTAATCCACCCAGGCTGCAGGACTTGTTGTGGCAGCCCTAGCAAACTAATACAGGCACATTTAATATTCAAGTTTCAATAACTACTAGTACTCATCCAGCCATCTTAAAAACATCTCTTTTCTTTCTTTCTGGACACCACTTTCATGAAAATTCCAAGAATATCAAAGATATTCTCTGTGCAAATAGTCCAGGTTACCAGTGTGAGAGAAAAAAAAGCTAGAAAATCTGACTAGTCCACCAAAGGGCCAAGTGTACTGCTACTATTATTCTTGGACCACACACACATGGTATTTGTTGAAAGCACATGACTCAGAAACAGAGGGCATTCTTGTCCATGGAACAGAGCTTATCAATGGTCCAGACACCAGTACCAGGTGGTCCATGCTCCTGGGTCACTGTCACAAGCATTGGGGTGCTCGAGGCATACACCACCCAAGCTAGTCCCACAGGACTGCTCAGGATGCAGAGAAGGAAGGGAACATAGCTCACTCCCGGTATTATGCTTTCATACGGTGGCTCTGCATCATTCAATGTCTGAGCTCCCAGCACTGCCACTCCTTTATGTGGCATGTTCCTCACGCACTTGGCCATTTTCCCTAAGGCATTTGCAATGGGCCCAGGTAACTGAGGTCCAGAAGGCTGCAGATGCAGCTACACACCCTGACCTGAGGTCCTGCCCCATATGCTCAGCTTCCTGGCCCTCAGGAGATAAAGATGCCCTTCCCTCACTCAGTCCAAAGCCTGCCTATGCCTGTCTAGTATTATTAGTCATATTATTTTCAAGGGGAAATTTGACCTTGTGAAATGAAATCTGACCTGGTGAAATGAAACAAAAGCACACCAAATCCTCCCAAGTAAAAAGAGGTGTGTTCCATAACTAAGTAGAGATTGTTTCAGGAATGCAGAGATAACTAAATATTAGGGGAAAATTTAAAACATCCAACCCCTAAGTCAAAGGAGGAAAGATAATATTTTCTTAAAAGATGAGGAGGTGACTTCAATAGCATTTCAAATTTATAACACTAACCATCAGGACAAAAATATTTCATAAACTTGAAAGATTGCTCCTTGATATGATAAGAAATTAAAACTGTCCCAAACCAAATGGCAATAATAGCTAGTTAAAAGTAAGTGATGTTCCCACTTGAGAGAAAATAATAAGACAAGGCCCAAGGCTACTTGCAATCATGGTCATCGTTTATATTATTCTAGAAGTTCTAGACCTGTACTGTCCAAAATGACAGCCACTAGCCACATGTGGCTACTGAGTACTTGAAATAGGGCTCATCTGAATTGAGGTGTGCTGTTAGTATATACTACACACCAGATTTTGAACACTTAGTATTTTTTTAAAAAGTGTAAAATATCTAATTTTTAATTTTTATATTGATTTAGGTTGAAATTTTATTCTGGCTATATGGGGTTAAGTAAAAATATATTACTGAATTAATTTCATGTTTCTTTTTACTTTCTTTTACCATCGCCACTAGAACATTTTAAAATATATACATAGAGACAGTTCAAGATGGCAGGGAGACAGTTCAAGATGGCAGTTCAAGGAGGATATGCACCCACTCCCTCTCGCAAGAGCACCAGAATTATAACTAACTGCTGAACAATCATCAACAGACAGACATTGGAACTCACCAAAAAAAGACACCCTACATACATAGGCAAAAGAGAAGCCGCAATGAGATGGTTTGAGGGGCATGATCACGTTAAAATCAAATCCCATAAATGCTGGGTGGGTGACTCACAAACTGGAGAATAGTTATACCGCAGAAGTCCACCCACTAAAGTGAGGGTTCTGAGCCCCACATCAGGTTTCTCAACCTGGGGATCCAGCAACGGGAGGAGGAATCCCCAGAGAATCAGACTTTGAAAGCCAGAGGGATTTGATTGCAGGACCTCCACAGGACTGGGGTAAAAAGAGATGCCACACCTGGAGGGCACACAAAAAAGTGTGCTCACCAGGACCCAGGGGGAAGTATCAGTGACCCCATAGGAGACTGAATCTGACCTACCTGCTGGTGTTGGAGCGTTGCCTGCAGAGGTGGGGGGCAGCTGTGGCTCACCAGGGAGACAGGGACACTGGCACCAGGGGTTCTGGGAAGTGCTCATTAGCATGAGCCCTCCCAGAGTCTGCCATTAGCCCCACCAAAGAGCCTGTAAGCTCCAGTGCTGGGTAGCCTCAGGCCAAACAACCAACAAGGTGGGAAAAGAGCCCCACCCATTGGCAGACAAGCAGATTAAAGTTTTACTGAGCTCCACCCACCCAGCCCTACCCACCATCAGTCCCTCCCATCAGGAAGCATGCACAAGCCTCCTAGATAGCTTCCTCCACAAGAGGGCAGAGAGCCCTATCAAGCAGTATCAGCAGTATTTCATTCTGTGGAACTGGAAACCACAGCCACAGAAAGATAGAGAAAATGAAAAGGCAGAGGACATTGCACCAGATGAAGGGACAAGATAAAATGCCAGAAAAACAACCAAATGAAGAGGAGATAGGCACCCTCCCAGAAAAAGAATTCAGAATAATGATGGCAAAGATGATCCAGGACTTTGAAAGAAGACTGGATGTAAAGATTGAAAAGTTGCAAGAAAAGTTTACCAAAGACCTAGAAGAATTAAAGAAAAAACAAACAGGGATATGCAACACAATAACTGAAATGAAAAATACACTAGAAGGAATCAATAGCAGATTAACTGAGGCAGAAGAGCGAATAAGTGACCTGGAGGACAGAATGGTAAAAATCACTGATGTGGAAAAGAATAAAGAAAAAAGAATGAAAAGAACTGAAGACAGCCTAAGATACCTCTGGGACAACATTAAATGCACCAACATTCGCATTATAGGGGTCCCAGAAGGAGAAGAGAGAGAGAAAGGAACTGAGAAAATATTGAAAGAGATTATAGTTGAAAACTTCTCTAACATGGGAAAAGAAACAGCTACCTAAGTCCGGGAAGCTCAGAGAGTCCCAGGCGGGATAAACCCAAGGAGAAACACACCAAGACATAAAGTAGTCAAACTGACAAAAATTAAAGACAGAGAAAAGTTATTAAAAGCAACAAGGGAAAAATGACAAATAGCATACAAGGGAACTCCCATACAGCAGAAACTGCAAGTCAGAAGGGAGTGGCATGATATGTTTAAAGTGATGAAAGGGAAGAACCTACAACCAAGAATACTCTGCCTGCCAAGGATCTCATTCAGATTCAAGGGAGAAATCAAAAGCTTTACAGACAAGCAACAGCTAAGAGAATTCAGCACCATCAAACCCGCCCTACAACAAATGTTAAAGGAACTTCTCTAAGCGGGAAACATAAGAGAAGAAAAGGACCTATAAAAAGAAAAACAAAACAATTAAGAAAATGGTAGTAGGAACATACATATCGAAAATTACCTTGAATGTAAATGGACTAAATGCACCAACCAAAAGATGCAGACTGGCTGAATGGATACAAAAATAAGACCCATATATATCTTGTCTACAAGAGACCCACTTCAGACCTAGGGACACATACAGACTGAAAGTGGGGGGATGGAAAAAGATATTCCATGCAAATGGAAATCAAAAGAAAGCTGGAGTAGTGATACTCATATCAGATAAAATAGACTTTAAAATAAAAAATGTTATAAGAGACAAGAAAGGATACTACATAAAGATCAAGGGATCAATCCAAGAAGAGATAACAATTATAACTATATATGCACCCAATATAGGAGGACCTCAATACATAAGGCAAACACTAACAACCATGAAAGAGGAAATCAACAGTAACACAATAATAGTGGGGGACTTTAACGCCTCACTTACACCAATGGACAGATCATCCAGACAGAAAATTAATAAGGAAACACAAGCTTTAAATGACACAATAAAACAGCTTGATTTAATAGATATCTATAGGACATTACATCCAAAATCAGCAGATTACACATTCTTCTCAAGCACACATGGAACATTTTCCAGGATAGATCAAATTTTGGGTCATAAATCAAGCATTGGTAAATTTAAGAAAATTGAAATTGTATCAAGCATCTTTTCCGACCAAAATGCTATGAGATTAGAAATCAATTACGAGAGAAAAACTGTAAAAAACATGGAGGCTAAACAGTATAGTACTAAATAACCAAGAGATCACTGAAGAAATCAAAGAGGAAATCAAAAAATACCTAGAGACAAATGACAATGAAATCACAACAATCCAAAACCTATGGGATGCAGTAAAAGCAGTTCTAAGAAGGAAGTTTATAGCAATACAATCCTACCTCAAGAAACAAGAAAAATCCCACATAAACAATCTAATCTTACACCTAAAGAAACTATAGAAAGGAGAGCAAACAAAACCCAAAGTTAGTAGATGGAGAGAAATCATAAAGATCAGAGCAGAAATAAATGAAATAGAAACAAAGAAAACAATAGCAAAAATCAATAAAACTAAAAGCTGGTTCTTTGAGAAGCTAAATAAAATAGATAAACCTCTAGCAAGACTCATCAAGAAAATGAGGGAGAGGACTCAAATCAATAAAATTAGAAATGAAACAGGAGAAGTTACAACAGGCACCACAGAAATAAACACCATATAAGAGACTACTACAAGCAATTATATACCAATAAAATGGACAACCTGGATGAAATGGACAGATTCTTAGAAAGATATAACCTTCCAAGACTGAATCAGGAAGACATAGAAAATATGAACAGACCAATCACAAGTAATGACATTGAAACTGTGATTAAAAATCTTCCAACAGACAAAAGTCCAGGACCAGATGGCTTCACAGGTGAATTTTATCAAACATTTAGAGAAGAGCTAATACCCATCCTTCCCAAACTCTTCCAAAAAAGTGCAGAGGAAGGAACACTCCCAAACTCATTCTATGAGGCCACCATCACCCTGATACCAAAACCAGACAAAAATACTACAAAAAAAGAAAATTACAGACTAATATCACTGATGAATTTAGATGCAAAAGTCCTCAACAAAATACTAGCCAACAGAATCCAACAACACATTCAAAGGATCATACACCATGATCAAGTGGGGTTTATCCCTGGAATGCAAGAATTCTTCAATATATGCAAATCAATCAATGTGATACACCATATTAAAAAATTGAAGGAGAAAAATCACATGATCATCTCAATAGATGCAGAAAAAGCTTTTGACAAAATTCAACACCCATTTATGATAAAAACTCTCCAGAAGGTGGGCATAGAGGGAACCCATCTCAACATAATAAAGGCAATATATGACAAACCCACAGCAAACATCATTCTCAATGGTGAAAAACTGAAAGAATTCCCTCTAAGATCAGTAACAAGACAAGGATGTCCACTCTCACCACTACTAATCAACATAGTTTTGGAAGTCCTTGGCACAGCAATCAGATAAGAAAAAGAAATAAAAGGAATCCAAATTGGAAAAGAAGTAAAACTGTCACTCTTTGCAAATGACATGATACTATATGTAGAAAATCCTAAAGATGCCACCAGAAAACTACTTGAGGGGTTTCCTAGGTGGTGCAGTTGTTAAGAATCCACCTGCCAATGCAGGGGACATGGGTTCGATCCCTGCTCCAGGAATATCCCACATGCCGCGGAGCAACTAAGCCTGTGCACCACAACTACTGAGCCTGCACTTTAGAGCCCGTAAGCCACAACTATTGAGCCCATGTGCCACAGCTACTGAAGCCCATGCACCTAGAGCCCATGCTCCACAACAAGAGAAGCCACAGCAATGAGGAGCCCGTGCACCACAATGAAGAGTAGCCCCCACTTACTGCAACTGAAGAAAGCCCGCGCACAGCAAAAAAGACCCAACATAGCCAATTAAATAAATAAATTTATTTAAAAAAAAGAAAAAAAAGGAAAACTTGAGCTAATAAATGAATTTGGTAAAGTTGCAGGTTACAAAATTAACACAGAAATCTCTTGCATTTCTACACACTAACAATGAAAGATCAGAAAGAGAAATTAAGGAAACACTCCCACTCACCATTGCAACAAAAAGAATAAAACTCCTAGGAATAAACCTAACTAAGGAGGTAAAAGACCTGTACTCAGAAAACTACAAGACACTAATGAAAGAAATCAAAGATGACACAAACAGATGGAGAAATATACCATGTTCTTGGATTGGTAGACTCAACATTGTGAAAGTGACTATACTACCCAAAGCAATTTACAGATTCAACGCAATCCCTATCAAATTACAAATGGCATTGTTCATAGAACTAGAACAAGAAATTTTACAACTTGTATGGAAATGCAAAAGACCCCAAATAGCCAAAGCAATCTTGAGAAGGAAAGACGGAGTTGGTGGAATCAGGCTTCCTGACTTCAAACTATACTACAAGGCTACAGTGATCAAGACAGTATGGTACTGGCACAAAAACAGAAATATAGATCAATGGAACAGGATAGAAAGCCCAGAGATAAACTATGATCAACTAATTCATGATAAAGGAGGCAAGGATATACAATGGAGAAAAGGCAGCCTCTTCAGTAAGTGGTGCTGGGAAAACTGGACAGCTACATATAAAAGAATGAAATTAGAACACTCCCTAACACCATACACAAAAATAAACTCAAAATGGATTAAAAACCTAAATGTAAGGCCAGACACTATAAAACTCCTAGAGGAAAACACAGGAAGAACACTTTTCAACATAAATCACAGCAAGATCTTTTTTGATCCACCTCCTAGAGTAATGGAAATAAAAACAAAAATAAATAAATAGGACCTAATGAAACTTCAAAGCTTCTGCACAGCAAAGGAAACTATAAGCAAGATGAAAAGACAACCCTCAGAATGGGAGAAAATATTTGCAAACGAATCAACAGACAAAGGATTAATCTCCAAAATATATAAACAGTTTATGCAGCTGAATATCAAAAAAACCAACAACCCAAACAAAAAATGGGCAGAAGACCTAAATAGGCATTTCTCCAAAGAAGATGTACAGATGGCCAAGAGGCACATGAAAAGCTGCTCAACATCACTCATTATTAGAGAAATGCAAATCAAAACGACAATGAGGTATCACCTCACCCTGGTCAGAATGGGCATCATCAGAAAATCTACAAACAGTGAATGCTGGAGAGGGTGTGGAGAAAAGGGAACACTCTTGCACTGTTGGTGGGAATGTAAACTGATACAGCCACTATGGAGAACAGTATGGAGGCTCCTTGCAAAACTAAAAATAGAGTTACCATATGACCCAGCAATCCCACTGCTGGGCATATAGCCAGAGAACACCATCATTCAAAAAGACACATGTACCCCAATGTTCATTGCAGCACTATTTACAATAGCCAGGACATGGAAGCAACCTAAATGTCCATCAACAGATGAATGGATAAAAAAGATGTGGTACATATATACAATGGAATATTACTCAGCTGTAAAAAACAATGAAACTGGGACATTTGTAGAGACCTGGATGGACCTAGAGACTGTCATACAGAGTGAAGTGAGTCAGAAAGAGAAAAACAAATATTGTATATTAACACATACATGTGGAATTTGGAAAAATGGTACAAATCAACCGGTTTGCAAGTCAGAAATAGAGACACAGATGTAGAGAACAAACATATGGACACCAAGTGGGGAAAGCGGGGAGGGTTGGGGGCGGAATGAACTGGGAGATTGGGATACCAAATTATACACTCTAAATATATGCAGTTTATTGTATGTTAACTGTATCTCAATAAAAGTTCAAAAAAATAAAGAACATATGGCAATTACATTGAATTTCAATATTTGAGGGTGTATAAAATTTTCCTATTTTAAAATAAATCTTTTTCAGAATTAAAAAAATGAAAATAAAAATAAAATATATAAATGAATGGCATTATATTTCTATTTTTTAGTGCTCTTCTAGACAGTATAATAAGGTAAAAGAAAAGAAAAACTCTCTAGCCATAAGAAATAAGAAGGTGCAATTATTACTCTTTGAGGATTAGAGGACTGTGTAGATGAGAAGTTATTAGACATTTTAAAAAATAATTATTTAGAAATTAATGACTACTTTCTATGCCAGCATTACACAGTTAGAGAATATAATAGAAAAATAAATCTCAAACGTCCACAAAATATATAATTTACTCAAGAATTGTACATAAAATGTAAGACATTTTTATAAATAAATAGTTTAAAATGGCTTTAATTTCTCCTTTGACAACAGTTTAGGGATGTTCTTGGAGAACACTCGTCTGCACTGATGCCCCCGACTGAGCAAGCCATTGTACTCACCTAACTGCCGGTGTGTTGTGGCTGCTGAGGACCAAATATCCACGTCCATCAAATATGGTAGAACTCACAGCATACAAGTTCGGCAATCACCTTGTTTCTGGCTCCATCTTAGGTTTTCTATCCTGATATTTCTTTGCTTAATCATCCACGCACTGCATTGTGAAACATGATACATGCATCAGTTATAATTACACACTGACTTCATGGTTTGCTTTTTTCTCCTATTTCTTTAACTTTAGGGCTGGTCCTTCTCTTTCTCTCAGATGACATTTCTCAGTCATCTTGTATCACTTTTCCAGGGACAAGCACAGTCTTTTTCTGCACCTCTGTCTTTTCATCTGAACAGATTCCCCCTTTGCATTGGAGCCATTTGAAAATGCAACTCTTAGGATTCTTAATCTTGACAAATATTGCAGGGACAGAGGGACATTTTAACCCATGACTTGTCAAGGGTAGTCACATAGTCACATCTACATGAAGGCTTAGTAAGGATGTGAGAACAATCCTTCTAAATAAGTCTTTTTATAACTTTGGATGTTTAATGTCATTTAATATAGGAGGAATTGTATACAATTTCTCTGTATTATTAATAGCTTAGGTTTAATAGACTGGAAAGGCAGGGCTGAGAGTCACGTATCCTGGACAGAAGATACAGGACTGTTCAGAGCCAACCTGAGAAAAACCCTGAAAGCCTCCAGGTCTCAGTACCTTTGCAATTTTTCTGGTTTATTATCCTGGTCTGGAGTTTGTGACTTTTTACCTCCCAGGTGAAAGACTCCTTTTAGTCCTGGAGACAAGGGCAACAGCCCCCCAGAAACCCATAGGACAATTTACAAAGGCCTGGGGATTACAGAAACTTGCATGAAATAGGGAATCTGATCTAAGGGCCATCTCAGGGAACTACTGGGAAGATATGAGGATCTAGGATGACAGGGGAGGTGTGCCACTTCTTAAGGCAAAAAGCAGTGGCAAAGTGGCTAATTTGGAGGATGAAGAGTTGACTTTGGGACATTTTTATTTTGAGGTGGAACTACCAAGTGAAGATATATTAGTAGGCATTGGATCTGGAATTCAGGAAGGACATCTGCCTATAGACACAGATATTAACAACTAGGAACCTTAGTCCAGTGGTATTTGTTATTTCTCTCCGGGAAATCACCTAGTTTTTCATTTGCAAGAGCACAGAGAGGACATATCTCAGATGACATACAGGAGATTTTAGAGGAACAGCACTGAACCTCTTTTATAATGCAGGCAGCCAGGAACTTCTGAGTGGGGTGTATCCATTTTCAATTACTACATAACAAATTATCACAAACTTAGCAGCTTTAAATAATATGCACTTATTATCTGACGATTGCTGTGGGTCAGGAGTCTGGGTGTGGCTTAGCTGGGTCCTTTGCTCAGGGTCTTGTAAGGCTGCAAATGAGGTTTTAGCCAGGCTGTGTCCTCATCCAGAAGCTTGACTGGGGAAGAACCTGACTCCAAGTTTGCTCGGGTTATTGGAAGAATTTATTTCCTTGTGGCTGTAGGACTGAGGGTCGCAGTGTTTGCTGGCTAATGGTTGGAGGCCGCACTCAGCAACTAGAGGTCACCCACCATTCAGAGAGGCCACTGTGGACTTTCCCAACCTGGCCACTTACTTCATCAAAACAGTGAATGAATGTGCTAGTAAGACGAAGTCTCATATAGTGCAATGTAATCACAGCAGTGACATCCATCACTTTTGCCATATTCAATTCGTTAGAAGCAAGACATGTCCCTCCCCCACACTCAAGGGGAAGGTATTACACAGGACACGAACAGGAGATAGGGACCACCGAGAGTCATTTACCTCAGAGTCTGTCTGCCACATGCTGTGTGGAGGGCAGAGACACTGATACAGAGTTGAAAAGCCATCTCCAAGGAGCAAACATATAGCCGTATGAGGCACAAGAACATTCACCACATATTCTTCCATAGTAAGCACATAAAAGGTACAAAAGACCACAAATTTCGGCAGTGAGATGAGGCAAGTCAGTCTGCCAGCTGCACATATTAACCACTTGTTAAATACATTCATTGATGTAATTCTGTTACGAGGGTCCCTATCATATATTTTATAAGTGCTGAGGATGAGAGGGGGGGAAGCAAAAAAGCTAGCCTGACAATAACCCTCAAAATGTATTACCTGGGATGTTCTTGGGAGGTTTGATTGGCACAGGGGTCTGAACACTGAACGGGCACAGTGATTGGCCAAAGAATATTTTGGTTGATTTATTTCCCCATTTACACACTAGGAAGAATGGAGTTGATGTGACTCTAGAAAGAGGAACTATTTGAAAACCTCTACAACTCAATAATCAAAACCTGCATAAAATATCAGATCTATGCTAGGTGCTGAGTCAGATCACAGATAACCAGTTCATCAAGAACCTGCACAGAAAGATATCTAACTGCTGAACATACGAAGCTCTGGCCTGGGTTATCCCTCCTGTGCCCTAACAAACCTCCCACCCCAGCTCCTCCCCTGGAAGAGCTGGCCGAGACTCCCCAAAGCTGTCAACATGAGGGGGTGTGCAGTTTCACCTCCATCTTTTCTCCACCAAAAGCACACCCATGACACTGCCATATGCTCACTAACACGGCATCCCAGGCAGCAGGGACCCCATTTGGGACATGAAACTGGGGACAGGGCCATTTCCTCTTGACACCTCAGAACTCATCTCCCCTCTGAAACAATGAGGACAGACATGCCCGATTCATCAGGGACCCAGCGAGCATGGCTGCAATTCTGAGACTTCAAGGATATTGGGTGGCAACAGAACCTGGTCTGCTTGAGCAACTGTCTCTGCAACACCAAACTCCGTGAGGTTGTTAACAGTGAGAAGGGACTCTCGCTTCATCACAAGCCAGCAGAGGACAAGCCAGTTTCTGCCTGTCCAAAGAAACAAGCATGTCAGAAAACCCAGCTCTCCCCAAAGGGCAGATGGGCAGCTTCTCCACCCTGCCGTCTCTCCCCTACCCCATCACAGACAGGTGACAGAGGCTACAGGAGAAAACATTCAACCAGCCAGGGCAGGTGAGGTGATACACAGAGGAGAGATGGATAAAAATTTCATTTCAAGCTTTGAAGATGTACTCTTTGGATGCTCCTTGGCCCTATATTTTGTTTATTTGTGTGTTTGTTTTCTGAAATGCAGGCTATTTGGGAATGCCATTTTGCTGAAAAAAAAAGTATGGGATTTCTAAAAGACAGCCCCAGGTATCAATTCTAGCTTCTCCACTTATTCTCTGTGCACCTTTCAACAGTACAGTCTAATCCCCTTAAATCTGTTTCCTCATCTTCTTAGAAGGGAACATTTAAAAGGTACTTAATCTCACTGAGTTATTGCCATGGGAGCATGTTGAGACCCAGCATCTCTCAGAAGCGTCCTACACTCTGTAGACTGCGGAGCTGAAGCCCGCCTGGGGCCCATCACACCCATGTTAACACTCTGCGCGCCTAGAAACGAAAACCTGTGGTGGGAAAGGGACTTGGCCAAGTTTTCTCTGAAAGAAAGATGCCACGCGGGGGTCTGCCTCCTGCCCAGGCCTGCCAGACAGGGGAGATAAGAGTTGAGAAGTAAACGTCTCTGCCTTGCCTGGGGCTGAGAGACTTGCGGTAGGGGGTGGGGGGACTGAAGAGGGTGGGCCTTAGAGCAGGTGCAGAACTGGCTGGGTGATGGGCCCCCCAGCCCAGCCAACGAGAGTTCTCATCTGACCTCCAGCCACCCTAGGTCTGTGTGACTCCGGTGGTCCCCCGCTGCTGGGCGTCTGAGTGGCCCAGCATCCCAGGCTCTCAGACTCCATTCTGAAAGAGAGAGATGGCGGCAGAGCTGGCAGAGCGACAATTTCAGCAGCTCCCGTGCAAATCAGCAGGTCTGCCTCTCTGTACTGGGGCAGCCCCATCTCTCTGTGCATCAGGAAGCTCCATGGACATATTTGTTTACTCCATTTGCCGATATGCAGTTTGCATAATATTGAATCTGGAAAGGACACTGCATCCACTGACAGGAGTTTTCCCAGCTGGAAAAAAAAAAAAAAAGGAAATAAAGAAACCAGCTTTACAGTTTTTACATTTTGGAGTAAAAATAAAGACACTGCACCACGTGCCAGGCTTTCTGATGGATGGTTCTCAGGGTGGGGAAGGCCACGTCTCAGGTCAGGCCACTCTCCCAGATCCGAAGTATTGTTGGATGGCTTTCTCGTAAACACTGTTGGCAGCTCCAGGGACGGCTCTTTTGATAAAAAGGATGTGCTGGAACGAAACGTGGGCCTCCAGCCAAGACACATTTCTTCCCATAAAACAGAAAACATGCACGTGTCAGGATGCAAGAAGCCAAGCCTCTTCGAGAGTGGAGGCACCCTCCTCCTCAGCATCCCAGGAGGATTGGGAGAACAAGGCTGAGCTGGGCTTTGACCTGAGATGCCTGGTAAGGAGCAAAGAGCTGAGGATGTATGCCAGCCCCCACCCCACCCCACCCACCCCTCCTTCGCCCAGAGCCAGGCTTTCAATCAGATGCCTTCTGCCAGCTTGCTTATATCCTCAGGTTGGTCTAAACACCTAGCTCAGACGTAAGGTATAATGAGGTCTCTCCAAATTTGCAAAAGCAAAGACGCAAAGCACAAAATCAAGGTAATGGAAGGAAGCCTGGGAGGGGTGTTCCTCACAGGCCCTGGACAGCCATTCTCCTGGATACTTTCTTTGCCCTCAGACCACACGCAGACCCCTCTCATCACAGCCCCTTCCAGCCTCCGTGGTAGGCTCTGGGGAGCTGCACAGAAGTACTGCTTTTCCAAACATCATTCCACACATGGCATGACTCCCTGCACCCTCCTCCTCAGAGAGGGGTCCTCCGGGCACCATCAGCCTCACCTGGAGGTTGGTTAGAAATGCAGAGTCTTGATGCCCAGGTGTTTCATAGGCACGTGGAAAGTTTGACAGGCACAGCCTGAGGGCTTCCTGGAGCATCCTCATAACTGGACATGTGTGCCTCCTTCAAGGTTCTGCCAGTGGAGAAGGATGGACAATCGGTGAATCATGAAGTGAAAAATTCCCTCCCTCTCGCAGCACCCCCAGGTCACAGCCTGGGTTTGGGTAAAAGGCACTTTGGACTATAGATCTCACAGCCCCCTGGACTCCAGTTTTCCCAGCCACCCAACCTCTACCATGGGGGCGCATCTGCTCACACTCTCCCCTTGACTTTCTTGGAAGAGAGAAAACTGTAGAGCTCAACTGCAGGGTGATTTAAGACATCAAATGAGAGTTTAAAAAAATCAGATCTGAGTTCTTCACTGTGAATTTTTAGCCAGAGTTTGGCTCTACCTGCTCTAGGGACAAAGGAGTCAGGTCCCACGCAGCCTGGGTGAAGTTGGAAATCAAGGGTAAGTGTGTCCCTTGGGTGGCACTGGCTGCCCGGGCCACACTGCGGGAGCCCTGGCCCAGCGTGGAGCCCGGCTCTGTCTCATCACTTGGCTCTTTCGATGCTGTTGCTCTGGTCACTGAATCTGGAGAACTTATGAGCTCATTGCTGGGCAAATCACCAAGCTCTGCAGATGACTCAACACCAAACTCCCATCAGGAGCAAAGTCGCCCTGCACAGCAGCAAGGCTCAAAAACCTGGATTCTCCCTCAACGTTCAACATGATGGTGACATAACCACCCAGCTCCCTGCGATCACTAAGCACAGCTGCAGACCTGCAGCACTTCCCCAGGAGAAGCAGGGGCTACTTTCCCTCGTGGCTTTGGCCTCGAGGACCTGGGCCATAAATATTATGAGTATCTCACCTTGCACGATGGGTGCAGCACCTGGACATGTTTGTTGTGTAGCTGGTGCTTAGTTCTTACACCCTGTAGGAACAACAGGAACAGAGTTGCATTTATTATCGACATGCTATTGATATGTGCTATAGAGAGTTTTTGCTTGGCATCGTACACATAGACTATAAATTGCAGTTTTGGCCCATCACATCCAGTTGTCATTGGTCATGCCTGGAAACTAAAGCCAGGGTGAGAAAGGGACTTGGCCAAGTTCACTGTCCAAGTTTTGTTTTGTTTTTATGGGCTGCAGCTGTCAGAGGGTTATAGCTGTTTAAATTTTTTTTCAGGTTAAAATTACTATAGCAGACTACATTGTATGAAACCATGTGGCCTTGGTTACCATTTTTCCCGTGTGTTAAGGCAGACCCAAAATGACTTCCTGAGGAGAATCTTGGTCTTACCCACAGGTACATCCTGGCTTATCTCCAAAAGGAGATACAAGAGCTTTCTATTCAGGCAGGAGTTCTTGTAAGGTGACACAATTTTGACAAGAGTGTGTTAATCTTACTCCCACCTTGGGCGACTATTAAAACATAAGGTTTTACACCTACCCACTTCCCTGCAACAGAGAATATTTGCACTCTTAGTAGTTGTCAGGGAATGTATCCTTGAACTTGGTGTCACTCAAATCTTTCAGTTCCTCTAGGTTGAGAGGAATTGTGTTTAGAGAGCATTTCCCAAGGGGGACTGTATTAGTTCAAATAATGCTAGCTGCTCTGACAGACAAATCTGGAATTCTCAGGGACCTGACACGACAGAAGTCGGTTCCCTGTGCACATCACAGTCCAGTGAAGGTTTCCTGGCTGCTGTCTTCCACCAGACCCTCAGTAGCTGGGGCTTCTTCCTTCCTGTGGCTCCGTCTCCCTCTGGGTCTGTATAGCCTTCCCTTCAGCCATCGGATGCAGAAAGGGATTGTGGAGAGAAGGCATTTACTTCCCAACCATTTCAGCCCAGAAATGACACACATCACTTCTGCTCAGTGTCAAAGCCATGTCCAGCTGCAAAGGAGTCTGGGAAAAGTACTCATGTGCGCAGGAGGGAAGGCAACAGGCTCTGGTGAACTCAAAGTGGTTCCTGCCATGGAGATGCATTGCTCTAAATCCCTTGAATTGACCCAGATTAAGCCAATCCATCCAAGAGCTGAGGATCTGGAGAGCATCAGGTGGGCTCTGCACAATAGTTTCTCTAGAGCAGCAAGGAGGTATGCCCTCAGTCTAAACAGAGCCAAGAGAGAAACACTCGGTGGGTGGGGAGATGGAGGAGGATTTCATACCGACTGGTACATGCAAGGTTCTGCTGAGGTCGGCAGCTGGGGCCTGATGAAGTTTCTCTTCAAGGGAGAAGCCAGGAGGAACCTCACTCTGAGGACATGACACAGTTTTGGTGTCACTGGTTTGTTTCCACTGTGTTTCGTCCTGTGTCTTCGCATCCTTGCCTCACAGTGTGGGTTTGAGCCAGCTCCGCTCCTGTTTGTTTTTATTTCTTGTGCTGTGACGCGTGTCACTTATTGTGCTTTCCTCTGCCTTGGCTGTTGGAAAGCTTAGACTCAGATCAATACAGCCCGTCTCTAGCAAATAGGTGAGACATTAAGGGATGTATATATTTTTTTTTTTGGGGGGGTACACCAGGTTCAATCAACTGTTTTTAAGGGATGTATATTTTGAACCAACTCACACCTGGTTCCATTCATCTTTCCTATGCTTCCATCTCCTGTGCCTCATTTTTTGTCATTTTTATGTCATCTTGCCACAATCCAGCTATCTTTGTAAACTGCATCTAGTTCATTTGAGGAACACAGTGGAACACAAGCAAATACAGGTAAATACAGGATTATCAACCAAATACAAGAGTAGCAATGATCCAGGACCTACTAGAGAAAGTTGGAGACACTGTCTTTTTCCCTTCTCTTCTTGCCAAGGTCTTGGCATTATGGGTGTGGCTGCTTCACCCATCGTGTCTCTTAATAAGCAAATCTCTTCCTCGTGCTCTGTGCAGCTCTGTGTGTGGCAGCCTTCAGGAAGGCACCTTCCCAGGTCTCAGAGCGTCCACACACTCCAGGAGGTGCCTCCTCCAATTTCTCAAGGAGATGGTAATCTCAGGTCACTCTCTTTTGTAAAGAATGACTGGTGTCACAGATGCCTCTCCCTCCCACTGGGCTTCTTCCAGGGTCCCTGCATCACAGTGCATCTTTGTACGCAACAACTGCTCTAACAGACCAACCTCTAACACTTTTCTGAGTTCCATGGACAGATTAGCCAACGGGCGGCACAGCTCATGGTGAAAAGCAAGTCTCAGAGAAACACTCCCCAAAGAACAAACAGACAAACAAAATAAAATGAAAACAGAATCATAGATCCAGAGAGCACACTGGTGGAGGCCAGAAGGGAGGTGGGTGATGGGGTGGGAGAAAATAGGCAAAGGGGATTTAGAGGTACAAACCCCGAGTTATACAATAAGTCACAGGGATGTAATACACATAAGGAATGTGGTCACTAATATTATAATAACTTAGTATGGGGACAGTTGGTTACTAGACTTATTGTGGTAATCATTATGTAATATATGCAAATGTCAAATCATTATGCAGCACACCTGAAACTAGCATAATATTGTATGTCAATTATATTCTATTACAGAGAGAGAGAGAGAAAGAGAGAGAAGCACTGTCCAATATGGTAGCCACTCACTACATGTGACCACAAAACACCTGAAATGAGGCAAGTCTGAACTGAGATGTGCTGTACGTATAAAATGCATACCAAATTTTGAAGACTTAGTACAAAAGAAAAAATTGCAACATCACATTAATAATTTTTAATATAGAACAGGGATTCTCATCTAACCTCTCACCACTAAGTCTCCGGAGGGGCACTTGCTTGGCCTGGTGCTCTGGAAAAGTCTGGGATTCATGTTAAAAGGGAGGGACTGGGGATTCTATACCTCTGCCTACAAGTTTCAGCTCCCTGTCTGAGGCACTCAGCTCTAGACTCAGCCCAGAGAACAAAGACTTCAAGGTATTATTCTCCTGTATCGTGTGGGCTTTGTTTTCAAGGACAAAAAATATTAACTTAAGGGGAAAAGTCCTTTTGAGATTTCTCTTTAGTAAAATTAAATATTACCTGGAGCAACTTCTCTTTCTCAAGTACAGAAGTTCAGTTGCCCATCCAGGCCCTCTGAATAGCAACGAAGAAAGATAAAAATATTTTCCTGTTCAGAGATGATTTCAGTTATCACAGCACTAAAGACATGGCAAATGAGCAACTGGTTTACAAATGTCTGTCCATGAAGCCTGAATATGTTGCTTAAGAGAATCTGGAAGGACCTGTTTGAGGAAGTCAATGACCAGTAGGTGAAAACGTTTTAAGTGCCCATGATAACGCTGAAGCCTGGCTTACGGAGAACACATGGAAGAGCAGGCCCTCAAACCACGTGATCAGGTGCATCTGAGACTCAGTATGCCTGTAACATAAATCTCTGTCCCTTATGCTGAGCTAGGGAGAGCCCCCAGTTCGCTGCAGCCCAAAGACGTAGCCCACCTTGAAGAGGCAAGATGCCCCAACTTCCACTCCCGACACCGTGCCTGGCCCACCTCACCTCCCTTTTGTCAATTTACCCCTTAAGCAACCAGCTTCCCAGGAAGCATAAGGCTTTCTCTCTGGGAAGCACGCACCCCTGCATCCTTCCTCAGCTGTGTACACGTCCTCACCCCTTGGCTCACAGCACAGGCCAACAACACAGTTCTTGTAAACATCATATTATACAGATGTTTCTCCTGTCATTTCTGTCCTCTTGGTCCTCTAATTTCTTAATAACAATCCTCAATGACACCTGACTCCAAGAAATCAATCCTTCCATCTCCAGAGAGGGACAAAGAGCCCCCACAAACAGAGGATTCAGTAGAAGCCACCAATGGTTCAGTTATCTTCCTAATAAGCCCATTTATTCATCAGCAGAAACTCATCCAAAGGCCCACGGACAGAAGTCAGAGGGTCAATGAACTTAGATGGGGACCATGTTTATCTTTGTTTTCACTAACCTCTAACTGAACTATAGTATTTTTCTCAATTACAAATGTGGGCAATAAACCACTGTAGTGTTAGCAATGCTATGATTTGTCAACAGTAGAAATCAGATATTTTAGTATATTATGGTTGTTGCAGGCTTCTCAAAATATTATTTGTTCCAGACATATGTCAGTTATTCAACCCATAAGTATATCTTGCTTTTTAATTGTACCATAAGTAGATCTTGCTTCTTTAATAAAGAAGCACATGTATGACTGTACCACACATCTGTCTTATTTATATTTTGATAACTGTATGTCAATATAATTAGTTTCCTTTGTAATCCTACATATTTTATTTTGTGCATTTAAAAACATTCTGAGAATGATTCCTGTCTTAATCTGGGCTGCTGTAACAAAATACCATAGACTGAATGGCTTAAACAACAAATATTGATTTCTCACAGTTTTGGAGTCTGAAAGTTCAAGATCAAGGTCAGTGTCTAGTGAGGAAACTCATACAGATGGCTACCTTCCTGTTGTACCCTCACATGGCAGAGAGAGATCATCTCTCTCACATGTCTTCTTTTTAGGGCACCAATCCCATTGGTGATTGGGATGAAGGGCTCCACCTTCATGACCTAATTACTTCCCAAAAGCCCACCTGTAAATACCATTTACACTGGGGATTAGGGCTTCAGCATATGAATTCAGGAGACACAAACATTCAGCCCATAGCAAGTCCATTGGCCTCACTAGATGCCAAAAGAGTTCATGGAAAAAAGGGAAAAGATGGTTAGCTACCCACCCGCCATGACCCCCATGAAGCATGCCCCCACCACAAAGATTCCTGTGACAACATCAGCCACAGAGTCTTCAACTGTAGCTCTCCAAGTACTTTGCAGACCTGAATTCTCCTGGTTCCTCAAGAGGTGATATATATCCACATTCACGTCAAAAGCAGGAAGCTCATTTTTTAGATTCTTTTCCCATATAGGCCATTACAGAGTATTGAGTAGAGTTCCCTGTGATATACACTAGGTCCTTATTAGTAATCTATTTTATATATAGTATTCTGTATATGTCAATCCCAATCTTCCAATTTATCCCACTTCCCCTTACCCCCTGGGAACCATAAGTTTATTTTCTACACCTATAACTCTACTTCTGTTTCGTAGATAAGTTCATTTGTAGCCTTTTTTTAGATTCCACATATAAGCAATACCAAATGATATTTGTTTTTCTCTGACCTACTTCACTCAGTATGAGAATCTAAAAAACAGTGGATACATGTATATGTATAACAGATTCACTTTGCTGTACACCTGAAACTAACACAACATTGTAAATCAACTATACCTCCCCCCTCACCAATTTTTTTTTTAAAAGCAGGAAACTCAGAGTTTAGATGCAGCACAGGGGCAGGAAGGAGGTAATGGAGAGCACTGGGAGGCCAGGAGAGCTGGTCTCTGGGGCTCCACAGCATCCGTTTTTTGGGGAGAGGAGCTGAGTGGCCTCCACCCCTACTCAGTGAAGGCCCAGCTATGCCATGTGCAGAGGTGGAAGTCAGGCAGTGCAGCCGCAAGACCACCTCCTCAGAGGCAAAGCCCAGCCGCAAACGTGTCTCCAGCCATGAGGCACCTGCTGATACCAGACAGACAGGGCAACTCTCTCAACCCTCTCAGGAAAGGAATAGGAAATTCTTTTGTGAACATCATTCCACACTGGGTGAGAGAGATTGTGAGCTGCTCAGTTCCCTACCCCTGGCACTAATTACACAAGTGCGCTGGGTTAATTTGTAGGCACGGACCATATTGCTGAGAGCACATTTTTTCTGGGTTTCAACCGCTCTACTTCTCACGTTGAAATACTTTGCTGCAACTTTTCTTTCTTTCTCTCACCTCTAAGTCTGTTTGCATGTTTTCCTTTTGCAAGTTGGGAAAAAAATTAAAAAGGGGGTTAAAAAAAAGAGAAAGGTTATTTGATCCTTTGAAGAGAGAAATCCTGCTCATGGATTTTCTGCATTGAATTCATTGGAGAGAAAAGAACGATTGAGTGAACAGAATGGGAAAGGGAGGACAAGGAAGGGCACAAGCAGCTTTGATCTCCTCCAGGTGGAGGCAGGGCAGCTGCCCCGGATATCCCAGGGCAGCCAGGCTCCCCCTCAAGCCCTTGGAGACCTTCTGCAGCCAGGCCACGCCCACCTGATTGGAGAACTCTGGGCTACAGGTTCTTCAAACAGTGCAGGAGAGGGGAGCGCGAGACTGAGCCAGAAACGCGCGTGCTCCCCTCCTGGTGCTCACCGCCTCGGGCACTTTGATCAGAGGAAGAAAAGCTGAGAACTAAGAAATCATTCTGAGCTCGAGCTGAGAGAGGGAGAGCTGATAAACCAGGGAAATACTCTTTGTAACATGAGCTTGTATTTCTTCCTGCATCTCTAGGCATAAGGAGGGAAGGCAGAATACGTGGTCCTCAATACTAGGTGATAAACGCTCAGAACTTCTGGGTCAGCTCAAGGGCTCACTCTAGCCCGAGGAAGAGAAAACACCTAACCTCTAACTCAGGGCAGCCATCGAGCTGAAAACACAGACTCTTACTGCTGCTCCCCACTCTGCAGAGCCCTCTGGAAATGCACTCCCGACTTTGGGCAGAGCCTTGATGTCAAGGGGCTGTGAGTACCATAGGGTGGTCATTTGGACTCGGTTCAGTTTAAAGAACAAAGTCCTTAGCACTTAATAAGTACCGGGCATGGTGCTAGAAAAATATGGAGCCAAAAGATGAATGGGATTTGGGGTGTCCACTGTTTATCACAGTAAACTGATAATAACTAAGTGATAAATGTTACAAAAACTGTATCCGCAAGGTCAAGGATAGAAAAGATGGAGTAGGAATGATTCATTAACTGGGACAGGTGATGTCTGGGAAGGCATCACTGCAGAGGTGATAGGCAAGTTAAGTTTTAACAAATGAATAGGAAGAAAACATGGCATGAGAGTGATCTTCTATACCAGAGAAAGAACACATGCAAAGAGGCAGAAATGTGAAATCGCAAGATGTGCTCAGCAGTCAGGGTTGTCTGGGGTCCAGCGTCTGGGAAGGTGGGGAGTCTTGATAGATGCGCCTGCAGTCAGGTCACAAAAGACCTTTGCCCCATTACACCTAGCTCTCCAGGGATTTTATCCTGGTGGAGTGATTTTAAGAAAGTAAGGTGATCAGAAGGGTGTGAGTGTGTGAACGTGTTGTGCACGTGCATCCTGGCAGCAGGCTGAATCAGAGGGGTGCAAAACATAGCGATTCCCCCTTTGGACCTGCTGAGTTTAAGGCACCTCTGGAGACACATGCAGGGAGCAGCGGGAGATGTGTTTCCATCGCTCAGGTGGGGAATCTGTGCTGAAAATGCAGATCTGGGAGCCGCCAGGCAAGTGGTGGTGGTTGAAGTCAGGGAAGAGGCAGAAACAGATGTGCGGCTGCCACCTCTGGACCCTGATTCTGCCGAGTTGCTCCCTGCTTTAGAAATTCCTAGCGTGTCAGACCTGAAAGGGTCACAGAGATTAGCCCTCACCCCCCATTTTGCAGATGAGGCGGCTGAAGCCTGGTGGCAGCTATGCCCCTCGCTCTCTGATCACTGGACTCCCACCTCTGCCTCAGCCTTGACTGGCCTGCCCACTGTGTCTAAAATGGGCCAGAGGTAGGAGGAGAAGAGAGAGACATAAGGGACTGAGGTGGCAAAGGCCAGATTTAGAGGGAGTCAATCTATGACCAAGAAGATTCGGGGAAGACAGAGGATATTAAGCAGTAGGACAAGAAGAGGGCTGCAGGTTTCCAGTGCAGTGCCTCCTTGTTCTCCACCTGGTGAACTCTCTCCCAACTCAAAGGCCGTCTCTGCCATGAAGCATCCCATCAAGCAGAGCCCAGGGTGACCTCTTCCTTCCCGAACCTACAGGAGTCCTTCTTGCATAGTGCTCCCACATTTAGCCATAAATTAGAACCCACTGTATAGCACAGAGAACTTTACTCAATACTCTGCAATGGCCTACACGGGGAAAGAATCTAAAAAAAAAAAAAAAAAAAACCAGAAGTGGAGTCATAGATGTAGAAAACAAACATATGCAGACTTCCCTGGTGGTCCAGTGGTTAAGCACCTGCCTTCCAGTGCAGGAGATGCAGCTTCAATCCCTGGTCAGGAAACTAAGATCCCTCATGCCACAGGGCAATGAAGCCCGCTCGCTGCAACAAAGAGCCCATGGGCTGCAACTGAGACCCAATGCAGCCAAATAATAAATAGATAAATAAATAGATAGATAGATAGATAGATAGATAGATAAATAAATAAATAGAAAACAAACATACGGTTACCAGAGGATGGGTGGTGGGTGGGGAGGGATAAACTGGGAGATTGGAATTGACGTACACACACTACTATATATGAAACAGATAACTAATAAGAACCTACTGTACAGCAGAGGGAACTCTACTCAACACTCTGTAATGGCCTATATGGGAATAGAATCTAAGAATAGAGAGGATGTGTGTATAACTGATTCACTTTGCTGTATACCTGAAACTAACACAACATTGTAAATCAACTATACTCCAATAAAAATTAAAAAAAAAAAAAAACTTATCCGTGGGCAGGTCTCACGTTGCTCTTAACTGTGAATAGTGGATGGATATCACTGTCTGAACCCCCAGAACTGAGCAGGGCCAGGCCTGCCACAGAGTGAGGTCTCCAAAAACAGGGTCTGGAAGAATCGATGCTCGCTGGGAGGACACAAGAGAGCAAGGCCGGCAGAACCAGATCCACGGATGAAAAACTGAGTCGAGAGAGAAGGAAAATGAGAGCAGAGCTCAAGAGAAAGCTGTGGGGCTGCCAGCCTTCAGGAGAGCCAGCCCAGCCCCCACCCCCCGCCTGCCGGAGTTATAGGCGGAGAAAACACGAATGATCTGACACCAGTCATACCAGCTC